>NC_135403.1:4931215-5306215 GCF_051989625.1 Stigmatopora argus
AAGAATAAAATGGAGAACAGCAAGCTAAATGCAGCAAACAGTTATTTAAATAATCATACTCTGAAAATCAAAGAATACCGTAATTACTCGAATATAACACGCAGGTTTTTGCAAAATAATTAATTCCAATAGTTGGGGGTGCGTGTTATAATCAAAAACTAATTTTTTTTTTTTTTTTTTTTTTTTGTGTCTTGTTACATGGCCCTTAGCCTGGTGCTTTTTCTTGCCAAATAAATTGAATTGAAATTGAATTGAATAAAATAAATTACAAATTTTCGATCGAAAAAAGCATTGTCAAACTCACTTTGACGCACGGATTTTACGTCATCTCGTAGAGCCGACGCACGGATTTTTACGTCATCTCGTGAAGCCGAGACCACCACTGCCCCCCTCTAGCCTCGTACCCGTCTCAGTTCACCCTCTCTCAGTTCAGTGTTATAATCAATAACTAAAATAAATTACAAATTTTCGATCGAAAAAAGCATTGTCAAACTCACTTTGACGCACGGATTTTACGTCATCTCGTAAAGCCAATCGGATGATGTGTTGTGGGAGGAAGAGGAAGTGGATGAAGGAAGCGTGGACGTTGATAGGATTCTCAACGAAGAGATGTATGAGAGGACAGACAAAGAGAGAGAGGAACTTTTCATTTGAAGGATTCTAATGAATAAATTTGTTTGAACAAAACAATCGTGAAATGAAGAAAAAAAGGTAAGATTTCTGATTTTCGTCAGCGGGAAATTTTAGGTGCGCACTATATTCGAGTACTGCGTTTTTCCAGATTTTTTTGGCCCAAAGTTATACCTGCGTGTTATTTTCGAGTGCGCGTTATATTCGAGTAATTACGGTAACTTGTTTACAAAACTCTTTATTTTACTCTAAATCAATACCACATCCAGTAAAGTATCACTTTTGAGAAACAGAAATGCTACATGAGTTATGTAAAATATGGTACACAGTATATATAGATTTTGATCTTTTTTGACTATGTAACACTATTAAATCAAATAGTTAAGAAACCTAAATATCATTATAATATAATTAGAGAGTAGTTCACATTTTCCAAGCAAAACAGGCATCATTGTTTGGTATACAGAGACATCTCGCTACTTTGCGCTTCGGTTATCGCTGCTCACTGAATCGCTGATTTTTTTCTCGGGATTTTTTTTTATTTTTTAGTTTTTTTATTCCTTCATTCATTCAAAAGGGTTTTGGGGTTGCTGGAGCCTAACCTAACTGTCTTCAGGCGAAAGGCAGGCTACACCCTAGACTGGTCGCCAGTCAGTGATAGGGCACACAGAGAGACAAACAACCATCCGCACTCCCAAAAATGCCGCCGCCTGCAGGAATCGAGCCAGCGTCTGCCTGCAACGAAGTCAGGCGAGTGAACCGCTACACCAGGAGAAGGCTTTTTTTTCATAATTTTTTTAAGTTCATGAAAATGTGAAAATCCACGCTGAAACTCGCAATCGGAAGCAACTCCCCTGTCTTCCGCTTGCTGCTAGGACTCAGTACTAAAGAATTTTTTTTTATTTTATCATTTATTTTTTAATAGGGGTGACCCTACTTCGCGGATTTTCACCTTTCGCAGGGGGTTCTTATTCCCCATTAACCGTGATAATCGCGGTGTTACTGTAATTACAATCACATTTTGAGAAGCGGAAAGACAAAGTGTTGTTCTTTTCCTTCCTTATTAGCGCTTTTGATGACTGGACATGGAAGTATTGACTCCCCTTGAAACCTTAAACAAAAACAAGGGAAAACTGGAGCGTGGAGTGTATGTTGAAAGAAAAAAAAATCTATATTCAAATGAGTCTATTGATTTATAATTAAGTCTTAATTAAAGCAGGGTTTGGACAGTCAAACTCCGCTGTCACAATAGCTGAGAAAGGAGATAGGAGAAAATTATTGATACACTCTAACAGCGGTGGTCGCCCAGACATTGACATTTTGCGGTGCCTTTAGTATGCTTAGAGGATTTAAATGAACAGGCAATTGAGGAAACACACTCTCCTGTGCACCTGCATTCACAAATCCACACACACTTAAGTGAACTACAAAGGATAATTAACCTTCATCGGAGAAAAGTCAGAGCTGGCTTATCTGCAAACTGAACCATGTGTGTTGTTGTGTGTGTGCTCGTGAGATGTAATTACATTATTAGGTGAGGAGCTGATTGACTTCAGGTGGGACGCTAAGGGGGAGGCAGGACTAAATATGTTGCGATCCGTGTGTGTGTGTGGAGGACACATTTATTGGTGACTCAGGTGCTTGCAGCATTTTTTTAGCGGCATCTCACAACATGTCCCCACGGGGCTAATCAGGTATCTGGAACCTTTTGTTTTGGGAGCTCATTGATGGATGAAATCTTTATCAGTGCTATTGATCAAGGAAGGGTGCAATGGTCCTAAACTGTCTGTCTCACAGCCTGCCTGCTCCATCTCTAACAAGATTGCCAGGGCCAAGTATATCAGTTAACATTTAATCAATGGCAGCTTAAGACACTGGGACGCTGGGACAGAGGCCCACCGCTTCAAGCCTTCTGCCCCAAACCTTTAAAAGAAAATCTGTGCGAGTGAGGTAGGAGTCCGGCAAATGATTACAAGGGATTGGGCCAGGTAGCTCACACGTCTAATGGGGATAATGGTGTTTCTGTCTGTCTGTTACTTGAGTACAGTACACGTATGTGCTGCCTTGTCAATACACTGTAATATGTCCAAAACAAAAGAAGGAATACAGAATTGCAATGCAATATGAAATATAGGGATTTTTTTTCATTATCAAATCACAACTTAATTTACAAGAGGCCATACATTGTATGGGTTTGTGTTTTTGGAAATGTCTGATGAGGAAACCCCCTCATTTTGTCCAAAGCCTTGGAGATTCCCACCACCGAAAATCAATGTTTGTGAGAGAGTGTGTGTGTGTGTCTCAGGGTTTTGTAAGACAAATCTCTCCACCGCGCGTCGCTTTAGTGCTATTGAACCAGGTTTCGATCACTTGGCCGCTGTGAATAATACAAGGGAGGCTACTTGCTCATTTACAGTGCAGTACTCTTGCAGCCATGCATGCATGTGCGCGTGACAAGAGGGTTCCTTTCTAAATTCTTTCTGAATTCGAAAAGGCAGTTCGCCGACATTCTTCCACTTGGCCTTCTTAATCTTATTTCACAAATAGGAACTCCCACATTGATATTGTCCCATGGAGTGTATGTGCCACATTTGCATGTGTGCACCCGCGATTGTATGTGCATGTATGGTGGAGGATCTTCCTGTTGACAGAAAGAGCTTAACTCAAGCGGACAGCTCTGTGGCCTCACTTTGACACAACCTGAGTCATTGTTACATGCAACTGGCACAGAGTGGGATATTTCCATAAAAAAAAAAAACAATTAGAGATAAAGATGAAAAACAAATAGATGAATGTACTCGTCTTCATGTCCTCAGGTATGTGAAGCATGGACATTAACAAACAGGAAGCTACAGAGCAATTATTTTGATTATAAATTATGAGAGTTCTGAGTTGCTGCTAATTAAACTGTAAAATGCGGAGTGACACAAACCATATTACTTTAATGGTGTCCTATAGCTGATGTAGCCGTAGGGGACAATACAAACGCAATTGTTTAATGCCCCTGTCTATGAACAACATCTCATCTTTGGCCATAACCATCCCTGTCATCACTTCCGAGGCAATTAAACAAAACATCACTTCCTATTTCCTTTCATCGTCATGTTTTATCTCATCCACTTGTTCT
This sequence comes from Stigmatopora argus, assembly GCF_051989625.1. Lineage (NCBI taxonomy): Eukaryota > Metazoa > Chordata > Actinopteri > Syngnathiformes > Syngnathidae > Stigmatopora > Stigmatopora argus. Next base: position 4,934,973 of record NC_135403.1, read on the forward strand.
TTTCTTTTTTTACAAGCAGGGAGGGTTCCTCTTTCGTTTCTCCTCTCCCACTTGGCATTTCTTCCTCCTTTCCCATGCGACTCCAAACAGGGTTTCAATTTCAGCATGCTGATTGTCTCATTGCCGAGTCCATGCATGTCTAACACTCACTGGCACTCTTGGGACTGGCCTCTTTGACTCCCACATGATTCTGTTGGGTGTGTGTGTGTTGGGGTGTGTGTGCAAAGAGGTGATGAGGTTGCAAAATGCCTATTACATTGAGAGTTTGGTCCCTCTTACACTGGAGAGAATTCTCTGGTGCCTAAAGAGCAGAAAATTGCAATGCTCTTCTTCCTCAATCCCCATTAACCTGTGTTTGGAAACAAAGCACTAGCGTAGTTGTGTGTGCACGACTGTGTGTTTCCGGGCATTTAAATGCAGTCTTCAGATTTTTAGGAGTAATACAAAATATGGTGATATTTTGTCAACAATAGTCTCATAAAGTTATTAAAAAGCTTCTTCACGACCATCAAGGTATATTGATTGAGTCTAATGTGCAAAAAAAATGCACATATGCAGAAACATGTATGAAAGACTAAAATCATTTCCCTTTTCTCAGGGAGTACCAATTGATAGCAAAGTAAAATTGGACCTTGTAGTCAAACTTCTCACTTTTGATAAAGCATTTTTTCTAATGTTTTGGATTGAAATCCCCACAGTTCAAAGTTTAACGCTGCATTCAACAAACATGAATCGGGCCAAGCTCAATGAAATTAAAGTATTGTAGTTGAACAAAAAAAGTGATATTTATTATCCAAGGTTGTTAACGTTTCGTTAAAGTTCAAACTAATTTGATGCGTAAGCGGCAAGGTGCATAAGTTTACTATATGTAAAGTACTGCAAGAAATATTAATGCACAATACGATGATATTCTCTCTCAACCCTATTCTTTGTTACATGTCACACCTATTCATTTTTCAGATCTGTATACTAAATGAAATGTTTCCTCTTTTTCAGTCCTCCCTTCTGTCCCTCATTATAAAGAGCAAACGAGGAGATGTCATCTGATGAAGAAATTGGATGAATCCAAGGAGGCATATTTGTTTAATTTGCACAAAGACATCCTACATCAAAGTCAAGACCCTGGATCATTCTGCGGATTTTTATTTTCCTTTTTCCTCCCTCCATCCTCTTCTGATTCAATGTCACATTTTTCTGTCTCTATTTCCACAGTGTTATTAGTACATGATAAAAGCAAAAAAGGGATGTCATGATACAGGACCCCCGGTAAGCATTAAGAGGTGGGAGAGAAAACAAAAGAGAATGAAGGAGTGGGTGCGGAGGGGGCAGGTGGGGTGGCAAAGATGAAAGAGATTTTGTCTGGAAATGATTGCGCACAAGGCATTGATTCTGAGCTTTAATCTCACACCGGGCGCTCAAATTTCCTATTAGGGAGATGAAGAAAGAAGGAGAGAGAGATAGAGAGAGAGAGAGTGAGAGTGAGAGAGAGAGAGAAAATGTGTAAGAGAGAGATGTTGTCATATACTATAGGTAGGAGGAGAAAGTTGGCAAGATTTAACATTTGTCAGAGAAAAAAAATATCCCATATCTTGACACTTATTTGGCAATAATCTTGGTTCTGTACATTATGTTTTAGCAAGTATAGAGTGCAACACCCATGTCCATTGTTAATGTATAACAGAGTAACACACACACAAACCCGCGCACAACAAGCCATTGACAGGCGCTATTGCTGCAAAGCTTCCTCTAGTTAGTGACGATTAGTCTGAGCTATAGGTAATCAATAATCTCTATCATTTCCATACCTTCCGCTGATGGATGAGGTAAGCAAAGGGAGAAGCGTGAGGAAAGAGGGGGGTGACAGAAATTGTTCCTGACAATACGAACTTATCATGTGAATCTGCATGTGTGTGTGTGAGAGAGAGAGGGCCCTTGTGTGTCAGCCGCCTCCGATGTCCATCTGCGAACTGTATCTTCGCCGTCTCAGATTAGCGGCTGCTTGGACCAAGCCTGAGCATTGCCTGGTTACCGTGGCTCCGGCCCCACACAGGGCCCCTCCCATCACCTGATTGTTTGTCTTAATGCTGTGTGACACAGCCCATTGTTTTGTCCATCTGTGGTTAAGAGTCAATGGACAGAGGGTGCATGAGGGAATCAGGGGTAGAAAAGAATGGAGGTGAAGATTGATGAAAGAAAGAAGTGCAGGGGCTGAAAAAGTAGGGTGGTGGAGGGGAAAAAAAGATAAAACCAAATAAAACGAAGCAGATTCTAGTTGAAAGAAGCCGAAAATAAGAATTCTTCTTCAAAGGTTGACTTCATATTCAACACTTCCCGTTGGTCCATATGGACTTTTTTGTGACATCACAAACATATGAGACATCCTCTCCAAAAGGTTTAAGTCATATTTAGTATGCGTCCTCAGAGCACTACGGCTTTGTATTGTAAATAAGGCTAATGTGGCATTGGGCAGGTATGCTAATTCAGATAATCAGTGCAATTTTTGCAAATTATAACTGTCAGTGTAGCAGGGCACAGAATCCTTGGCGGAAAACATGAGGGAACAATTTAGCACGGGTAATACCCCTCTACCAAAGAGCTGCCTCCACTCAAAGAAAAACAATCGGGCCGAGCTTTGACCGCCCCACCACCCCCCGCCACACCATTTCAAAAATAGTTTATGGGGAACCAGACTCATTTCTTCAGTCAGGCTCTCTACAGTATGTGCACACACAAACCGCACAGTAATTATCATTTGCTTGCATGGAATAATTCAAAAATGACCACACTGCCTTAGAGAGTTTGGTTTGGGGGAATTTGGAGGTAAATTACTGCTTGCCCTAAATATATTAATAATACATCCATTCTGCAGTAGACTGTGGCCTATTCTGTTTTGGCTAATTCATCATTTAATTTGATTACCTTTAACGTAGGGCAGAATGTACCAGTATTTTTAGTCAACCTATTGTGTAAAACTCTTAAGAAAAATGGTATTTAACAACCCAAATAAAAGAACTAAAAAAGATAATAAGTGGTTACAATTATTTTAGGACCATTTATGGCAGGGGTAGGGAAGCTATGGCTCGGGAGCCACATGTGGCTCTTTTGATGGGTGCATATGGCTCGGAGCTAAAATATGGAAACCGGTGGTAAGAGAGCCGAGTCCCAAACGCACCAATAGGAACGTCACGTCGGCACTGTGGCATTGATTTTTTTCATTAGAGTATTATGCATCCATTCTGTCATTGATATTCATTGATTAGCAACAGCTTAACAATGTTATCAAAATAATTCAGAGACTTTTTGTACTTTAAAAGTGGTAAAATGACAAAAAAAATTGCATTTTCATGTATTTTGACTTTTAAATTGTGGGTATGGCTCTCAAGGAATTACATTTGAAAATAGGAATTGTTTATGGCTCTCTCTTTCAAAAAGGTTCCCGACCCCTGATTTATGGGATGGCTTTTCATTGTTTTGATGTACAGGTGATATAGAAAAAAAATATAATGGTTTTATTGTGGTTTTAATTTGTAGTGGTGTTTATTCTGAGATGCGTATTGTTGATTTAGCAAACACAACAAATTTATTATTAAACTAATTTCACTTGTGTATTGTCAGACTGCACTAATGTGTGTGGCCAATGTATAAAAGAAGCATGCTGTAGAAGTTGGTAATTCAATGAAATGGCAACTAGTTGAAATGTGGCCTTCAATGCCAACCATAGCAAATGTGCGTGCGTCTCTCTGTGTGTGAACGAGCACGCGTGGATTGCATCCGTTCTTTCGCTTCTTCGACCATCCGTGAATGTTTGTGTGATGGCCGCAAATTACGGAGAAGAAACCTGGAAATAGACTCAGTCTCTGAAGAGGGACCCTCAAGAAAATAAAAGACAACCACTGGAATGGCAAAACCATCCCCAGCGAACAAAAAAAAAAGGATAAAGGAGTCAAAGTGAGAGAGACAAAGCAAAAATGCCTCAAACACATCTTGATGTCATCGCACACATACAAAATGATCTGGTATTTTTTATGCTGAAAATCAAGTGATCACACACTGTTGTTGCAAATGTGCACACATCTTGGTGATGCGAGGATTCATCATGGAACAAACTTCCCATACAAGTCTGCCACATCTCCATCCATTTACAAGCACATCGAGGGATAATAAGTGTCCATTAGGCTCATTTTAGCCTACAGCCGCCGGGAAAGTGGTTAACGCGGTGAGAACAATTTTCAACCAAAGATGTCCCAGAGCTTAATCATTCACTAGAAAACATATGCAGTGCAATCACACACATACACAAATGTAATAGTAAATGTAAACTATTTTTGGTCTACAAGTTAGAAGACGTTTTCTGTTTAAAAGGACTCAGACAAAGGAGTTTCTTTCCCTCCTTGTTTAATGCATGTAGTGTGGTGATGGTGGGGGCTTGTAGGCGGAGGTGCTGCTGGTGGGGGGTTGGGGGCTATGGATGACAGGCCTGGTTCTCAAAAGTAATTACCTCCAAGAGATCCCATCTACCATCCTTTTTTATGGAGGACAGGGGGAAGAAAAGAAGAAACAAGTATGCAAGGGAAATAAAAGTGTGCCCTTGTGTTTCTGCTTGATCTGACTTATGAGAAGCTTTACACATGATGGTCACAGGGTTTGCTAATGGGGACGACACACTCGCATGCATACACACCACATTACATTATGGTGGAGACAGAGGTACAGCTAGAGTAAGAAATCGCTTGAGCAAAATCTCTCAATTTGAGATTTTCTCCACAAGTTTAAAATGCCATCAAGCTGTCATATTCATTCACTTTTTCTGGATGGACTTGATTAAACAAATCAATTTTGGGAATGATTTAATTATGGAATGGAGAAGCGCACACACAAAAAGATCTAATTCCTTTTAACAACTTTTGGACGACCCTCAAAGCAAAATGGCCTCGAAAGTCCTTCCACGCTGAAGGCCAATCCATTTAGGCTAATTCCTATGATGCAAACTGTCTTTTTAACCTCCTTTGAATCAACTCAACTATCTGTAACAGGTTTAATTGTGCACACAGTAGCGCAATTTATCACAGGAATCCGACACAGAAGACTTTTTGTTTGTGAGAAAAACTACTAAAGGGATCATGGGAGAGTGCAGTAACCAGGATGGAAATTTGACTGCGCACCTTTGACAAACTATGGTGAAAATTGAGATGGACTAAATAGGGATTTTGTATTTTAAGGACATATATTTTATTAAAAAAAAATTGGAAACTATGTGAGTTAAATTAAATGAGATTTGAGATTAAAATATCATTGACTTGGGGAGAAGGGGTGCATTTTAGGGTCTCCTCCTGATTCATTTATTTTAAATGGATATTTTTGTAATCATATTATTTTCAAGTATTAATTTCTCATTTTTTTGATTGTGTCCCAGAATCAGTTCATTAAATCATTCATTTTCTGAACCGCTTTATCCACACAAGTGTCGTGGGGGGTGCTGGTGCCTATCCCAGCTGAGTTTTGGGAACGAGGCGAGAGACACCCTGAATCGGTTGCCAGCTGATCGCGGGGTACGAGGAAACAGACAACCATTCACGCTCACACTCTAGGGGCAATCTAACCAGCCTACCATGCATGTCTTTGGAATGTGGGAGGAAACCGGAGTACCCGAGGGAAACCCACACGGGAGAACATGCAAACTCCAGACAGGTGGACCGACTTGGATTTGAAACCAGGACCCCAGAACTGTAAGGTCGACGCGCTAACAACTAAGCCACCCTCAGAATCGGTTTATTTAGAAATAAAATGTTTTAGCACTGGATCATTTCATATTTTAAAGTCCAGATATAATATGCCCTCCAAATTCTTAAATGACCTTTCACCTTTCAAACTATAAAATAAAACTATGCAATGAGGCAAAGCGACACGGTAACAAAATAAACCCAGGAGAAGTGTTGCTTGCGTACGCCTGTCAAAACACCTCCTCCCTTATGTTGCAGCTCCGCAGTGCTGTACCCTTAATTAGGCCATAAAATCAGCACCCAAATTGTTTAATGAAAGCCATTCACATGAACATAAAGTCTGGAGCATTAGGACCCTTATTCCCAAATGGGCCTGTAATTATCTGGCTCAGTGCCAGGTCCCGGGTTTAAGAGAAAGATACCGGTCAGCACTTAATCTTTTTCATACTGCTCTCTAATGAACCGAAAGTGCTCGAGTCAGGAGTTGTAGCCCCAGAAAAATAATAGCATGCACATACATACGGACGAATACTGGCTCTTTAAAGGGACCAATGGCTGGAAATGGTTCCTATTCTGGAGTCGTTTCACTCAAAGGAGGTTGGGAAAAGTGTTCTAAGATTCCTAAAATCTCAATCCTTCATCTTTACTAACCATTTCAGACATGCTTCCAATTTTGTTGGCTTCATTTAAGAAGGGTTGCTTTGACCCAGTTCAAACACGAAGCTGACTGAGTACATGAAGACATTGTTTGTGAAACAAATACAATACGTTAACTTGGGCCATACAAACGGTTAACTGTTGTGGTCATGCAATAGCTGCTGTAGGCTAAAATTCCCTATTTGGATCATTGACTATCAAAGGATGGAACTCTGGTTGGCAAAAAAATGTAGTATCTGCTTTCTATCCTGATGCCCGAAAATATATACTGGCCAAAAGGAGGGACAGAGGGGAAAATAAGCAAAAAGTGATTTGGATGCTGCCAGCTTTCATTTATAAATTTCAGTAGTTCCCCCATGGAAATTCCCAATGTGGAGTCAGCGTATAAAAGGACAGACACATTGACAAATATGCTCCATTTGAGAAGATGTTTTAGATTAGGTGCAGCAATTATTTATTGTTTTTACAAATGTCATTTGTCCACACAAAGATTAGGATGTAGGTGGAAATTTGGAATCTAAAATATGAGATTGAAAGATTTGATGAGAAAGTGGTGTTGAAGAGCAGTGCATGAGCAGCAAATCTTACAGAAATGTGATCTGTGTGTAATTAAAACCAAAGTTACAGCAGTAATGAGTGTCCGTGTCAGGGTGGGGAGCGTATGGTCAAACAGGACACTGTGGGAAGCACATGTTCACAAACACACACACTCTCACGAGTGTCAGGCCAAGTATTATGCTAGAATGCTATTGAAAGTATGGTACTCTCAGCCCCCTGCCCCACCCGCTTATTCAGGTCAAGTAAAGCAAAAACAAGTAAAGCGCTCATTTTCTCCCCCTACAGCATTAACAGAAGGATGACTAAATAATGGACCCTGACTCTTCTGGTTTAAATTACACCATGAGACCCCACTCTCCTCACCCACCCCTCATTTTACACCCTCACCAGTCATCAAACTCCAACTCAAAGAAAAACGATTAATCTTTCTTTTCTTTTCTTTTTGTGTTCTCTCTGAATGTTTTACAGTTCTGTTACACTTATTAGCTGCTGGCAGTACGGAGACCCTTAAATGAAAGCCAAATTACTTTGGTCATGAGAAAGGAAATGAAAGCTCACTCCAGGGAGAGGCTGCATATGTGTGTGTGTGATATATATATATATATATATATATATATATATGTGTGTGTGTGTGTATATATATATATATATATATATATATATATATATATATATATATATATATATATATATATATATATATATATATATATATATATATATATGTATATGAGTGTATGTGTTGGGGGTTGATTGTAAGTTTGCACAGGCTGCAAGATCCTCCCAAGGTGAAATTTCATGAGCTGCCTGCCTGCCTGGGATGTCCCTGTGCACGCAGCGTGTGTTTGTGGGAGATATAAGCACGGCAGCCTAATAGGAACAGTATGCTCATTTTGGAGAGATTAGGAGGGAAGGACGGCTCTGTATCGGGAGACGTGATGTGGATAAGAAGGCCAAAGGCGAGAGGGAGGGAAACAGATTTGACAGGGTGTAGAGGGAGTGGTGCGCGAAAGAAGAGATAGTGGGACTGCTAGGGACCAAAGTAAGTTGGGTGTAATTATAGCCAAGGGCAATCACAGTGGGAAAAATATCATAAGTGGAAAAATAATGCAATCATTTTTTGCAGGTTCCAGGCAGAGAAAGTCTACATGCATGTACATGACAACTAACATCCTTATTTGGTTAAATAAATACCTTCTTTTATAACAATTTCTGCATATATGCCTGAAATTTTAGGTGGCGATAATTACATTCACAAATCATAAAGTAAATAAAATTTAACAACCATATTTTCTTAATGATAAGTCACACTTTTTTTCATCGTTTTCATGGAACAGTGACTTATATTCAGGAGGGATTTTAATTTATGTTATACATATTTTTCACCCTAACAGCCACAAAGAGAGCCCTCTAAACATGTACTCTACTTCTAGTTGGAGGGTTCAGAAGTGAGAATGAAAATTAAGACTTTCATTGATTTTTGGGGGGAGATTTGGAGTGAGATAGCCCGTTCACCATTTTATTGTTATTAGTCTTACGCAGTGTTTCCCAACTACTGTGACAGTCAGGTGTTTCGCAGAAAACTGCCAAGTAATCATATATTGTAACATTACGAGAGAAAACTGTAATATTAGAAGATTCAAATACGACAAACAATAAAATCGTATTGAAATATTACGAGATTACATTTATAATAAAAAGGATCATAATGGTTTTGTTGCCTTTTTGAAGGTAACATGAAACGGAAGTTGTTTGGGTTCAACTTTTGGTGACGTAAAGTCTGTGTGACCACAAAAGTCATACATTTACAGGAATTGGTACATTACTTATTTTTTTACATCTCGTGAATCGTAAATTCTTCGGGGTTCGCTAACTTTTGGTGATGTAAGGTCAGTTGGAAAAATTAGATATTGAAATACGTTCTTTGACTCCTGTTGATTAAACTTTTGTGAGAATGACTTGATTTTGTAAATATAGGTGACAGAGTTTTAAATCAGAAGATTTTCAGATAGTGTGGTGTCTTGCAAATAGTGTGCCACAGCTCAAAAACAGTTGGCAAACACTGCTCTAATGCTCTATGTTTTTGGTCTCCAATTAAATAAAATACATCCACAAATGTGATTTATACTCCGGTATGGCTTATGTTTTTTTTCTCCTTACATTGTGCATTTTCTGGTTGGTGCAATAAAAATATGATACTGTATGTCCTTAACACAAGGTTAAGAAAAAGAGGTAATGAACAGCACAGACCTTGGCTGGAAGGACATTCTTTGACGTGGAATAGCTCATGGAGGCTGAATCCATCTTCATCACCTCTCAGGCCATGCTGGTGCAGTTGGAGCTTCCTCAGGCCTTCATTCTGCAAGTGCCTGGCAGAGCGGGCATGCTGCACCAGGTTGAGGCGAGCCTTGGTGGAGTAGTCGCACAGCGTGCAGTGATAAACGTAAGACTCAGGGCTGTAGGCGCTGTCCAGCTTGTGCAAATGCTGTTATAGAGAAAGGGAAGCACAGAATGTTTCTTTTAAAGTGTCTTCAATCACAAAAAATAAAATCTGGGGGAACATCAATGAAAAAATTTGACTAAATCGAGCCTGCATCATTTACCACTTAACTACCATTAAAACTTTTTGTTCAGCTCTGGTTCCAATGATCTAAAGCCCAGAAATCCCACATCCCTGGCTTCAAATAAGCCAGATACATAAATGGATAATATCCCAGCCACATTGTCTATTTTTTCCAGCTTTATGTTAATTAGACTATTGCGTGTGAGCTGAAGCAACCCTAATAAAGGGGGAAAATGCTAAAAGCCACTTTTATTTTTGTCTTTAATTTCCCGTTTTATGAAAGCATCATGCATCGGTTCCAGGAATAATTTTATCTCTGATGAAATATCAGATTATGATAAAATGGAAAAGAAAAACAGCTGTGTTCATGCACACACTGGGTGTCATTAATTGGACAGGTCTGAGGTGATGTGCAGACTCAGCACATAGAAAAAGTCAAAATAAGGGGCTGAGAGGGGAAAGCTGTTTTCCTGTGAACATTCACATTGTCCAACCCCATTCATTGTTGCCAGCTGCAGGGGTTTCTCATTCAACGTGTGCTGTCAGTTAGTTGCGAGCCTGCATATCCACTTAATGGCACTGCAGCCATGCAAAGCCACCCCCTACATCTTGCCTTGCCCTCAGCGCCTGCATGTGCAAAAGCTCACAAACATGCGCAGCACAGCAACCCGACCAACTCCAACCCCACACCCACCCCTTGGTCTATAGCGACCCACCTTGTCCTGCTCTCATACACCCGGTCAAGCCGACCATGTCGAGTGCGCCTCTGTTGTTGCTGCCGGGCTAATGAACAATGCACAAAAACAAAAGAGCAGCCCAAGCTTTTATCATCTGAACCTCTATGGTGGGAGGGGGATAGTGTGCTTGCATAGATGCCAGGCAAAGTTTATCATTTCTTTCATAAAGAAAGGATGAGCGCGGTGTAATGCGTCCATTGTTCTTTCCTGCAACACCCAAACAATACTGCGGTAAACAGGTGGAGGCAATATTGTGGCTCAGGGTATATGTGGTGGAGGTGTGTGGCTTGTAACGCCCCCATCCCTTCTTCCATCTTTGACAAACTGGGATTAGCAACTTAGCTACAGCTGCAAACACATCCTTTCTTCATTCTTTTTCTTTCTTTTGTCAGAAATCTGACCAGGTTTTTCTCATGAGGCGGTGGGACGTCCCTGCGCAGTCAGAGGCCCTTTCAGAAGCCTTAAGTTTTAATTAAGTCCGAGTTGTCAGAGGAAAGCTCCCCTAGACCAGAGCTCAGGGCCATTAATTACTGCTATCTTTGTTTCTCTGTGAAAAGAGGCCTCCCTCACACTCTTTCCCCCCTTTGCTCTCTTTTTTTCTGCACTTCTTTTCTTTTTTGCCCTCCTGTGAAGGAGACATCTAAGCTGCAGTTATTCTACATACATGTGCCCTTGGATATAAACATGCATATATAAAAAACACATTTTTACCGTTTGACGTCTTTACACTGAAACAGTTTTCGTGATAGCTTTTTTACTGATGCCAATCATTAAGTTCTGGCCTGTTATAATGGGCTCACATAATCACACCATATGCTAAACAGCGTACAAAAGGGCCCCTATAGATCCTCCACATCTTTCATTCTGTCATCAATCATTAGTACTTCAGTGTAAAAACAATGGCACCTTTCACCGTGCCTTCTTTTTGTACTTGATTCACTCGGAATTTGAACTCAGCTCCTTATTCTGTTCATAAATTGGAGCTAGCTACAATGAATACAAGTCCTTAGCGGTGAATAGCAAACTGGCACTCGAACAAGGCCTTGGTTTTGTCCAGTGACAACAATAGCAAAAGAAGACTGCATGTAAATGTGACAAAGCCTGCGCTCTTTTTCTAAGCCTAAAAGCCTCCAGCCACTGATATCTCTACGAGGAAGAGTGAGCTTCCACTGAAGTCATCCTAGACTGGTTTTCAAATGTTTCTCCTGGCAAAACCACTCAGGTAATTGAACTGGTTGGAAATTAAAACGCTCATTCAAATCAACAGCGGCCCCAAAATTGCTTGACACGGTTCATGATTTTGACTTATTTGCTTTTAAGGATATGAAGCTTCAGTCAGACAGAGTTGAATGATACACTTGGGGTTGAATCAGGCTGCCAGCTAGGTTTAGACCTAATATTAATTCTCTCACCATCAGCACATTCCAGAGGGTTTGTTTAAGACCTAAACTAGAGGGCTGTCTGTCGGTCGCTCTGGCACTCGACAGGCGTGCTGGAGATCGCAGGCCAAAATATCCATGATTTATGAATGTTTAAAGGAGCACTTTGACTTCTGCCAGGCTTGGGCTGTGTAATGCATATGCACAAACACAATGTTCCAGCTCCTGGGTTTGTGCTTGTGTATGTGATTTAAATGTGGATATAATTGAAATGAACCTGCTCTCAGGAGACATTAGTAGAATTTTTTTTTCCCAATTAAAAGGAACCTGGCATTTTTGATTATTGTATGATAGAAGGGATAATTCACTGTATATTTCCCAGAAAAGTTGTTAACATAGCAATTAGATACTATTAATGTCAAAATATTACCCATCTTGATAGGTTTTTTTGTGAGGCAAGACTGGCCATAACAATGCTGTTAAACAAAATTCCACGAAATAAAAAAAACTGTCCTGTAGCACTTGTTTATTTTGCAATTTTCTAACAAATTCTCAGGAGAGCCCTTTGAATTAACACGTATAAGCATTAGTGCCATGTTATTGTCTCTGTGTGTCCACATAATTACAAAAACACTCACAAATCCTTGTAGCTTATGGCACCTCATCACAGTGCCTGGTGGTGGTTAATTGTTGCAAATTAGTGTTTGGCAAACAACCAAATAAGCTAACATTCCCAGTGGGCCAATCAAGCTCATAAACAGTCCCCTTGTCATGAGTAGACCATAATGTAATATGTACACCTTTTTGGATGTTGGTGGATGTGCGCACTTAGATCCCCCAATTCCCTCACATAGAATGAAAATTGCCACACGGGGGACTTACTGTTTATTTGTCAAAAACACAACGTTGTCACTCTTGTCCATAAAACACACACACACAAACTGGGAGAGGGCGGAGGAGAGTTAATTTGACAGGTGTGGGAAGCTCCCTTGTGGAGCTTTTGCATGTGTGTGTGCAGTGTGAGGAAAGGCTGACAGAGGACTACATTCATTATTCTGAATGAGATGTTTACAAAACACCTTTCTGGGACACACAAGTGCACACACCCCAGTGCTCACACGCTTGGTTTGCGGGGAAGGGGAAGCGGACGTGCTGCATCATATTCATTTGTTCTGTCTGTGGTGGCAAAGCTGTCTCATTAACTGAATTCTTAATAAGGCACGGCAAAACATCTCTGAAAAAAAAACTTCTTTTATCCTTCGCCTTGCGTCTGTGTGCGTGTATGTTTATGCATCAGTCATTTCCAGAGCACTTTTTAGTTTCATTTTACCTATGTTTTTCTCTGCCTGTATAATTTCCATGGTGGGACTCCCTTTTTAGTCTTTGCCTCTGATTGTGAGTGTAAACTTGTAACAAGAAAAATATTTCAAAAGGGGTAGGCTCGCAAAATTCCTTCGTAAACCATATGACAAATGAGGATTTGGAGCAAAAACATCACTCTTTCCTGTCATTAAGTGCAAAAGCAGACCACTAATGAACACATTCTGCCACTGTAGCTATGTCTTAATAACCACTATGTGAGTGTCAAACCAAGTGCATACATGCTTTCATATTTTAAGAACCAGCATGTGTGTCCGTTGATGGGACGGGGGGCACATATGCAAATGTGTCTCATCAGGCTGCGACAAGAAAAAAAACTCTTATTTCGTCTTTTGATTTAGTGGCTAAACTTGTGGAGCGTCACCAGCTTCCGGCGTTATCCCTTGGGCCCCCTGGAGCCATCTGAGACAAAAACAGCCCCGCTTGGCCCAGCAAACAACAAAAGCGTGTTTTGTTCCTTGAAAGTATTTTAAACACATACCAGCACTGCCTGGAAGGCTGCCAAGTGTAGAATTCCAACCTGTGCTACCATCTCCGAAACGCGTTTCTGCCTACCACCGCTCAGCCCGCAGGACAAAAGCAAGTGAATAGTGAGCTCACTGCTGATGAATCTGAGGGGCTAAAAAAAGAAACTGAAGGCTCAGGTACGTGGCACCTTCTGCCGTTAGCGAGACTAGCAAATGTAAAGGGCATGAAAAGGCACATTTTAAGTCAGATACAAGAACATTTTTAGGTAAAAAAGTTTTCATTCTCGAGTTTATGACAAGGTTGGCTCATGGGATATTCAGTACACTGCACATGCATAATTAACGCAGAATAAGTGAGAAACCAATGAGTTTTATAAGGCCACATTATTAATTACCATCTCACACTGCCTCGAAACCACGTATCTTCCATTGACTTTGATTTAAAGACAACAGAAGCATCAACACACTCAAGACAATACCCACATGTATTCTTATTTTTGACAAAATGGCCACAATCTTGGCTAATGAACATCTTTTAAGAGCTGCCATTGTAACTTAACACTTGCTCAGCTGGGTAGGGTGCAGCTGCCTGCGAGCCTGAACAGGATAAGCATGAATCGATAGCATTGGAGTTATTGTAGAAAAGTAATCAATGAATCCAAACGTGTTCAATTGAATGAATTTGCATTGGGCTAGTTTTAGGAATAGCTAGGTAGCTAATCTGCAGGGAAAACCTTCAAGCAGTCTACCAACAAAAAGCCCACATCTATGTTTGGCATAGCAATAAATTATGGAAGTTGGCCAATTATATATATATATATATATATATATATATATATATATATATATATATATATATATATATATATACATACACATATATATATGTATGTATATATATAATATATATGTATATATATATTATATATGTATATATTATATATATGTATATATATATATATATATATATATATATATATATATATATATATATATATATATATATATATATATATATATATATATATATATATATTCATTTCTTGCTGATCTTCACAAGATTCCAGTACATAAAGTCTAAGAAAAATATTTCTTCAAGCTAAATTACTTCTCCTGTGTCTCAGTCCTGGCTGATGACCGCCCCATGTAATCACAGCTCTGAGGCCGTCCACGAGGTGCATGAAGGCCCGTGGGCGAGCTTAGCTTAGGTCACCCAGTAATAATAAGCATCCATTGCATAAAGGCTGCCAAGGCAAATAAATGAATTATCACACTGAGTCTTTCATATAAAGCATACTGCAATCCGTCTCCTCGTATGCATTCTCCCTCCCTCGTTCTCTCCATTCTGCCTTTACTCCTTGCTACTTGTCAGCAGACACAATGAGGACAAAAAGGCGATAAAGCTTTGGGAAAAAATAATATAACTCCCCAGGCCTACCGACCGGATTTCCTTTTCTCTAACTTCCACACACATGCATACATTTTACACTGCTGCAGTAGTGATGTAAGTAAATCTGACATATGGGCCAAAGGTCAATCTGAAGTTCACAGCTTCCTGACCTTCTTGCCCCCCTTTCTTGGAAAAAAAACACTTCAGTCTCCCGAGCTCTCATTTTTTTTCCTCTCCCTTTTACACAAGCATATCCCCTCCTCCTACACCCTCACACACACACACACACACACACACTTACACCCACTACCCTCACAAAAGGAGGAGACAAACAGCCTTGCTAAGGATTTACATGATCCATTTCTTCTGGTTTTAGTCAATGAAGCCTAGTCACACATATTTTACATTGTACTGAGCCAGCAGTTGGGAATAACAGACTCAAAGAAACACAGACCCCAGAAGAGGGCTTACTTACATAAGTTCATATGTGGTTGTGTGTTAGGTGTCTTAAAAGCCAGTTCTCTTTCACCCCCACCCAAATGGATGAGTATTTACATTAGCATTAGATTTAGACAGCAAGGCTCAGCCACTTATTCCTTATTAGCTATCCTGACCTTAACCCATTAAGGTCTAAAACAGGGGTCTCGAACTCAATTTACCTGGGGGCCGCTAGAGGCCGAGTCTGGGTGAGACTGGGCCGCATCAGGATTTCCACAAGAAAAGCACTGATAAAACTTTCCAACGTTATCAAATATCTTTATTTTTTAACAAAAAATAATGAATTAAATAAATTAACTTAAAGATGAATAAAAAATAAATCAATCAGTAATATAAAACCAAATAATACTAATGAGCATACAGTAGATATACACTGGCTGGCTAAGTAGAGAAAATGAATTATTTTTATTCCGTTTCAAATGTCTGTATTAACAGCTCTTTAACCTTTAACTTTCTGAACTTGAATGGAACATTGAACATGAAATATTCTGAACACGGCTTCTTTTGCCTACTCCTTGCTGCTAGAGACCTGGCAGCGCTTCTTCTCACATAGTCACATTTGGCTTGAGGGAGGAAGCAGTGGAGACCCTCAGTAGAGCTTGAAGATGCTCATCAGTAAGTCTGGACCTGTACTTGGACTTATTGAAGTTCAAGGTGGAGAAGAGCTTCTCACACAAGTATGTGCTCCCAAAAAGGCACATGGTCCGCTTGAACCTTCGGGAAAGTTCAGGGAAGCTGGGGGTCAACTCTCTCAAAAATTGCCCAAGCTTGTCTGCTTCTCCACTCACCTCCCTGAACTTGGCTTTGAGTGCAGAGTTGCACTGCAGGTCAATGAGCTCCATTTGAAGCTCAGGAGGGGCATCTTGCACATCAAAGGAGAAGGGGTCCGCAAAAATTTGAAATGTGGCTTTGTGTGTCTTGAAGTCTGCAAATCTGTGATCAAATTCCTCCTGTAGCTTCGAAATGGCCTCAACATACTTCTCACCACTGAATGGTGTGCCTGCATCCACGAGAGCCTTGCATGCTGGGAAATGGCAAAGGTTTGTCTGAGAGAGCTGGGCTTTCCATAACACAAGTTTAGTGCAGAATGCTCTCACGTTGTCATAGACAGCACTGACAAGTTGCCCCTGGCCTTGTAGCTTCTTGTTCAGTACATTAAGCTCATGTGTGATATCAACAAGAAAAGCCAAGTCCATGAGCCATTTGGGATCACTTAGCACAGGATCAATCAACTCACAAACGGCGTAGCTAGCTTTGACTGCTGCATTACTGTCTTTGGTAGCCTTCTTGAAGAGATCCTGTTGCCTCAGAAGACGTGTTTTAAGACTGGCAACCTGGTTGGCTCTCTCATCTCCCTGGTATTTTTCGTACTCCTCAGCATGTCTCGTAGTACAATTACGTTTCAAATTGTATTCCTTGTGCACCGCAACTTTTTCAGTGTAAATGAGACACGTCGGGGTGCCCCTGTGTTCAACAAAGAAATATTGCACTCCCCACTTTTCTTGAAACTGTCTGTGCTCATCACCGACCTTTCTCTTCACGGCAGGCTTTGAAAGAGACATCTCTGGGGCTCTGTAATATGTTTTTCCACTTGGAATGAGTCTCGGGTTGATCTTTCACATTCAGTCGCGCGGGTTTGTGGCGTATGTGCACTTTCGCTCTCCGTTTCAATCGCGGAGATGGCTACAGACACTGACACAGGCTGGATCACGGATCATAGCGCCTCATTCAGTTCTATGCTGAGAGCAGCGGAGGAGTGTGCGCGCCGAGCGGAGTGATCGGCCTCACGGCTTCTCCTCCGCCCAGCTGATTGGAGGAATGAATGAGTGAGTGAGCGAGGCACTGGACAGCCCGGCCGATGTCCCGCCCTCCAGAGCCGTATACCTCACCGTGATTGGTTCATTCAGCTCCGAACCAAAGTTCCCTCTAATTTTTTGTTGGTCTGAGCAGAAAGACAACCTCCCTGAGCGCACTGAGTACCAGTGTGAGCGACATCATCGGTACTCGGATGATTCGCCTAAAGACGTTTCGCCGACGGACGTTTGACAGACGGGCAGGTCGCCGAATGGACGTTCCACCGAACGTTGATTCGGCCGAACGGAGGTTTCGCCGAAACGGGATTCGAACGCTCGCCCCGCCGGATCGTGTGTGTACAAGTTTTTCAACCTCGGCCCGCGGGCCATATACGGCCCGTTAGGATTTTTAATCTGGCCCGCCGCCGGTGTTGTCCAAATTATAGTAAAAATCAATGTTCGTCTACCATCAATGGCAGTCCGGGAATAAGCACTCTTGGGCAGGCAGATGTAGCAGAACCGAGCCGTAAAATGACAGCAATCTGGTCAAATCCATCCTAAAACAGCATTTAATGATTAAATACAAATACTGGATGATATCGCGATGGAGGCAAAAAAACGTCTATAGACGTCCATTCGCCAAACGGCTCAAAATGCTCTCAAATTCGGTCAAATCCAGCTGAAAACAGCGTTTAATGATTAAATACAAATACTAGTATTTGTATTTAATCATTAAACTAACAAATACTAGTACGACCTGTCCGTCTGTCAAACGTCCGTCGGCGAAACGTCTTTAGGCGAATCATCCGGTCACGACATCATCATTGCTCGCTATCGGCACACCAGTATCACACCTGCCACAAGCAGGTGCATGTCAATGTTCCCTCTAATTTTTCATGTAAAACATGCTGTAAAACAAGAAAAACATGAGTGGACAGAGCTACTGCCACTGGCTGCCACTTAAACGGCGCCATCATGGGGAAAGGGGTAAAAAAAAATAATAATAAAAAAAAATAATAATAAAAAAAAAAAAAAAAAAAAATTAAAAAAAAAAAAAAATCGATCTTTCATATTAGGACGGGGGCCGCAAATTATCGTCCCGCGGGCCGCAGTTGGCCCGCGGGCCGCAAGTTTGAGACCCCTGGTCTAAAAGAGCTCGCTTGTCTCCATTGTTGCGAGGTGACTCTGACCAGACCGCACCATATCCCAAAACCGTCTTTTTGACATTTTTCTCTTCTTACAATAGAACAGAGACCATGAAGATCAGAATGTTTGAAATGCTAAATGCTCAGGTATTTTTTTTTCTCAATTCTATGGAAGACGGAGATATTCTACACTAATGCTTATATGGTCTTGAGTAGGGTCAACCATTTTTCAGTTTTACTTTAATGCAAAGATGCTATGGGAGAAAATCAAGGAAAGGCCCAATTGATTGGAAGGATCTTTGTGAATTATTAAGAAAAACAAAATAAAATGAATGGAAATCTGGGGCTTTGGCTAATTGATTGGTACCATCAAAGAGGTTTGTACTACACAGATGTTATATTTATCTAAAACTGAAAGAGAAGGAAAAATATTTTGACCCTGAGGGGCTGCATTTTTAAAAACAATTTCACGTTTGGTTGTCTTTGTGCTCTTCATGAATTCTGGTTTAAAAGAATCAATCAATTAGCAATAGATAAGAGGAATGGTCTATACACATGGCAAACCAAACTAATTTATTAATTTGTAAAAACAAAGTGAGAAACTACAAGAGTTGAAAACAAAAGGACATAAGGACGAAGAGGAGAAAATCATAGGGAAGAATCTAGACAAGCGTAGTCGGGCTCAAATCACTAATTACACATTCCTGCGCCTGTGAAGGGAGTATTGTTTTCCAGTTAGCTCCTACCCTGTCAGATGGTTTCACTTAGCAAAAAACAAAAGGTACAGGGAAAAAAACTCATCTAATACCGAGTCCTGCTAATGAAAGAAATGTGAGAAATTATCCTTCAGTTGGATCCTCGTGAGAAATTTGGTGGTGATTACAGAACAAAGGGAATTCATTTTAAAACTGTCAGTAAATTTCAGACTGTGTGTCTCTTTTCTTAAAGAAGTGCAGTAATTAAATGAGGCACTTGTCATGTAGCCACAGTCTGCACATGACATATTTGAAACATATCCTTCTATGTTTCATAAAAGCTATGGTTTGGCTTGCTTTACAGGTGATAGGGAACAAGGCACAATTGATCATTCCCGTCTGTCTTAGAGGGTCCAACCATTAGCCTCCATACTTTATACAGAAATAGAGACTGTTTGTCTCCAAGCGCATATAGATAACGTCTGGAACTGGCACGTGACTTAAACTCAATCAAGCGTAGTTTCAACAAAATGATTTGTTCTTTCTACCACAAGAAACCAGGCATATGCTTTCCTAACAAATGTAGAGGTGGCCACTGTGGTAGTGGAGCGAGTATGATAATAGCAGCGGCACCATAAGGTAGAGTTGCCTGGCTGGTGGTGTTTGCCCAGACTCTGGCAGGGTAAAGGAAGGATATTGTTTTTCCCTTGAAAAAAACTCAGCCGTAGTGCACATACCAGCGTCCACTCAACATACCAATGAACTCTTTGAAGATTACTCAAATGTTTGCCTTTGTTCCCCACCAACCCCCAACCGCCCAGTCTGTTAGCCCTAACCTAGACTCTTGCTTGACTGAGGAGGAATATTTAAAAAAAAGGGCAGGGGATGCACCGCAATTAAAAAGGAAACTGTCAGGAAATCAAGCAATAGTGAAGCACAAAGTTTGTGCAATCGAACTTACTCCACAGATATGGAAGACATGTTGCAGTGATAATTTGGGCCTATTGTGGGGCAACTAGTGATTGATGGATAATCGGTCGGACCGATTATCGGGTTGATATTTGGGCATTTGACGTATATTGGTATACTTTCTTTTTAATCTGACCAGCCAATATGAAAAAATCAATTTAAAACTGGGTTATTTTGGCTCAGATGCGGCTGCGCTTTACTCTCTCCTGCCAGCTCTCTTCACTTTAACATAAACAACTAGCTGCTCGTTAAGTTGAGGGCTTTATGTTGTTGCGGCTGCTATGCTTCAATTTGTAGTGCCCTTTATTGGTGAGAAACACACACACACACCAGCACCTACACACATTTAATCCCTTAATTAACCCTCTGTTATATATATATATATATATATATATATATATATATATATATATATATATATATATATATATATATATATATATATATATATATATATATATATATATATATATATATATATATATATATATATATATATATATAGCGTCCACCTGGCCACGTGTCACACCCCTTGCCCGTGATACAAACTATTTGGTTGTTGCTGTTTTTTTCCCCTATTTTTTGGGGGGGGGGGGTCCCAACCTTACTTTTCAGACCACATGATTCATAATATTGTTTGCCCATTGATTTTGGACTTCTTGCTTTCCAGAAATTGAGTGTTACTTTGATTCAAATCTGTTCATTTTCAATTTATTTAATTAACTATCTTATGTGATTTAGGCATTTTTTTCAATTTGGGAATATTTTTTTTGTATATAATATCACAATCTCCTCTGTTGTTCCCCTGCATTTTTATTTGCCTGACTCAAAGTCGTCAAACCCTTATATCCTGCTAAAATGTCTGTGAGAACAAAACTAGACAACCATCTTTTTTTCAACTTCATTTAAAACAATCCAACATTCAATAAAATTAATTTTACAAGTGAGTTATCCAGTGGGTTAGTTTAAATTAATGTGCAGAAAACTCCCACATCATCCAAAGCACATTAATCCCAAACAAGTAAGTGGGCTTTCTATCAGGTCTATTTCAAAGCATTAGGGATTACCCCGCAGAACCTAAGCAGCTTGAACTCAGAGGAGGTCAGGAGCATTGTGCTGATGGTCGGAAGATAGGGGGCCACTGGGTAAAGGTGGGTGGACAGCAGGCTGGTTCTTCTTGCCCCTCCTTCGCTGGCCCACCAACACCATTCCTCTAGCCTTCTAGCTCTCTTTTGAGTCCTATCTCTCTTTCCTACCATATAATCGAATATCTCCCACTACTTATCTATTCACTGAACACCTAATGGTTAAAAATCAATTAGAGGTGGAATTCTGAAATGCCTAATACTGGACCACATGCTGATAATGACAGAGAGCGAGAGAGAGACTTGGGACCGGTCCAAGGGAGGCACAATTACCTCCAAATCAATTGATTATTGATCTAGTAGTTGTGTTGTAGAGTATTTCAGCTCAACTTTGTCTACATCAATATCTTATGATTTCAAGAGGAGAGAAAAATATGGAGGGATAAGGATCTGAACACCAATATAAAGAAATTATACAACAAACCTAAATGTCACTAATTGTTCATTCCATCAAAGTATTATTCTTCACAAAGCTTGCCTTCTTCAGAAAATTATACCTTGCCTGAGGAAGGGCAAGCGCTCTACGAAGAAAGAGGGGCAACTGCATGACTGACTTATGAATCAATATATATGGTCTATTCTGGTACAGTAATGTAACACAATTTTAGTTACACAGAGGAGTTAAGGGAGCCCTTCCTTTGGAGTACAAAACAGGTAGATACCTAAAGAGTTCTAGTACTGAGAAAAACACTGTTTTTGTATTTTGCTCCATCATTTACCAAGGCGCCACAGTAACTGGCGGGATAGCACGACGTTGACGCCTCACAATTCTGAGATTTATTATCCAGGGCTCAGGTCTTCCTGTGTGGAGTTTGCCCGTTCTCATCATGCCTTTAAGAGTTTCCTCCGTGCATCACATCCCAAAAACATGCAATGTAGTTTAAATGAAGAATCCAAATTCTCCATAGGTATGGGTATATGTATAAGTATACATTGTTTTGTTGCCTCTTTGCGCCTTGAGATATGCTGGCAACCAGTCTAGGGACTACTGCACTTGTGAGGTTAAGCGGTAACAAAGATGGATTAATGGAATGATTTACGATGGCTGCCAGTTATTGCTAGACCAACCAAACAGTGGTAGAAAAAATGCGAACTAGGATGTGCCATTGCAAACTGAGCTGAAATTAAATTGTGGAAAAATGGTTATCTATAATCATTATAAAGCGTGATTTATGGGTGTGTTAGTGTGTGTGTGTGTGTGTATGTTAAGATTCACTCGCTATGTTTGTCCAAACCGTGCAACGTAGAGAGTTAAAAAAATTTAAGGTGGCCAGAAACGGCTGTCGGATCCTAATAGACGAGTGATAGAATTTCTTCATCTTCTCTAAGTGTGTAAACTCAATCTTTTATTTGTTAAACAACCATTTTTCAAAAGATATTTTTTTTCATAGCGGAATAATTTGGCTTCGCCGGTCCGCCCTGCTTGTTAACACTAAACTTGACTTGCAATTCCACATGTCAAAAAAGACTACACATACCATACACATACTGTATAAACTCATGTGTACTAAAGATCTGCTAACCATCTGGTTCAAGTCTGGGATGGAGAAACACTTATTAATATCGAAGAGGATTATTGAAGGATAAAAGCTGTCTACTCAAGCTCTCAAAGCCAGAGTGTACACATACACACAAACCCACAGACACACACAAGCACCTGCATTTACGCTTTAATTAGCCCAAAAACCTCCCCCACTTCACCAAAACCTCTCATAGATATCCATTGTAATGGTGGCAGGTGAAAGGCAAGACAGTTTGAACCATTTATAAGACATGGGATGAGGACGTTAAAATGAGGGGACAGAAAGTGAGGCCAGTTGAGTGACAGGGTTGCATCATGACAGGACGCAGTGGTCATTCGGTGAACACTGTTCAGAGAAGAATAACAACTATTTGACTCAATGGGAGACAAGGGTGCAGTGATCAAGTTTAAGTGGGAAGACTTCATAATGGAGATATAGGTTGAGCTAAAGAGTTAACAGTGGATATAAGTAGACCTCAGTGAATATATGCAATACAATGCTCCTGTATGAGTATAGGCAAGAGACTGAGCCATAAATGGTGTCATGCAATTTAAATTGATCTCTCTCTTTACTATTCCTGACACAATCGGTCTTATGCTAATTTACAGGAGTCAATCTCCTGTCTATTTCCTCATCACACTGGTCTATATGACAGTCTGATCATTTAGGCTGCATATATTTAGTGATATTTGGTTTTAAAATGAGTCTATAAAGAGTCGACAGAAAGTGAGGCCAGCTAATAGCCAAGGCACAGCAATTGGCTTAATACCAGAAATGCATAAACTAAGCTATCTGCATTCTAAAGAGATTGCCTACATACAATAAGTATGCAAGAAGGCAATCAAAAAATTAGCTTCAACAAATGCATTGCTTTGTTTAATTGGCACCTGTTGCCAGTGAGGAGGATTAGGACAAGGTTATAGTTTGCTCCTTCTCAAAGTGAAAGGAAAATGTAATCGTCAATGTGAGTACAGGAAAGTGTTCAAGTTTGATGTCAACTTTATCTTTTCACTTCTCTTAAAATTCATGGTAAGGTCCACTTTTAAAGTGAATGTAAAAGGATGAGTTCAAAGCACAATGGAGAAAGAAAAACACTCAGGGAAATAATGAAAAGAAATGCAGAAATGCACAGTGGATTCGGGATGTCCATTTGTGCTAGAATAATGATGGAAAACTGGACAGAGGCAGGCAGACAGTGGGACGGATCGGGGAGGGTGTATTGGCGACTGAGGACAGTTAAAGATTTATTCAAAGAGCCATCTGAGAAACAGGTGCTATGGCCTATGAGACAATGTCTCTGTTTTTGTATGTGTGTATACTTGTCTGTATGTGTGTGTGTGCACATGTGTGTGTGTGTGGTCCCTCAACATGCAACATTGACCATGAACATTCTCAACTCCTAATGACCCAAGGGCAGCTCCCTGATCACAACCTCAAAGCCCAGTGGACGCACACACACATTGGCTACAAACTGACCCCCCTACTTAGCCCTGCAACACTTGTGAATGGCACTGACAGATTTACTCCCGTCTCCTGTGCGTATTAAAGGCTGCTGTTTGTTATTACAAATCATAAACGAACCCATACATCATCATATTCAATGCTAAGCTAAACACGATCTCCGGCCAGCGACAGACATGCTATGCTGTGACCGTGTGTAATGTTCAGTTAAACCACACACGCTACTGACACAAAGACTTGCACTCAACAGCTGTTCTAATAGTGAATTTATGTAATACTTAATGTAACATTCAATATCTGGCCCAACTTTAACTATAGGGAAAAAGAAGATTATATATTGTGAAAATATTCAATACAGTTAAAAAGCTGAATGTTTTGATTGAGTTACCTTTTAATAGATATACATTCTCTTCTAAGATGATGTCACATTCGGTTTAAAAGTGAACTACTTCAAGCCTAATCACTCAACAACTAATTCCATAGGATCATTCATTCATTCAATGTCTGTACTGCTTATCCTCACAAGCGCCGTGGGGGTACTGGAGCCTATCCCAGCCAACTGTGGGCAGTACGCGAGGGACACCCTGAATTGGTTGCCACCTAATTGCAGAGAAAAATGAGACAAACAACCATTCATGCTTACACTCACACCTTGGGACAATTTAGATTTAGACAATTTATCTGCCTCCATATAATCAAACTAAATAATTCACATTAATGGTTCACTATATCCAGTCCTGACTAAAGCATTTTCTTGCCTCAGCACCATCAGAGCGATCCTTTTTGTTTAGTTTTGTGCTTTTTTTGTTGGAAAGAAGGCTCACGACTTTTGATGCTTGCCATTGAAAAACATTTATTTAATATCTATCTGCTGAAAATGTCATTTGTCTTTCTCTTTTAAAAAGCTTGGAAAAAACATTCAAATTACACTAATAAGTTCTCAATCTGTTCTACAAGGCAGTCATTAAATTCCCTGAATATGCTTTTTGTTTTGTGTCTTCAAATGGTTTCCCATGCCATAAAGATTTTCCGTGTTTCCAAAAAAACAGATGGTAAAGTCATCAACACTCAGATCTTTTATTCACCGTCCAAGCTACCTCCATTCCCATGTGCCTTTCACCTCTGCCAATACATGAAAGTGTTTTTTCTTCTCAAATAAAAGAATTTATTTTTTTCCTACACTCCAGTTCTACCACTCCTTTGCCTTCTCTCCCACTTGTTTGACTTTAATAGATCATGTACCACATGGCAACGGGTAAAATATTAGGACCACTGCCAGAGGCATTAAAAGCTTCATCTGTGGAGCACATTTCTTGAGGTCTGTAGGTCGGTGAGTGGGTAGATGTGGTATTGCTGTACATAGGGTGCACAGAGCGGGCATTGGGTTGGCCCTCACTTGCCTTGGTTAAAAGACCTTGCTTTGGTGGAATATTTGGGGGTGAAAAAAAGGACTGAAATAGGAATTGCATACAGTCTTTATGTCACAAATAAACAATGTAAATCATAACTAGATAACATAATTAAGGGCCGTCTCGTGTTGTAGAGGTTCACTGGCCTGACTTCGGTGCGAGAGGCTGCTTATGATTTCAGCGCAGTCTTTCTTGCTGAATCTCTCTCGTACAAAGATCTCTACGAGCACTGGGCGGAGCGTTGCATTTTTTCCACATTTTTTTTGCGTTATTCAGTGCAGAATTATGGGAAACACAATGGGTCCAAAGCAAGCCACTGCAATGAATGGTAGTGTGAAGAATAGGCCTATGATGACAATCAATATTAAGCACGAAATAATTGAAAAACATGTACGCGTGACTGAGCTGGCTCGCCAATACGTATAGAGAAGCAGGAAGTCCGCCTCGAAAGCCGTGGTGGAATACATTAACCTCTTTGCCTTGGCTATTGCACAAGAAGGTTTAAATTTGGTGTAACCTAAGATTATAACTTTGTGTGTATAGGAACATAAGTTCATTTAAGTTAAATTTAAAGTTTATGTTATGTTACAAGCGCATCCATCAAGTCTCTCTCTCTCTCTCACTCCCCCATCCAGGAACTCCCGTTGTATAAAATAATGCGTCATTTTATTATTAAACATCATAACCACTAGTTATTTTTTACTCTGTTAGTAGATGGTGAATTACAACCAATAAAAATGTTTTTCCATTGAAATATCCTGTTTTTTGGTGTAGGAGAGGGTGGTAATGAATTCAATTGTATTTAGTTCATTTCTATGGGAAACGTTGATTTGAGATACGAGTCAGTTGACATATGAGCTGGCTCCCGGAACGCAATAAGCTCCTATCTCAAGGTATTACTATACATTTGCATGGATGTCTTTCCTATTCCTTAAAGATTTAAAAAAGCAGCACTATGTGATTTTTGACAGAAAACTAACATATACACCTTTGTGCAGTGTGCACCAGAACAATCTTGAATTGTTTCCTTGTTATTTACAACTAAACAGATAGACTTAAGAATTTATGCTGAAAAGGGCCCAAAGAAATACTATGATTAGATAAGAGCATTTTTACCTTGTAAAGTCGGATGGCAGCCTCATGCCTCTGGTTGGTCGTGTGTAGCCTCAATTTATCCACGCTGTTGCTGTAGTAGTCACAAGCATTGCACTTGAGGTGCACAGGGTTGCCAATGGCCACACACTTTAATCTCCACTGGTTGGCCTTGCCTCCCTCCTTGATGTGGGCCACCAGCTGGTGTTTCTGCATGTGCTTGTCCGTCTTGCAATGCAGCTGAAAGTTGGCCTTGAGCTGCGTGTTGTAGCTGCACAGCTTGCACTGGTAGACGTCGCCAACCACGCAGCGCCACTCCTCCTCGGGCAGGGAGCGCTCTGTGTTAACGTGGGCATTAAGAGCCTCCAGGCTGTCTGTGGAGTAGCAGTTGCACACGGCACACTGGTAGAGGCGCAGCGAGGGGTCACTAATAGGCGGCGACAGGGAGGAGACGGAAGGGTCTACTGAGGACATGCCCCCCATTCCACCTGAGGACACCAGCGAGAGGTCGTCAGCCATCAGCTGACCACTGGCGAGACGCATTTCCGATGATACGTCACTGTTGACTACAAAGAAAGGGAATGGGTAGGTGATATTAAAAACAAGATTCAATTGAATTAGGCAGATTAGTCTATAACAACAAAATGTACAAGGGAATTATTATGGAGGAAGAATCGAGAAAAACAAAGGGACAGAGAATTGACTCCTCTATTCAGGCCTCTTTTAGGGTTTGATAAAATGAAGCTTCACAGACAACGAGGGCTCCTTACAAAGTCTCATCTATAAAAAAGACCTAATAGGATTGAATCACGATCAATTACAATCATCCTTTTCAGCTTGCTAACTCGCTCATCAGGTAGCTTTAATTACTTGTCTCAGCAGAGCTAGGACGCTTTTACACCGCTGGGTCTCTATCATCTACACACACGCACACACACAAAGATCTGGGAAGAATGAGGATTTTCTCATTTGATTGCTCACCAAGACCTGGGCAGGAATTTAAAGTTTACATTACTCCATTATTATATCATAGAAATTTGTCAGCCAGTCAGTTTTTAGGGAAAGTGCTTATTTGTTTGGTGTATGGCACGTAACAGTGCTTCTTCATATTGAACGTCTTTAATATTTGAACATACAACAATCATACTATCACCTTCGAAGGTTTTGTAAAGCTGCTCTCACTATAGGAAGCATGGTGTTATCAGTATAAATCACTGCGAGTACATCTTCTGGTTGGGCTGTGACATCAACACTGGCGAAGGGAGTGTGTGTAACACTGCAGGGTCATTGTTAAATCTCCCACACTCCTACATGAATCCACTTCCTGCTGTGTGCCATGTGTTTGTGTGCCTATGTGTGTGTGAGTTTTTTCTGGGATGTGGCGATATGACATAGTGAGTATGTTGGTGAGGATTATGCTGATTTAAAAAAATAACAAATGAAAGATTAAAAAAAATTCTCATGTGTCATCTCACGATTATGTTTTTAATCAGTGGGAGGTCAAAGAAAGAAGACTGACAAAGTGACGATACAAGAGAAAAAAGGGGGATGGAAAAAGAGCTAGAGTTTTCGGTTAAGGGCGCACGGTGAAAATGTATGGGGAGTGGTCCGGATAAAAATGTCAAGGAATAAAATAGATACACAGAAATACAGAAATCATAATAGAAATATCCGAAATTTTCAAGCGACTGACTGGATGAACAAATAATGATAAGCAAACTTGAGACTCCGATTAGTTATTTTTCACAGTATATTTTAAACACCGTTGCTATTTTTGTGGAGTAATGCCTCGTCGTTAGCTATTAAACATTTTCATGAGATATGTTAACGTGATCAAAGCTTAATGTATCAATAAAGGTAGAGCAAATTAAATCCCTAGTGTGATATGAATTCATGCGTCACTTACCAAGACCAGCTCCAAGAGCACTTGCTGTTGCAGCATCGAGCTGAAAGGGGTTGATCATCATCTGGGGGTCAGGGCCGCCTCCGATGGGGTTCTCCAGTTTGACACCTGCCAAGCCAATATTTTGAGCCAGATAATACTGGTAAAGCTCCGCCTCAGCAGGTGCCAGCCCTAAATGAAGACTGTGCTGGATTTGCTTCATGTTCTGTTGCAGCAGCATCATGTTGTGCATGTGTTTCTCACTAGTCATATGGATTCGGAGGTTACGGGCCACATTGGTCTCATAGTCACACACCTGTAGAAAGAAAGTTATTTGATATCTTTAAATAGAGCAGGAAAACATGACCGTACCATTTTTTAATTCAAGTTTCACATACATTATGTGGAGGAAAAGCACAAGACAATGGAATGAGGTGAAATGACTGTCCAAATGTGAATGAAATTGTCATGATGATAAGATGATACTACAACGCTGTTCTGCAGACTCTATTTTTGTTTTACCTCACATCGCCAAGTCGGCTTCTGTTTGGGCTTTGAAGGCGAGGGTGCTCCACAGCCACCACCAAGGCCTGTGCTAGCTACTGGGTTGGTATGGTTGTGGTTGTACTGTGTCTCACTTCCACCATTCTGGAGTGTTTGGACATTATTCAGATGCTTGTCCGACTGCATATGGATGCTAAGGTTGCCTTTGGTGGTAGTTGAGTAGTTGCATACCTAAAATTCAAAATTTGTAATTAGACATTAATAGATTTATATGTAGGATCGGTTATAAAAAGTGACACAAGTTCCACTTAGTGTGGTTGGTGTATAAGGATTCACCCCTGTAATTATGTCCTTGTCTGGTACACTATATGTAAGACAGTGATGTAAAATTGAACAGACCTCACAGCGGAAAGGCTTGTATCCACAGGTGTAGCTTTCCCCCCTGGCTAAACGAGGGTGAGGCTGTCCTGTACGGCAGTAAACACATGATCCTCCAGACTCTGGATGTTTCTCCTTCATGTGAGCATCCAGTGTCTGCTGGTACTTGTAGTGCCAGTTACACTTAGGACACTTGAGCGTCTTGCAGGAGTTCCGTGAATGCATCATAGTCATGTGTCCCCCAAGAGAACGAGAAGATCCCAAGACTGTGTCACACTTTGGGCACTCCACACCACTTCCCGGTGACCCTTCACCTGGACCTGGGGTACCAGGTGTTCCTGGAGTACCAGGGGTACTGGGATTTCCAGTATTTGGATGAGGAGTTCCAGGACTGTCATCCTCCCTCCGCATCGACATAAATTCAAGGGGATGGGAGGATGGTGACGACACTTCCCGTCCCATTAGAGCTTCAAAGCTTGAGTCATTACTGTTCTCACGCTCTCTGGCAGAAGCCAGTGCAATGGACAAGCGGTTCTTTTCCATTTCTAGCTTTTCACACATAGGCAGGGAGGACGAGGTGGTGGATGCAGGACCTTTGCTGTCACTGTTAAACATTAGCACACTGTTGGAAAGAGGGGAAATACTTTGGTTTAAAAGAGGGAAATCTTTGCTACTGGTGCTGTTGACCCGCTGGCCTTTCAGAACTACACTCATTGCCTGCTCCTCTTCATCCTCTGCCTCAATTTCCTCTCCACC
The DNA here is from genome assembly GCF_051989625.1 of Stigmatopora argus. Lineage (NCBI taxonomy): Eukaryota > Metazoa > Chordata > Actinopteri > Syngnathiformes > Syngnathidae > Stigmatopora > Stigmatopora argus. Next base: position 4,965,074 of record NC_135403.1, read on the forward strand.
ACCATTGGAGTAACTGTCCTCAAACTGCTCTGGACTTTGTTCTCCCAATGCACCGGGCTCCCGCTTTATAGGGGGGTAGTGGCTCAGGTCCGGCCCATTGGGTTGCAAAGTGCACGTGTCCCCCATGTGGCCCTTTCTATCAAGGTCAGAGTTCCGGCCATCCAGTTTGCCAACAGTGAGAGCAGCAGCAGAGCTTCCACTGGAGATTCTATGGGTACCTCCGAGGTTTGGGTTGGTCTCGGCCTTTGGCATGGTTTGTGATCTGGGATTTTGGTCATTGGAGGAGCTGCTGGCACTGCCCTTCAAAAAAGCAAAACCTGCCTGAAGGGACTCGACATTTTCCCCACTACTGTGGAAAGCATTCCACAAGCCGCGGAGCCCAGTGTCTGGCCCCAGGAAGTTAGCAGGTGTAGGAAAGTGGGATAGCACAGATACAGGGGTTTTTTTTGGTTCCAGAAAGCTTATAAGAGGTTCTTTGTCCTTGCCGATGCCCTGTATGATAGCAGAAACACGCTTGTTGCTCAGCAGCTTCTGCTCCTGTTCATTCAGGGTCATACGGTGGTCATGGACAGCATGTGTCACGAAGGACCGGCTATAACCAAATGAGAGCTTGCACAAGAAACACATGAGCACTGGCTTTCGCCGCCCATCAGCCACACAGCCCTCAAATTTGGATAAGTCCACATTGTTGGGGACATCTTTGGACACACAGGAGTTTTTGGCTGTACCATCCCCCATCAGATAGTCTTTGTCATGCTTGTGGCGGAGGTCATAAACACGAAAACTGTGCAACACAGGACTAGCTCCAACCCGCCCTCCAGTTGAGGTATTCGATATAGAGAGGGGGTCAGCCGCTGACGATTTACTTCCTAAAGATGATGCGATGTGGAAGGAGTTAATGATCTGAGGGTAGAAGGACATGGGTGCAGCAGGCTGCTCCAACCGCTCCCCCCCTTGGCCCACACCACATTGGCCAGTGGTTGCCTGGGCATTGGAGAAGGTCTGGGAGGATAGCAGTCCCCTGAAATGGAGAGCCTCAGGGAGCCCTTCCTCGTTGCCACGCTGCTCTTTGGAGTCCTCCATGATGAAGGCAGAGCCATCCGGCTGGTAGATGATTTCGCCGCACAAGTTCTCTACATCACTCTCCTCTTCAATCTCGCGGTTTATTTCCCCTCCATCAGCTGCAACCCCCACACATTCGCCATCATCTTCGCTGTCCTCCCCTACCATACCCCCGATATCATCAATGTCTTCATGACATCCAGTGGTAGGCAGTCTGGCATTGGGGCAGTGATGCTCCATATATTTTTGTAAACTGGAGAAGGAGCCGGAACATTCGTTGCAAGGGATTTCCTTTGCCGGTGCCACAGGGGATGTGGCTGGGGCAGAACAGTCTGAACCTAAAGCTGCTCCACCTCCTGCTCCTGGTAAAATCCCAGTAACACTCCCTTTGTTACCAGTTGTAAAGCTTTCTCTCCGACTTTGTTGTGTAACAGAGTCAATGGTTGCACTGGCAGAGGTGAGGGTAGCTGTACACCGCAGTGGGCTAACAGTGGCCTCTCCAAGACCATTCTCCATGTCTCTGGCTACAGGTGCAGTTTGGCTGTTATTGGCATTGTTGCTATTGGCGACACCGGTCTCCATGGCCACAACGGAGTTGTCCTCAGCAGCAACGTGCCTCTGGGCACCATGTTCCTGCTGCCCCAAAGAGACCATAGAGGGGGAATCACAAGTTGCCATGGCGTCCGCTACATAGGGATCTCATCTCATCCAGCCTAGCAGGGACCTGAGTTTGACAGAAAAAGAGAGGAAGACATATTGGTAAAGTGATAAATAAGCAGAAAAAGTCACACATCTGTTCAAAAGCCCCAAAATAAATTTAATTCATTCTTTTTTTCATTTTCTGAACCGCTTTATCTTCACTAGGGTGGAGGGGGGTGCCAGAGCCTATCCCAGCTCCCTTCTGGATTTGAACGCAGGAGCCCAGAGCTGTGAGGCCGATGCACTAACCACTCGCGGCACCGGGCTGCCCGTCAACAGATTGATAAAAATAAATATTGCAAACTAAATGTTTCCCGTTTAAAGTATTCTGATTTTGTGTGTACAGCGCCATGAAAAAGGGTGCCCAAACTTTTATATTAAAAAAAATATTATGTGATGAATTTATTTAGGGGATATAGTATCAGCTATTTGCAAGGAGTTTGCAGGTAAATGAGCTGACATTAAAAGAACGCTTTAAAGGGCTAAATTGACCTTCACCTCAATCCACCTACTGCATGGTTCTGCTTTGCTTTTGCTACTCTCTCCCTGTCCCACAACAAAGCTACAAAGCAATTAGATTAATCTGTACCAATCCAAGGCAAAACAAAACCAGTGGGAGAGATAGTGAAAGCGTGAGGAACAAAATCCACAAAAAAATGTGTGCATGTAGGTTTGCGAGTGAGTGCATGCGCTATAATCAGGTCTAATCTAACATATCCAAGGGATGATTCCATGGGGACTAGTGATAGATTAAAAGAGAGAAATTATGTTTTCATTCTCTGTGTCTCACTTAAGTTATACCATTTTATACAATATTTGCAAAAACAGGAACTGGAAATCAAGAGGAAAGGGAATAATTTTTAGTTTGTGTTGCTTTGTTTTGAGCCATTTAAAAAAAAGTATACAAATAAATAGTAATAATAATAAATATTGACAGTCATTATTATTTCTCTACAGCTTCAAGTTGTTTCTAAATTACATGATATACATTAGTTTTTTTCTCGTGTTCACTGGCGCCCACTGGTCTGCTCATCAAACCAAAAAAAAACAAAAAAACTTGCGCATGTTTACATGAAGGTTCCCTTGTAACTGTGAAAAAAATAGCATAAATAAGCTTTACCTTGTAAACAAGCCACACGTTAAAACAGGCCCTAAGTATGTGTTACATCACTGGAATGCATGACATTACTGAACTAGGTGAAAAATCTTTTTTGGCGTGGTTGTTGTATTCTGATCAATATTCCTGTATAGAACACACAGGGTTATTCTGGGGTGTTAATAATTCTGTGTGGGTATATGGGTTGCCCGAGTGGTTAGTGTGTCGTCCCTAGAGTTCTGGGGTCGGGGGTTCGATCCCAGATTGGTCCTCACTGTGTGGAGTTTGCATGTTCTCCCCAGGCTTGCGATTTAAAGATAACCGACACTTTTTCCAGTCTTATGTCAATGCAAAAAATATCGTCTTATATTCCGATCAATATGGTATACCGTATCGATTACAATTGGAATTAATCAAAATACATAAATACATTTTTGAAATTTTCTCTGCACAAACATCAAATTTGGTCGTGTATTAAACAGAAAAATGGACGGGATTTACAACATTTTCACTTCCCCACTAATGACTAATAGGGGTAACCAAAGTACAATATAGGTCAGATATCAGACAATTAAAGCCCATCCCATTGCGTTCACATCCATACATAAACAGTATAGTATACACAGGTAATTAAAACAAGTTTTAAGCGGAGCAAGAGAGTTAGAAACTTCTGGGCCTCTTGTTTTTCATGACTCCACCCTTACTCAAGCACTTTCCATCCATCTGCAACTCAGTATGTCTCTAAGATGATATGAGTCAGAGAGACTTCTTTATTTGTATCCATTTTCCACTCTTTCTCCCATTTTGGTTTTATTATTTGATCCCAATTCAACTCATTTTCACTCTGCTCCTTATTAATGACTAGAGTATTAAAACTGTGAAAACCTATTTCATAAAAGTTAGCAAATGAATCTGGTATGTGTTCATTGCCAGGCCATAGAACAACAAAAAAAGAAAAAAGGCGAATTGTGAATTTCAGCCTTGTCACCAGTACCAGTGGATGTCATAGTCTCCTCCAGCTTTTGCCCGCTTTTCAGAATCTCATTCATAAGTCGCAGTATTACATGTTGCTTGTGGAATATGTAATTGCAGCTTGATCACAATGTCATATCTCCTTATGTGAGAATTTGTTTTGAAACCAAACCCTCCATATACAGGTTTAGCCTCAGTACAAATTATTATGGCAAACCTAGAAATGTGATTGCCTTTTATTTATTTGTCTATTTTATTTGAGTCAACATGAATCCGATTGTTGAGAAGTCAAAGTTGTGGCTATATATACAATCTTAGAAGTCCACCAGAAGGCCATGCTTTCCCACCATGTGGCCTCTCAGTTCAGCACCAAATCTTCTATCAAAATGTCAGCTGCCATTAACCAAAGACAAAGGCTGAGGTTCCTGTGACAGACTGTGCATCCATCTCCTTCTGACACGGTCATGAATAGGCCAACTTGGGTCTAATTATGCTTGTTTATTTGTTGCCACTCATAAGCACAAGGAACAAAAACAAAGGAGGAGAATGATCTTTCTTTGGAATAATTTACAGAAAAACATTCAATTACAGAGCAAAGTCAAGCTCTTATGCCTTAAAGAGAAAAGAGGAGTAAATTAGAAATTGGGATGACAAATGTGACTAAATATTTTTGGTATGCATGCAACCATTGTGTGTTGCCTCAGGATCGAATAACAGAAATTTGATACTGTGTTTAGAGGCAACGCCCACTTTTACTTGCTATCTTGGTCTTTGATGTGTTTTTATTGTGAGCATCCAGTAGGTCATCATATTACAAAAAAGACAACTACCAAAATTGTGAAATGGCTCACCAGCCCATATGTGTTTAAGGTAAATACAACATGCACAATTTTTGTCTAAAGATACAATAATGTCAGATTAGTACATAGGATTTCATTTATGTTCCTAAAGAAGCAAATAATGAACTTCAATGGATGAATACTGGAATTTTTGGGTAAAAACAGAAAGCAGGGAAACAAATAACTGCTGTGAAAAAAGACAACTGTGTTACAAATCAGTTTGCAAGGGTGGCATGCTTTAGTGGTAGAGTTATCATTTCCCAACCCAGAGGTTGTGGGTTTGACCCCCTGACTTTCCCCTGACACGTCCCACCAACCCTCCCTCGGTGTCCTTGCTGGAGTATCCTAGAGCAAAGTAGAGAATCCGAAGTTGCGCCTGATTCTGCATCATCACAAGGAAAATGAGGATATACTGTCAAAGCACTTAGAGTACCATGTATGTGGAAAAGCAGTGTAAGATTATTTACGTTTATTTAAACACCATCGCTTTAATTTTCCTTGTGAAAATGTCCAATAGTCAGTCGATTTCTATGCCGGAGAAAAGGGCCAACATTAGTGAAGTATTTAGGAGTTAGATAGAAAGCAGAAGATGGTTGAGTGGTCAGAGGGGTTCATTATTTTCACCCTGGAGCAAGTATGCAGCACCTATCATTCAATGTGATGACAGGTAAATTGGCCTGGCCTGATGCTCAGGTAACATTATACTGAACTGCCCCAGGTCTACACCTGATAAGCCATTGTTAGTGAAAGACAATACCTGGCTGGTGTCATAGCCCCCACCCCCTCACACACACACACACACACACACACACGAATACGCAGTACATGAAAAATAGTCAGATTCAAAATTAAACTTGCTGACCAGGGGCTATGTTGATAAATTAAGATAGAAAAGTCACGGTTGTGATGGAAAAGGATGACCTCAGGTCAAATTCCATGAGCCTATTTGTCAGCCTAATCTTTACCAAGATGGCAGTCAAAGTTCTGCTTGGTCCAAAAGAGCCATTGTGTTTCCCTTCTGAGCCATGACAAAAAGATTATTGTTAACATAACTGGTATAGCGGGACATGACAACTTTGACTAGTATAATTTTATCTCGAAACAGGCTGACACAGTGAGTCCAGTCTAAATATGTGTATGAAACTCAGCAATATTTCCAACTGAGCTTGAGCTCAAACATTAAAATAAATAGTCAGACACTGCTGGGTCACAGTCTGCAATTATGGTCCTTGCTAGAGATTTTTTTCCAGCATCAAAGGAGAAGCCAATCTACATAGCTAATGCCTCCAATTTTTCCCCTTTCCGTCCTCCAACTCAAAACAGCAGCGGCTGGGGGTAAAAGGGAGGTGGAATGAAGGGGGGTGGAATTTTCTTGTGCTGGCAATCTGGAAACACTCTCCAGTTAATTAAGGTTGATTAGAAATGAACCACACAAACAAAGGGCAGCCTATGCCCCGAATATTATGACATGCGTACATGTATGCACGTGTGCATTAGGGAGGAGCTGTATGGGGTTACTTTAGCCACCTCAGAAGCAAAGAAGAAGCTACCCTCTTTGGACACTCACCCTGATAACCCCCCACACTTGTACCACCCACCCACCACCAGATTAAGGGGAACGCAAAGCCCAAAGAATGTGTGACGACCTCCACTGCCACAGAGGGAAAAAAACCTTCAGCCCCTGATGCCACAAAAGGCAAGGAGGTAATTAAGTTTGAAAGAATAGAGGCACTACCACAAACAATGCAGCAGTGTCCATGGGGAGGGATTGAAGAGTGTGTGTATGTGTTTGGATGAGAGGGCAGAAAAGCCATTAACATTCAGTGGCCGGGTGAGCGAGAGAAAGAGGGCAAAGGGGAAGTAAGGATGGCATTCTATCGCTCTCTCTCCTTTTGCTCTGTCTTTTCTCTAATCGCAGCAAGACTCGTCTGTGCATCCTTTTTTTATGTCTTCTTTAAGGCACCTCTCACATCTGTTTTGGACTCCCCTCCTTCCATCCCAAATCCTACACCCCTCCCTAGCACGGCATAAGCCCTGCGGTGATCCTGTTTTTGCCCTTTTGATTTTCCCGTGGCGTAAACCTCCTTGCTGAAGCAGAGTCTAGTTTACAAGGATGCATTTCATGTCATGTATACATTGACAGTAACCCCAATAGGACAGGTAGGCTTTTATAATCAGGTTTTCAAAAACATGTGGAGCACTTAGCCAACTTTGCGAGATGATTTGGTTTTTGTTTTCATTCATTCATTCATTCATCTTCTATTCCGCCCATCCTCGAAAGGGTTGCGGGAGTTGCCGGAGCCTAACCCAGCTGTCTACGGGCGAAAGGCAGACTAAACCCAGTAAGTCGTAGGGCATACAGAGAGACAGACAGCCACTCTCTCTCACAATCACACTTCCACCGAGTGGGAATCGAACCCAGACTGGCCGCACCAAAGTCAGGCAGAAGAACCACTGCACCATCGGGTGGCCGTTTTTTTTAAAATATTTCATATTCTCAAATTAGGGGAGGGCATTTGAATAAACTTTCTCACTTTCATCAATTACATCTGTTTTTGTTCCTGCTACGAATGTCTTCTCTGTCACAGATGAGCGTTTTGTTCAGGAAGCTTACTTAAGATGAACTTTTTTGACATATTTTGGTCAGGATAAAAATTAATGACCTAAACATTCATAATTTTTAAGTTGGACCCTACAACGACAACCCATCTTAGAGCATTAAAAGCTAAAAAGATTAGCACCAGGGGAGAAAACTGACAGGGACAAATCACATCCACACATTATTTTCATCGCTATTTTTTCGGCACTTCTCCGGCAAAGCAGTTTAACTCAATTAGCAAAGAATGTAATTTGATTTGCAAACTCAACATGGAACTTCGCAAAATGCCTCCATTCTCACACGGCACCAATGAGCTATCCCTCTGCTTCCACGTGCTTGCAGCTCAAAAAGAAGTATTCATTGCTCATGCATGTGTGTCAGCCTGAGTGTGAGTGCCTAAGCGTTAACAACAGATGGACCATGAGACGCAAGTATTAATCAGGCAAATAACTGCTGATGATTTGAAAAACAAAAATAAAGAAATGAGAAAAACAAAAGTCAGATTTTGCTTCAGCATGTATTGGCACAGGCGGCCGGGTGAACGAGCGGTTAGAGCGTCGACCTTACAGTTCTGGGGTCGAGGGTTTAATCCCAGGTGGGTTACTCAGTGTCTAAAGTTTGCATGTTCTCCCTGGGCTTGCGTGGGTTTTCTCCGAGTACTCCAGTTTCCTCCCACATCCCCAAAACATGCAGGGTAGGCTGGTTGAATACTCTAAATTGCCTCTAGGTATGAGTGTGAGTGTGAATGGTTGTTCGTCTCTTTTGCCTGGCCACCAATTCAGTATGTCCTCTGCATGGTGCCCGAAACTAGCTGGGATAGGCTCCAGCGACCCTTGCGAGGATAAAAGGTACAGAAAATGAATGTTTGAATGTATTGGCACATTGACTGTCCACCTATCATTTCAGTCAACAACTAATTGCGACTTTGTTGCGCGATGTCTTTCGTAATCTGCCTGGCTTTGTCTCTGCATCTCACTAGGGACATGGATTAGCGCTAAAACGATGACTGCTTAATCCTTGATTTGCCCGTACTAAATAAATATTAATCTACTATGCTCATCATGCTCTTGTAAGGAAGGTACAACATACACAATATGAAAGAGCTTAGCTGTTACATAAATCATGGCCTTATCTGTTGGATGAGGCTAAAGCATGGCGCAACACACACACAATATATATACTCCATGCTGGGATTATTTGCCAAGTGAAATTATTAATCCTGCTAAATACAAGCCTAAAAAAAATCTCTAAAAATGGTTTCTCTCCGGGTGTGTAGATGCATACATTTACGAGCGTATGTACCAGTGTGTGTGTATGTGTGTGTGTGGAGGGGGGTCAAAAAACAACACATATCACTCATTTGTGTTGATTCAGACCCCTCTTGCAGTCTCACTCAGACTCTCACTAAGTTTATTTAGCGAAAATACTGCTGGGAATATAAAAAAAATGAAAACTACCTTTGCTCCCAACTAACACATACACACACATACACACTTAAATTGACAAGTCCATGGCAGTGCAGCGCAGAAGAGGTTAAGCAAACAGTGTCCACGTCAGTCAAGGATAGCACACACTCACAGAGACACAGAGCACAGTCTCTGACGCAGGCATTTCACATCCACCTGGCAAATATAAAAGGCCGGTTATACTGTATCAACTATCCAGGGTCCCAAATTCCTTGCTTGTTTTGTGCTATCACAAATGCTCCACTTGTGAATCAACTTATGTTTCTAATGATTATTATTAATAGAAACGCATTTTAGGGAGGGGGGGCTTTGCTTGGGGTAGAACATTCTGGTAGAAAATGAGATAAGTAGCAAAGTAGAAGGTAAGATGGGGTCCAGAAGTATTTTTGCAATCACTTCGAAACACTGTCAAAAGGATTTGAAAGACAACAGTCATTATGCTATTTATGTGTAGACTTTCATCTTGAAAATCATGATGTTTCTCAACAATCTGACATTCACAATTTGGGGAAATGCTGCCATTTTATGCAGATTTTGGAAGTTGTTGATGTTACCTTATTGCAAAATCAAATCTGGCTTTCCTGTTTTGAATTTCACATTATGAATGAAATGTTATGTTATGAATCCTCAATTTTCAAATAGCATTTAGGAAAATGCTCTCATTAAATAATGTTAACATTATTATTCATCCAATGTTATGGTGCGGACGTCTATTTTTGTGGACTTTAATGATCTTCCTATTCCTATATTATAGTTCTTTGCTCAATTCGGTGTCTGAATGATCAAACCTCCTAAGGGTTTATTATTTTTTGTATGAATGCTTCTCAGGTCCTGGAAAATGTAGCCCAAACTTTCATAAAAAAGACAGAAACTCCTAAATAGACCGTCTTTTAAAATCAACATGATTGTTTCCGGTTCATACTGTATAAAGGAAAATACGTGAAAACTCATTATTTTAATATTTCTGGAACTTTTATACATAGCGAGGAAACCTGGTACGTTATCACGAATAATAGTTTATCCAGCGCCCCTCCATTAGTCATGCATATTCTGCATTCATCTGAATGAGCTATAAGGCCCTCATTTAACCAAAATGTAACAAATAAAATCTAAATCATGAATATCTTGCTAGTTACTTCATAGCACAGGAGATGGGTGGAGACCACAAAACAACACATACCTTTTGCCTTCAATACTCGTGACAGGTCTAATAGCTGGACCCATGGAATTACTAATTAACTTAAGCTTTGGGTTCTATATTTAATTAGGGAGGTCTACAAATGAACTTTAGACCAAAGCCATTTGCTTTTAAAACAACCCGATGCCCCCTTTTTTTCTGTCTGACAGCTGTTGTTACTTTGCTTCTTCTCACACACACACGCACACACACACACGCACACACAAGGAAAGCAGTTATTTTTTAGGGCATCATGGGTGCTTTTTCTGGTTGCCATGAACAGCAGTGAAGAGAATTTCAGAGGGAAGGAGTGAGGTGATGAAGGTTGACGATGGAAAAAGGTTTCATTTGATTTTACTACAAACAAATAACTGTCAGTTGTAATTAGTGTGGTTTTTAGATTAGCGCCTAAATATCCCTTTATCAAATAAACAACATGTCATGCAAAATCCAGGGCAGGACCGCTGAGGGGAGAAAATAAGATGAAATGGACACATTATCATTCTCTTCGCGGTAGGAAATGACGTGATTAAGTATAAGTGACAAGAAAAAATACTTCCATATACCACTAACCCACTGCGTATTAAATACTTAAAAAGAAACAAAAGATGGAGTAATATGCCCTTTTAAGGAATCAATGTAAACTAAGTATAAAACATTCCGCATTCTGCCATAGATACAAAATGTTAATCGGTAAAACAAATATTTTATTTATAAATGGTTACCTGGTAATAGTTAAAACTAGTACTATAAAACCCCAGGACAATCCATCAGCACTTCCTGACAAATGTTTGGTGTAAAGACTGCGAAGCAAAAAGGGCCTGCTTTGCTTTTTTAACAATTCCTGCACAGCCTTCTTCTGTCTTCTCATCCAAACGGGATGAAACAGGACAAAGCTCCCCCTCTCTTATTTAGTCTAGGGGCAGAGAGCTGATTCATCAGCCAAAACCACTGACAAAAACCGCCCCGTTAATACCTACAATTTCATACACAGGAACATTCCTGTCCCGGCTCTGCTCTTCTTCTTTCTCTTTTTTTTCCACTGTCACACAAAAAGCCTCATTTTTTTCTCCCTCCCTTTAAAAAGCAAATAATTAAAGATTATTCCATGGCTCGTGCCAAGTGGGAAAAGTTCTGAAAAGGGTTTGAGAAGGATAGTCTTGGCTGGGATTGACCCAGGAGAGATGTGGAGACACATGCTTGCCTGTTTTAGATCATTCCATGAAAAAAATTATATTCAACCATTTTTTACATTAAAAAAGCCACAAAGAGTACCGTATTTTCACGACTATAAGGCGCACTTAAAAGTCTTAAATTTTCTCCAAAATAGGCAGGGCGCCTTATAATCCAGTGTGCTTTAGATATTGGAAAAAAAATTAAAATGTGTCATTCATTGAGGGTGCGCCTTATAATGCAGTGCGCCTTATAGTCGTGAAAATACTAATACCTATATGTTATAGAGTTCAATAATAACTTGCGAGGAAAGATTTCTTCTAATTCCTTCTCTCACGTGCTTATTTTTTCCTCAGTGGTGATGTTTTCATGCAGCTCAAACTAAATTCCTTGGTAAACTTGTCTCATTTTTCATTACACTGTTGTTTAAACCCACCGGTCATACATAATTAATTAGCCACTTATTCCCTGACGAGCCCTCAGTATTTGTGTGCAATTGCCTGCAGGAATAGCAAATGCCAATCATCAGGGAGGCCACTTCCATTAACACTGGTATACATGCAATGTGACATGTAGGGGGATAACTGATTTCACACAGAAGACATATAAAAATGTGTGAATTTTTTTATTAATTGGAAGCACAACGCCATCTTCTCATCACTAATGTGAAAATGTCCTGTGACTGCGCTCGTCAAACTGTGTCTTTGTCTTTGGCAAACAAGTAGGAGAACGTATCGTTTGTCATGAGACATCTTGTGCTATTGTGGCATCGAAACTTCTGCATACTTAGTCATTCATTCAGCAGGTTTTCTTTCCCATTCTAATTTAGGGCATCTCTCTGGGATCTGTTAGCTTGACCTTTAACCAACAGCTGGAGGTTCTGCATTAACTTTGCTTTTAAAAGACTTCTCCTGTCCTGAGAAAAACAAAGAAACGCAGTGCAGCAGATGTGCAGGACTAAAGAAATAAAAATAATGAACGTGGATGAGTACTTGCGATTAACAGCGCCTACCAATGTGACATGTCCTGGCTGTTAACAACGGGAAAAGCATGCAAAAGAGGGAGTGAATGATGACAAAGGACATGCAAAAGACACACGCAAATAGGCAATATAGTTTAAAAAGCAGAAGCCTATTTTTCCCTTACAGAAGTCAATTTTGTTTGACCTAAAACTGACAAAGTTGCTCCATGAAATCTCCCTACTTCTACTTTGAAAAACAAAAAAATCACCATATAATTCTGCATTAAACAGCCAGGGCCATAGCTAATAACCTGGAGTAGATGCTGAGCAGGCAGGAGAGCCTGAGAAAAAGGACAGAGAACATAGAGAAAAAAAATGAGAGGAGGAGGGAAAAATCCCCTCTTTCTGTTTTCCCTGAAGAGATTGATGAAGGCCCAGTGAGATGAGAGAGAGAGGGGGTAACACAATCCCGACTGGCGTGAGACCAACGGCAACAAAAACATTTAGATAACCGGGCTCAATAATGTATGATTTCAATGAGGACAAAAATTACATTTCCTACAGATAACATGCCCCCTTTCCAAAACACAGCCTTGAAAAGGAGCCCTGAAACCGTCTAAACAGTGTTGCACGGGCGTATTTTGCTAGCAGCACACCGTTGTCTTAACTGCATTAGTATCCTTTTACTCCAAGACATTGCTGTAATTTAGGCTATGTCCACACTTGAGAATTTTTATTCCTTGCACACCCATGAAAGCACATCTTATTTTTGTTTTTGGGGAGGACACAGGTGATGCTATGAACCCAAACAACGTGATTTGACTAATCAGAAGGCAGTGGAAGCAACAATGCAAAATTTAGGGAAACTGAAACTGTACAACCTATGGAGGTTTGGAAATAAAGAGGAATTACTTAAATGTAATGTTGCAAGTGATGAACATTTTTAAATTCCATTGTGTACAGAAATTAAGGGTCATAATACAGCTGCATATGTATAGAAATTACCTTATCTATCCTCTTCTGACATATTATTTAAATCATAAAATAATGACAAATACTGACATACCAGTAAAATTAAATACTTTCTCATGTTCATGTTTTTTCTTCTAATTAGAAACATTCCAAATGAAAACAAGCCACATGTTTGGAGTACTATGAAGTGAAGATATCGAATACATTTCCTAATTATGAAGTCCATACGATAGCTCTTTTAAATCAGCTCTGTATTTTCTGAGTAACCATAGCACTAACTGTGACATGGCTTGAACGGTCAGCCATGTATGTGCATGACACACAACAAGCGCCCACTCCACCTAAACACTCAGGATCCACAGCCTACTTGATTCTGGCAAGTGGTACAGGTCACATTTAGATTGCGATCGCCTGTTCAGTCAGCGCACACTTCCTTTTACGCCAAATTCTGTCAAGTTGCTTATGAGGGGGAAGAAGCAAGAAAAAGAGGAGATGCACCACAGAGAAAGTGAGTGGGAGTTTTTGTCCTCTTCCACTCAGCTACAGCGAGTGTTTCCTACTCTGGTCTGGCTACCATTTGCATATGAAAGACTAGGGAAGGCGTGCAAAAGGTCAAAGAAAGAGGATCCTGTCCAATAACTGACAACAAAAACAGGCCACATCGGCTTTTGTGGGGTTGCATGTTCTCCACCATATTACCCCCCTTCTGCGGGATTATTTCCATACAGCAGACATGTTGGCTGAAGATGACAGTTGACCATAAATTAGTCACAGAAGTCGAGTCGGGTCGCATAAAAGTCATGGTGGCAATTTGAAGCTGTGTCACCCGCTCCACCACCCCCTTGTAGCACAAGTGCTCACACACCTGGTATTCATATAAAACACAAAACACACCTGCTTCTCTCGTCCACTGTATCAAGACAATACCCCAACAAAACCACCCCTAAATGTGGGAACGGTGGAATCGATTCTGGAAAATTGCAGTCATGTAAATGCTACCTGAGCCAAGACATAATTGTCTGGGATGTTTTACTGAAGGGTGAATAACATATTGCCTTACGTACATGACAGTCGGCGTCTACTGGCATCTGAAACGGACCAGAAAACACCAGTGTGGCGTTTCCGTGCTGCAGGGGCTTGATCGCCGACACCGTCCGGGAGACAGCAGGACTGAGGCAAGGGTGGGTGGAGGGGGTCTAGAGCATTTCATCTCCCTTTCATCTCTGTCACCCAGTCAAGCATTCAATGCCCTATTCAGCGCCCGGCCAGCATTATGCAAAATAATGCTAATCCCCTTTCCCGTGCTTTCACACTTGTATAAACTGCCGATCCTGCCTCTGAAAGGCAATTATATCAGTTTACGTTGCTGTCAAAAAACAGGATTAGCATGCAACTACTAGTAGCAGCAGGCAGGCACCCACTTAGCCACCTTTGGCTACTTTGTTTTGCAACAGAAACTAGTAGTATGTCCCTAAAAAAACATGTCACGATAACATATTTGGACAAGTTATAAAAGACAGGAACTCATCTGGCATTTTAATGCTTGTTTGTTTGACTACTCAGAATCCCAGTCATGTCCCATTATCAAAAACAAACTCCTCGCTGTCCCCATGCCAGTCTGAGCAGACATAACACATGCGACACACCACTGAACCACTGTCGTCCAACCAAAGCCCCCGCCTGGAAACCCACCCGCCACACATTGACGCCACATGCAAATCCAACGAGAGGAGTAAACTTGGTTGGGGATTTTTTTAATATGCAAATATGCATACAAGAGAAGCGTGTGTGAAAATAGGAGCAGCTTTAATCTGGACAGTTGGGCTTCTCGCACTTTAACCTTTTCATGTTTTGGTGTGTTAGGTGGGGGGTGACATCCATCCTGACTGGCAGCTTATCATGGGGACATTAGTCAGCACAATTAAGCAGGTTGTCATGGCGACTAATGAAATTTGGCAAAGCCAGAGATTTACATAAGTGAGCTGGTTATGGCCTAGCCATTATTCTTTCTCCCTGCCGTGGCACTACAATAGAACCACTTGTATCCCAGCCCACATACCCATCGGCACTACAAGCCCTCCACAAGCCCTCCACAAGCCTGACAATTTGCATATGTTAATATAATTAAGTGCTAATTACACTAAAACTGGCATATTCACAAGCACCCTCCCTAGGAGCTACGGAGAGGCTTGATCTTATTCCAAGTCTTTAACCCTCCTCAGTGATAGGGAGAAAGCGTGTGTGTGTGTTCGCTTGGTGGTGCCCCAGGCCTGACACAGGAACCCCACACACACACACACACACAAAACCACCACCACCAGCCCTCCCCTCCTTGAGATATAACGCTGAGCTGCAGCACACTTCTGAGCGTCCTTTGCCCCCTTACATCAAGGAAATGTAACACTTGCAGCAGAATACCACAAGTCTGATAGAACCCAGATGAGATTGTCCGTTATCATTGCAATTAACCTAAAATATTCCGTTTCTATTTACTTACGTTACAGAACTGTGGAGGAGACACAGTCCATTAACGAAAATGGATGGAAGCGTGCGAGCTCGGCGTTTTGAAGGAGGACAAGGCAGTTGTCCCTTTCACATTGTAATGACCATGAATCGAAAGGAAGCCAAGCGGTCGTGCTACAATTAGAGGTCCTTTGTCCCTCTTCCTCTGTCGCTTTCTCCCTCTCTCCTCACTTGTTTTTTCTCTCCCCATCAAGCATGTGTTAAAATAGCCTGAATAAGAAGCAAGAAAATATTTTGGGGGCTTTCCTCCCCTGAAATGTCCTGGACACATGCATGAACGCAGCAGATGGTACAGGAAGGAGGATTAAATACAACACACACCTATAGGCACACACGGGCCTTAATGAACGTCTGTAGGGAGTTGAAAGACTCATTTAGTTGACTCAATGAGATGCAGCATTATGACTATTGTAATAATATGCCCCTCTATTCACTAATCACCACTGCGGTCATTGTATGGCACACATACACCAGATGTTGTCTGATCTTGACACGTGATTCTATGCAAATATATTAGAGGATGAGCAATAGGGTATAGAAAAAGCAGTCAGGCCTTCGTGTAGTAAACTACAATGTTTGCTCAGCCATGACAGTTTGGATGTAGCACCATAGGAGAAGGGGGATGTGTGTGCGTGTGGGTGGGGGGTGCCTTTCACTAATACCTGCTACTTGGATTACACAGCATTTTATGTATTCAACTGGACTCATATTTTCCCTTTCTGCCTTTTTAGGCAAATTGGGTGTCTTTACAGTGTAAAGCAGCGATATAGCCCTCCTTACTGAAGGCCTATGGGGATTCAGTCAGATGAACATTAAAATGCAGCGATAGTCTTGTTGCAAAGCTCCTCAGTCTCTCTCTCCCTCTCGTTCGCTCTCTGTCTCTCTCCCAGCAGCAGCAAAGGCTTCTAAATCATCCAGCCTCCTCTATTAGACGGGAGACTTATTGAGGTAGAAACCATAAAAAATGAAGAAGGGAAATTTAATCCCTGAAATATTGATTTGCACATTAATATCAGATAGGCAGAGGGCAATCTAGCTGGGTGGAAATGACACATTGTCGACCCCTAGGAGAGGTTCGAGCCAATCTTCTTGCTGCATGTGTCTCGGGCCCAGGAGTTATAGGACAGCCCCCCCCCCTCCCATTTCTCTCGCTCTCCTCCATCTCCCATCATCTCCTCCTCCCTATAACCCTCGCATCCCCCTCCACCCCTCCGCCCTGGCGTGTGCACCCTTAATGAAGGCTGCAATACTGCAAATGCATTAGCTTTTAATAATCAAGAGGCATTTTCAAGCCAACAGCTATTGTCCCCAGCCCATCTCTCACACAATGTTTTTATTCTACTCGCTGCTCATAGCTTCTTTCCACTGCTATGGATAAAATGAATACAGTGAGCTGCTTAACTAACACGCAGAGATACACGCTCCGTCCTTTGATAGAGCTAAGACATCATGTAAAGGAAAAACAAAAACAAGGGACTCGGTTGTTCAAACAATCCTTAAAAAAGGAACTAATTTGCAAGCCAAGAAAATAAGAGTGAGACAATAGAATCATTAACTGATGAAATTCAATGTAATTAGAGAGTCATTTTATCGCACGCATTGTGATTTTCATTCAACTAAATGGGCCTTTTGGGGGTAATGTTGGAATTAAAATATATTTCTAAAAAGGATGTCCCTAATCAAAACTGTCTTAGCAACATACAAATGTATTTGATTGAGGTCATAATTAGAATGAATGAAACAATGAATTATTCCTTAAGAATTTGTAAAATTACATAAAAATAAAATAGTAACCATTTTATTACAGCAATGGCAATTACAGCTATTAAAATGTTTTCTACTGTGTTAATTCCAAAGAAATAGAAATAGAAACACAATTTTGATTTTGGGTTAGATATATTCAAGAAATACAAAATAATAAGTGAAATAAAGGATTGACTGCATATTTAAAATAAAAAAAATAACATACTGAATAGATTATAGTTTAAACGGTTTCCCTGCACTGCAAGATACACTTTCAACACACACACACACACACACAAAAGCATAGGTTTATAAACTAGGTCTGGAGACAGAATGGCCCCTTGGCCCTGATGTTTTTTTTCCCCTGTGCGATCGATGACCTCTACGCAATCCCATGACCTGTCACTTGTGCCCCACTCAGAGACGTCCTTTTACGAAATAAAATAGCACACAAAAACAGACAAACGAAACACGTAATACGTTAGAAATGAAGCATAAACCAACAGATCAACGGAAGATTCTTTAATTAGCAGGTAAGACATTTTGTCATAAAATCTAATATTCAATCCCGAATAAATACGAATGGTTAACGTGCGCTGAAATCTTTTTATTTAATTGGCTATTTAGAATAAAGGCGATAGAGAGTGTTTGGTTCATCCAGGACTCCCTCACGCTGACACCGGGGGCTGACTGCTATCATCCCCCGGGCTCGGCATGCAATCAGCGGTCGGACCGTCGCTTCTCCCTCCCTGGCAGACCAAGCGGACCACCTTCCAATAATGGAAGTGTGATGACTTTTTACATCACTTTAAGCCTTGGAGATGAACATAAATGTCTAGACTCGATATAAAAATCGACATTTCCCCCCCGATTTATGATAAAATGCTACATTTCTTCGCGCGGCTGACATCGGAAGGTGCTTCCTCTGGACAGAATCTCCGAGTATTGTCCCAAAAAAATGGGTCAGAAGCCCAAGAAAAGGGGATTCACATCCGTAAAAGCCGCAGAACGTTTCGGAACGGGGGCAGTTGCGAGCACTCGCCCGGCTTTATGGTCCCTTAAAACTCGGATCAACTGTCAAGCGGACGGCGGTGGTCCCGGAGCCGCGCGTAAGCGCTCTTGTACGGACAACGCCGGCGCCCACATCCGCCCTCCACTGTGGACTGGTAAAAAAAAAAATCAGACACCTGCTCTCCAAACTGAGCCGATGTCAGTGAACCAGCAGCCAGATAGATAATCGATAGGCGAGCGAGTCGTAGATGGAGCGCACACACCGTGCCAACTACTCAATAAAAGTTAAAGGAGCGAACTTACTTTCTTCCCCCTCCAAAGCCGCCACCTCCGTTCCTCTTCGCTCGTGTTCGTCCCAAAACAGTCACATCCAGCTCACGAAGACAATTACGAAAAACAGGTGAAATTGAAATAATCCTCCCACTTTAAGGTTGGGGGGTGGAAAAGGGGAGAGGGGGCAAAAATCACAAACGTGAAGTGGTCTCACAGTCCCTTATTTTGGTTCCGGGGGGCGGTGAGACGACGTGTCGACGGGGTTGCGAACGCAGTCTCTCCCGTGGACGGAGGCTCAACCAAGCGCCAAGGTTGAAAAGGAAATGAAAATCCGATATGCCTTTATTCTGCTAATTATTATCGTTTTAGCGCTGTTTTTAAAAAAATGGCTGATTAAGTTGAGTGCGCATGTCTTTGTGTGTCCATTTCCCGATATGCACTCTGGGATTGGGTCGAGAGACAGAGACGGGGGGCGAGAGAGAGAGAGAGAGAGAGAGGCAGAGAGAGAGAGAGAGAGAGAGAGGAGAGGGGGGGGGGAGAGAGAGAGAGCGAGAGAGAGAGAGAGAGAGAGAGAGAGAGAGAGAGAGAGAGAGAGAGAGAGAGAGAGAGAGAGAGAGAGAGAAGAGAGAGAGAGAGAGAGAGAGAGAGAGAGAGGCAAAGGAGGCGGAGAGAGGAAAAATAAGTGTAATTAGTGAGTTGATCAACAGTCGCCACATCGCAAATGAGAGGACCACGGAAGGTCCACTGTGTAAAAAAACGGAATGGAATATCGATTTTAAAGCGAAAAAAAGAAAGAATAAATACTGTTTATGAACATAAATGCAAAGTATAACATAACCGCCGTCAGAACAATGGACGAAATAAACAGGATGGACAAGCAATGCGGATTACTTGATTTTTCCCCAATAAAAAGGCAGTATATTTAATTTAAAAAAATATAAATACGCGGTTTATTATAAGGTATGTTATAAGTGTATATATAATGTATTTTAAAATAATATGATTAATAGGAGAACGACACACTAAGATCAAGACCAAAATGCCCACTTATGTGTAAAGGGTTGAGTGTGTGTGTGTGTGATCTGTAATAAAGTGTATTGTACATGTGTTGGCCCTTTAGGAGAATCAAGGGGCCCATGTGGGTTCACAAGATCCAAAAAAATACTGTACAAGTTCAAGCCCCCACCCCCTCCAACGCCCCCCTATTCAGAGATGCACCACAAAGTACCCCTATTGAGCGTTTCAATGCAAACAGTTAACTGTGTGTTTCCTCAATGGCGGCTTATAGGCGAGAGTAAGACTTTCTCCATAGAAGAGAAAATCAAGAGATCTGCTTCGCTTTGGTGGGGGGGAAAAATCGAAGCTGGGGGGTGAAGTCAACCGGGGCTGTGATGATAAGGCTGCTACTGGCAAGTGAACTAGTAGACTTGCTCCACTTTGCAGCCATGCACGGACCGAACCGGATCTTTGAGTAGTCATAGGACCCCAGGCTTGGTTATTCTGGCTTGAGACAAGTCTTTTGACACCAAAAAGAGAGAAAGCGAGCGAATGGGGCGGGGGGGTTCGAGGCTGTCACTTTCTCACCGGATCCCAGGCAACTGCTGCAGCTGCCTCCCTGTCCTCCAGGGGGGTTCGCAGCCTGCAAAAGCCCGGCGATGATGTGCTCGCAGGCGGCCCGACAACAGTGGAAATGCTCGTATGACGGATGTCCAAAGTGTAGTGCACCGGCGATTTGCTTGTCAAGCTTGGACTTACAGTATATTCTTCAGTGCATAAGTTTAAACACCGAAGCGGACGATTACGGTATAGTCATAAAACATCGATTTCTCTTTTAATATTAGGACGCATCTTTTCGGGAAAACGGTATATTGATTTTTCCTTGCACCCCTACTGACATTTCTTCGTTTTTTTTAGATTTCTCTTAATTCAGTAAGGGGGCTGGCGAAAATAATTGAAATAAATGATATTGGATGTGTATCTTTAATTTCTTTAACTGCGTGTCCATATCTCTTTGTCAGTATACGATGCTCTTCTTTATAACGACTGCTTTAAAATAGGCTGTCTATTTCCAAAACTAATTTCCAGCAGTATCCTCGATCCATAATTCATAATTTATCTGAAAGCGCAACGGCTCTTATTAAATATGAGTGCACTTTAAATTTTTAAATCAACCCACGTTGTAAGACTCGTAAAACTATATATTGTCGGTAAATTGTTACAAAGCCCCCGAAGGCGTTTGATTTTATTTTGTAGCTTTTCTATTAAAATGTTCATTAACATTAACATGAACTCATCTATATTGTGAACATTCCCCGCAAAAACAAATACTTTGCTGTCTAATAGTGAGATAAAATAAAATCAAGCCTATTTTTCCTGCTATGCTTATATAAATCATAAATATGTCATGCTGTGTATTGCTTTACATTAATGTGTTTTGATTGCCCGACTGGATGACACACGGCTGATTTGTGGTACACAAGAATCCGACTAAAAACACGTAAAAGAGGGGAAAAAAGCCCACAGCTGTGACCCACAAGCTGCCACATGCAGTGACCCACTGCCCATGTCTTTCAGTTTCACACAATCATACAAATGTGCGCACAAAGCAGCAACACAATCAAAGTATATAGAAATAAAGTGCCAATCGATAATCAATATCGATGTTAATATGCGATCGAAAACCAAAAGACCAAATATCCATGCAAAAATCGATATATACAAATGATCTAAATTAAACCACTCATCAAAGTGCAATGCCACGTTGCATCCCAACAAACTGCAAACCAAATAAAAAATAAAAAGAAAGAAAATCACCGTTGAATTGGAGCAACATGAGTCTTCAAAAGTCTCCCTTTCGCCCACAATCAACAACACAATGTACACGATCTTTAAAAATGAATGAAATCCTGAGAAATAAGGCAAAAAAATGTACTTTTTCTAAACATTCAATCTATACGCTCCCACGACACATTCATTCTCAAGAACCACATCGTGCAATGTACATAAAATATGCAATCTTATTAAAAATAAGAAGAAAAAGAAAACAAAAGACTAAATATTTTCTTACCTTGCTTTAAAAGCACCCATCAAACACGACCACAACACCTTAAATTGGGGGGTTCAAATGAAGGGGGAAAAGTGTAGATTCTTGGTACCTTTGGTATAAAGCATTCCGTTTGGCCGTCTTTCTCTTACTCAGTAGCGATCCGATAATAGCATATGGAAAGTGTTGTTCAAAATGCGCACATTTGGCACATTGTCATTGAGAGCAGAGGAGCAGTGATGCGCTCCTCCAACACGGGAAATGAGTTGCGGATTGGACGCAGCCTGCCTCGGTGCCGACTTATCCCACTTTAATTTAATATTCTGCAATCACACACACTAGTGATGGCATATAATTCAAGGAGAAATTCACAGGGAAGGAAATGCTTTGTGCGTGTGTGCGTGCGCGCGTGTGTGTGCGCGCGCGCCGCTAGTGTTTTTACACCACTTTATTTGATTAAGAAGGGGCAGTACTTTTTGTATTTTTTTCATGTTAACCCCCAAATTCAGTTCTATAGTCTTTATTAATATTTGGGATATTTTATATTCCGTATTCCAATCAGTTGTGGTTATATATAGAGAGGTAAATAAACAATCTCGACGTGTTTTCGCATCATTGTCACATTGTAATCAGTTCTAACACAAAATCGAGACCCATAAACGCTTGTTTGTAAAACACTGAACCCAAAATCAATGTATTGGGACATTTCGATCGATTATATAAACGAAAATCCATGCGCAACATGAGACCGGTATCAGCCCACTCTTCCGATCCACTTTGAGAGAGAGACAGTGAGGGGGGAGTGGGTGGGAGAGAGAGGTAGTGGGGTGGGGATACTTGTAGTGTCTGCATTGAAAACAAAGAGTACCAGTGCAGACCTTTGCCTCCCTCTTTCAGATCACAGCTTAGCCCAACAAGACCCGAATGTACACCCCACCTTTTGTCAGGGGGTCCATTGATTGCAATCAACACCCCAGATATGACACATTTGGCTGATGTTACAAATTGCAATTTTATTGTTTTTAATTGGGTTGCGTAAGTTTGGATTTTTGTGTCCTCCTGTGTTTTTATTTTATTATTATTTTTTGGGTAGTGGTGGTGGGGGTGGGGGGGCTCACTTACTTGGAAGTACTTCCAGATGCCCGCTGATCGTGAGCCACACTGATGACAACAATTAAGACAGGAAAATGCCCCAATCAAAGGGGGACACACTGGATTACATTGCATTTTAGGGGTCAAGGGGAATCATCTCACCGACCCCCGCCCTCCCTTCCTCCCCTCATTCCTGCCTGCCCTTTGTTTTCATACAGCAAATATCACATTTCAGCATCATGTAACCTATGAAAGCAACAATCATGAACTGGGGGGCAAACACAATCATATATGCAAATGGTGTGCCCTCTTGTGCATTGTCAGATGAGATATATAGCATTAAGAGCATTAATATGCAACATGATACAGATTTGCGTGTGCGTGTGTGTGTGTGAGTTGGGATTGTGGGATGAGGGGTGCTGGTTGTAAAATGAGGTGCCAGTCATGTAATATTTACATGGGACCACAGCTGTTTAGGCTCTGGAGGCAGGGGAGGAAGGGGTTGAGATTCAAAAGATGGGGGGCTCTAGAATGGTGTTTCCAAGCAGTTCCACTCTGTATATTTTTAAAGAGAAAAATCAATGGCCTTAACCTGGCTCATCCTAGCGAGTAAGGAAGGCTGCCATGTTGGCGTCGTGGAGGGAGTGGGTAGAAGGCGTCGGGGTCACTCAGCAGAGGTCGCCCCCTCCTGATTTTTTTTGTGTGCCTCCCCTCAAGAGAGGATATCAACACGCAAAGAAGATCCAGAGCAGACTCTGCGATTTCTTTTCAGCTTCACGTCGGCCTCCTCCCACTTGGCCCTTTGCTCTTGCCATCTTTTTCATTGTTGATCCCTTTTTAATAGACACGCATCCGGTCACTGTCCTTCATATATGAACTAGAGGAGGAGGGGGGAGGGAATATAAAAAGAAGGACCCCCCAAACGCCCCTGTGTGATGCCCCAGCACACTCATTCACTTCCACAGCCAATCCCATTGATTATCACTCAGGCACATGCACTTATAGAGCCGTAACATGGCAGTAAATGCATGAGAACAATTGCACCTGCAAGATATCTCTGTTCAGTGCAAGAAATAAAAAGCCAAAATTGAAAATTAATAGGCCAGCTTTATTAGAACATATAATGCGGAAAAAGTATATACATAAATACTGTAACATAGCAATAAAAAAGAGGCCCTAGCTTATGGAAGTAAGATCCTATGGATTGTCACATGGCTTATTAGAGTGCTTCCTTCATGACAACTCACAAGCTTGAACATGTCAATTTGGTGGTCCGAGAGGTCCTTTTAGATCTCAGCTTCTCTCTGGGGGACTGTCACCCTTGCACTTTTCCCACCCCATCATCCATTCATCTATGCACCCCTCAGGACAACCCCCCTCTCCCTCTTTCGCTCTTTCTCTCTTCCTTAACACTCAGCTGGACACCTCAATGGTCCAAATAAGCTGGTCAGTAGCAGGAAGTCAATTTGATGTCAACATATTGATATCACAGCTTCATTTTTGTTGCCAAGCGGTCTGTGTTTCTTTAAACATTTTCTCCAATGAGTTTACCAATAAAAGTGTACCAAAATCTCAATATTGTATTGACATTAGTGTAGTTAGTCAAAACTACCTGATAGGTTTTAGACTGTCTACCTGCGAGGTGACCCACTGTCAATGGCCCAAACTATTGTCAAATAAAAAGAGATACAAAACAAAAATTAAAGTACCCAGATATTTATGTAAATTAGCTGTGAGAAAATGTAAACAAAACAAATAGATGACGTAAGCAGTGGTATGCCAAAAGACTTGTTGGTGTCATTGCAGCGTTTAAAATCGCTCGAGGGCTGTTCATCTACATTTTGAGTGGCTGCCATTATTGAACCAAATTACCTGGGTTAAATTTATCATTCGGGTAACAATAACTAAGTGCCAGTTGATAAAACTGGTACAGGTGAAACATTTGAACACTGATAGCTCAGGGTTCACTCATTTGTTGAAAACATGTTTATATTTTCAACACATAACTAATATTTTTTGCACATTTTTTATATTTAGTAAGATTCTTTTTTGGAAGAAAAACAGTACAGTTTGTTATTATTATTATTATTACTATTATTATTAGTTTCATTTTTGAATGGAAAAAAATAATGACCGTGGTGGAACCATGTTCAGCCCCTCCAGCCCCCCCCCCCCCCCCCCCCAGCCCCCCACACACGCGCACACACTAAAATGAACCCTGTTATGTTTTCAATTTGGTTTTATTTGCAGACATTTTCTTGATTGCATAACTGACTTCTCCCTTCAATTAAATGCTATTTCTTCCAAACAAAATGTCACAACCATTGCACACAGTGCAGTTCATCAGTGATTTGTTCTGAAAGCTGTGTCTTTCTCCGAGTTGTGCATTTTTTTGTCTTCTGACCTCGATTCTTCATTCACTTTTTTTAAGGAATACAAAGTCAAAAAAATTCTAAAACCACATTAAATCCATTTTTCCAACGGCGAAAGAAAAATAATTGACAGTATTTTTTACAGTCAAATTTGACATCCTGAAAAATGTGCATGAACAGAAAATGATCAAAACAGCAGTCACCATTGGATTTTTATATCACATTAATTATTTTTAAATAGAAGTCTGGCTTAATAAAAAAAAATTTTTTTTCAATATTGATGTAGTTAAGACTGGAAATGTGATATAGTTATATATGAACTTTTTGTTAAATAGTTGAATCTAGGACTAGGTTATAGGTGTGTATCTATTTGATGAGGTATAACCATTGCTCATTGTTCATGTCAGGTGCTGAATGTGAATCCAAGATGCCCCATGTGCTTGTCAGTCATTACCATTTCCAATTGCGATCATCTGAAGGCCTTTATAAGTTGCAACATGTACAGATTAAGAAGTGGGTTGCTGGTTCAACGCTGCTCAAAATCCTAGCTGTTTTTAAAGCCACTGTGTGACCCTGGCAGTATGCCTCTCTCTCTGTCTGTCATTCTATTTCTTTCATGGTCCCTCTCTCACATCAGAAGCGTTGAAATGCACCCCAGGGCCAAATAGCACTGAACAACCCCTCTGAGCCAGAGGGGGGAAAAAAAGAAGCT
Organism: Stigmatopora argus; assembly: GCF_051989625.1. Lineage (NCBI taxonomy): Eukaryota > Metazoa > Chordata > Actinopteri > Syngnathiformes > Syngnathidae > Stigmatopora > Stigmatopora argus. The sequence goes on from NC_135403.1 coordinate 4,990,859, forward strand.
GGAATCCGTTTGTCCTGATATTTCACCAGCACCAGCCAGGAGCGAGGGGGAGAGAGAAGGAGAGACAGGGGATAGATGGGAAAACGACAAACCAGGACTGCATTTATTTAGGGCGTGTGTGCGGGTGAATGCCACATTGTAGGCTGTGGGATGGTCTGGAGAAGTGTGAGGTTTCGCTGTTAAGTGGGAAAGAGCATACCTAGATAGCATGGTGGAAGACTTAAAAAAATGGGGTGTGGAGGTGGTTGTTGTTGGGGGGGAGATGGAAGGATTGGTCATGCGCAAGGTAAGAAAGAGGCTTTGTTTGATTGTATGTGGGAGGTGGAGGGGGTAAGGGGATGGGTGGGAGGTGGCTGAATCTGTTGTCTGTGGGGTTATTATTATTATTGCAGGCAATCTGTCTGTGCGTGTGTGAGAGAGAGAAGGAGAGATGAGGTGATATGAGATTCAGCCGCAGGGTCATTATATATTTTTTTCCTGTGTCACAGGGCTAAAAGGAGGTTTGAAGTCACACACTTCCTGTCATCCTTGATTGTTAGGCACTTTTGCGTGGAGCAATTTTTTTCATATGAACCTCAGTTAAATTACTACAGTGAAGCAATATTAGACAAATGGTGTTGAGGAGAGTTCAACTCTCAACTGTAAAAATATAAATATAAATACTATATATACAAAGTGCAGGCATCAATCAAGAAGTGTCAGGCAATTGCTGAATCTGGGCCGTGCGCTTCTTCACAGATGACTGATTAGCAAGCCAAAATCACCAGATCCATCTTCCGACGGTCACTTTTATTACAGTCATTTTTAAAGTGACAGCAACCTGCTTTGTCTCACCACACTGTCCATCGCATATATATTCTTATTCCGATTGCCTCCTACCCAGCTACATCCATCTTGCTATCCCTTTCTGTCACCCACTCTTTGGTTACTAGGTCTCTTGTGGTTTGATATTCTCTATCCTTCTTTTAACTACTTTTATCTGACTTTTCATTTTTAAACACACTCTCTGTCACACACACACACACACGCACACGCATGCACACACACACACACACACACACACACACACACACACACACAAACACACACAGACAACTTCTGTGGTACTCCCACTATCCTGGGCAAGTTGTGGTGAGTTATATCTGTTCAAGCTTGTGTAAAGAAGATGAACAAGAAATGACCTTCGATTGGCTGATACATTTCTGCGATCTTTTTTAAGGTAGCCATACAATGGTACAAAACGGCCTTGAATTATTATTAACCAGGATCTGAACATTTGGAAACAATGGTTTTGTTTCCAAAAGGTTTAAATACAGCATGTTAATAATGATTTAGGGGGGGAAGTATGGAAGCGAATTCACTTGTACTAAAGACATATTAGTTGGCTTTTTGTAGAGAGCGCACACACTGATAGACTCAAGCATTTTGGGATGCTCATATTTGATTTTCTAAACTAGCACCGACATTGATATATATTGCTAGTTGGACAATTATTTGCATTTTTCTCCACTTTTATATATCAAATAAATTGAAAATATGTGATCATTTTTTTCAGTTTATTGAACAATATCCTTTTCGCTGCAATGGAGATATTAAAAATGTTCTTTCCCTCTAACTGCCTTACATGACCACTTCCTATAGAGGCGCTGTTGGTTCAAACCAAACCAGTTTGCTTTTAAAAGAAATTGACAAAATATAAACTATGCACATTTTACCCACAGCAACCCAGACTAAGGCAAAAAATGTCTAGTGTTGTTTTTTTCCTTTACCAATATTGGGAAGGAAATAGGAGTTTACAGCACACAGATTTAAATTTCCAATCACAGTAAAGATAATAAAATAGATTATATTGGTGTGTTGAATGTATCGTAGTGCATGTAGGCTATTCCTCTGTACAAGACACAAAATATATTAATATAACTAAGTGCATTGTTTAGTCACAGCTACACATACTTGGTGGAATTCTAAGAAACAGATGGGGCGAGTGTTAAAATATGAAGAAAGTGGGTTTCAGTCAACAGATTTGAGAAAAAGAGAGATAGACACAAGTGCTCGCGCTTGTCAGTACCATTTCTCCTCTTGTAATCTGTTCTTTTTTAAAGTTACCTAACCGTTTACGTATACATGAGGTCCAAGCACTTTTACAGAATTCTCCTGTGTCTTGGCAGGAGATATGCTAATAGGAATCGAATCAATCTGAAAAACATCAGGCCAAGTAACATGTGTCTAAGATTACATTTACAACCTTCCAAGCAAAGAGCGACACTCACACTCACACACACACACACACACACACACACACACACACACACACACACACACACACACACACACACACACACACACACACACACACACACACACACACACACACACACACACGCACACGCACACACACACACACACGCACACGCACACACACACACGCACACACACACACACGCACGCACACACATGCACGCACGCACACATGCACACAGGATATGTGGGTCAGGTGAAGCAAGCAAAAATTTTAGCAAGAGAATGCCATTTACAATGCCCTCAAAAAAAGCTGATTGAACAGTCTGTCACAAAAATTAAGGCCTCAATTTTAAAGTGCTTTGGAGAAATGATAAACACAGACAGCATTAGTCTTTCGTTTGTTTCATTAATGCTAAATGCAAACATGCCTTCCTTTTGTGCAGACACTTAAAGTTATGATTTCCTTCCTTACTTTTTTCCATTTGAAAAATGAGTCATACTCTTTTTAAGGCTGCAATATGCATTAGACAGAGGACAACCTGTGGCATATATAACAGGAACGCACCTGAACATCAAAGTAACACTGACGTGTATAAAATATGTCTTGCTCAAACCAATTTGGTTCTGGTCGTAAGATGTGCGTCTGCATGTTTGTGTGCGTGTTGAGGGGGCAGATAGACAGACGTGTGCACAGGAAATCTTAGTAATGGTGCTAGCAGCTGTGCCTGGCTAAGTGAACACATACGACTGGGGATACATAAGCTATCGTAGATCAGTATTTCTGAAAACTCGGGGTAAAGTGTGTGTTTAAATGTGGGTGTGACCGTGATCTAAGCGAAAAAACAACTAGCATTTTAACGTACAATCTCGGAGTAACTTTTCCGATAAAAGCATGATTTTAAACAGATTTTTAAAAATATCGGTTAAGAACACAGAATATTAATACTCTCATCCCTCGCCATTTTGCGGCTTCAAAGGTCATGGCCTTAGTCTATTGTGGTATTTTTGACAAGCATATATAAGTGGCATACAAAAATTGCACTTGGGTTTGAAGGTAGCTATAATAAACATCAAATCCTGTTCTTTGTAAAATATTCTCAAAAAAATAGATACGGTAATCTCTCGAATATCACGGATAATGTAGACCAGACATGGCCCCGATGGTAAAAAAAACCACAAAGTAGGATCACACCTATTATTACTAACATACTACATGTTACGCCGCCTCGTGGTGTAGAGGTTCACTCGCCTGACTTCGGAGCGGGCAGGCGGAAGCTCGATTCCCGCTGGTGGCGCTATGATTGGGAGTGTGGGTGGTTGTTTGTCTCTCTGTGTGCCCTATGAGTGACTGGCGACCAGTCCAAGGTGTAGTCTACCTATCGCCCGAAGACACCTGGGTTAGGCACCAGCAACCCCTGCAACCCTTTCGAGGATGAGCGGAAGGGTAGGTGAATGAATACTATGTTTTCACACCTATACAGAAATACAAGTACACATGTACAATTATCAAGAAGTGTATTTATTACATATTACAGGTATGATCATATGAAAAGACTGTAATGTATTAATATCTAAATATAATGTATATACAAAACAATTCTAGACACTTTAAATACTGTACTCACAGTAAAAATTGTTCCTCTCCGCTCAATTTACATAAATAAAAAAAACGGATTATTGGGAGCTTTAGTCCAAGCCTTTTTTGTCAGATTCGAGAGGCATTGGATCATCGAATGGAATTTTCAGGAGGCGCCGTAGGGGAACTTTTGCGAGAGGTTTTCGGTGCACAGGGAAGATGACGATTGGGGAGTAGTGACTGCTGTTTCTTTTTTGGTACTAATATGCTTTGTACAAGGACATGAAACTGTCAAGACGACCATGTTGTCATCAATCTCCAGGACCCGTTGTTGCAAACTGCATGCCATATTGAAAATTTCTTGTGATTTCTCAAAGTACTAAGACCACGATCTTCATAATAATAATAATAATCGGACATAGGCCCCGTCGTCATTATCAACAACAAAAAAGCCTACTTGTCATCACACCCAGAAACTGCGTGTGACGAAATTGGTGGTGCTTCTCCATAAGCTGCGTTTACTCGGCACGTTATTGCCATCATTGTTTTGGGGGAAATTAAACTTCCACCTTCATCGAGGCTCCCTCTATTTCTCGCTCTGCCATTTTTCTTTTTCGGTGCTGAGTTGAATGACATTCTCCCGTCTTTCGCCATTTTCTTAGTGGCTATCGGAAAACAGGGAGATGTCTTCTGCATTCCAGTTTTATTTTATGAACTTTTTATTATACTTTATATTAAAAAACACAATGTATTGAAGCTGCGAATGTTGAAGCTGCAAAGTGGTGAAGAAGGACACTATATAAAAAGTTAAAAACATTTCCATGTTTTAAATCTGAGCTGCTAACTCTTGAAAAAACCTCTGCTAAAATTTTTGCATTGTTAAAATACTTTCAAACTTCATTAACTGCAAACTAGCTCTTCACTTTAGACAATAAACATAAACATGCTAGAAAATCTTGATAGGAAGTAGTAACTTCTGTGTAATTTCCATTATATTACATGGACATACAAGTGTTGTTCTCAGACTCAAATACACATGTGTCAGCTTAGAACCCAAGAAAATACACTTGCATTTTGACCCTGAATCAGGGTCTAATAATGGCAGCATGGTGGCTGACTTGTTACCTTGAAGTTCTGAGATGAAGGGTTCACTATCAAACTCAGACCTTCATGTGTGGAGTTTCTGTGCATGTTTCAGTGGATTTCCTCAAAGTACTCCGATTACCTTCCACGTTCCCAAAACATGCATTCTAGGTTGAGTGAAAAGCTTCTCGTTTGCACTATTTGTGCATGTGTGCCCTGCAAGTGGCTGGTAACAACTTCTGGGTTTTCTCTGCCTCCTCTTAGTTAGTTGGGTTAGGCTCCTGCTGTAGCCAGCTGCAATTCTCCTTGCTGTTCAAAATCAAGTGGCCACCTCTAACATATACAATACAATAGCACACAACTTGAAGTCACATGAAAAGGATGGAAAAAAACTACCGAACATAGTACTGTTACTCAGTTTTGCTTAAAGGCGTAAGTACAAGGTCATTGATTGTGCAGTTGTACTATTGAGTAAAGCAAAATAGAAGTCTAGTGAATTAATGCTTGGTCCACAAAAATATTTATTAATTAGTGGACTTTATTTGTGTAAAACCCTTTCATACTAAAACATTAAAAATAAAGACAAATTGGTATTGAAGAATTATGAATGAGGAGAATCAAAAAACAAAAATAACACCATCTTGCATGAGTTTGTAGACAGCAGACCACAAAGCATCACCCACACTGAGCATTTATTAAACACTTGTTGTAAACTCACTTCATACAGCAGCTTGCCCTAATTATGTTCAATTACCAGTTCAAAAAAAAAACCACTCATTGGGAATACAGCCTTGCAGGCGCCAAACACTTATGCATCTTTTTTTCAAAGATATTAACATAAAATACAACTAAACTTGTGTGCATAAACTATCAAAGAATAAAATATAATCATGCATGCACTTAATACTGTGGCCATCTTTCTCATTCTAACTACACAGTAAGAAAATAGGCTGAGTTGCTAACATCCATTCAGTCATCTACTGTACCACTTTTCCTCACAAGGATCGTGGGGGGGCTGGTGCCCTCTCCAGCCAACCACGGGCACCGTAAATTATAGTTGTCAGCCAATCTCTGGGGACAATGAAATGGAAAACCCTCACAATCACACCGCCACTATTTTATTGTCTAAGCCACAGTATTTACAAATTTAAATCTCAAGTTATTTAAATTTGAGTTATATTGCCCAAAAAATAAAAGACACAGTTAATGAAGCTCCATTTCAGTCTAAAATCTTTACAGACTAATTTTTGAATACAATTTTTTCTGCACATGTTTTCAAAATGCAACAGTAATTGCCGTTGTTTTCTTTTGAAGGAGCTAGACTTTCAACTCATTCAAATGAAAAACGTCTTTATGTTTTGAGTGCTTGTGTAAAATATGCAATAATTTTAAATTTAATTACAAGCTTCTCCCCTGAAAACTGAGATTAAAAAATCATCTCAAAAACTGCTGTGCTGTGGCTATCTTGCACCAATTGGCTCATTGAGGAGTGAAAAAGACTGAAGTAAAGACAGCAATACACTACAGATCTAGAAATCAAAACCTAATTTCAAAATAAAAAAATCCAAAGACAATGGATTTTAAATCAATTATGAATATCTATTTTATTCATTGTTATAAACGAGCCATTTCATACAAACTAACCATTTTTAGAAGTAATTTTGTGATCATATGAAACATGGTAAAACATGCTAAAATAATAAGACTTGACTTAATATGGCCTTTCAAATTACAAAAGTTTGCATAACAGTGACAGTATGACAGTTTGACTATTTCATTGAGTTTAAATTAGCACTGTCGAACTGTCTAAGAATGAATTTATTAAACGTTTACGGTTCACCCCACTCTATGATAACTCAAAATTTATGATCTTAACGTTCAGATTAAAGGTACTCACCGTTCAAATGATGTCAAAGTCTTTCATAACTGTCAATATGTTGTTATTTGTAATTGTTTTTTGCTTTTAAATGTCACCACACCACTTTTCAATGCCACCTGGCAGCATTGAAAGGCTTGTACATTCTTTGAATGCATCCAGAATCAAGGTTGAGCAAGAGGAGGTCAACAGAGCTAGGTCTAAATAAAGTCTTTAACTGGAATGTTTTCGAACGTGCAGTTAAACATATTGATCCAGTCAACATTGCACTTAAAGAGAGAAAGTTTTAATTTATAGCTTGTCTGTGCATACCATCTCCTGTATGTCTATCCATTGCCACAGTTATGCGTAATAATTACGTTAGACTTATGACCTCTCACAAGTTTAGAGAGCTGGACCGTTAAAAAAAAATCTTAATACGATTCCATTTCAAACAAGAGAGGCCAATTCTGGAAAAGTAGAAGTCTGCACATATTATGCACAATAAAAGGAATGGTGTGCAAGCTGAAAGTGAATGAATGCTTCAATGAATGCTCGTCGTGTCGTTTCCTGCTTGAGTGACTTTTATGAGAAATGTTCTCTTCTAATGAATGTTTCTTTTACACATTGAATTTGTGTTGCTCTGAAAAAAAAATCAAATTCCTAAACCTAGCTGGATATGCTAATGTTCGCTGATGTAATAAAACAGTGGGAATGGGTGTTGAAACAGGCAGAGTGCACTGTCTTCTTCTAATTATTGATTCAGAAGCCTAGATTTGTTTTTGAGGAAGGAAGCAATAAACAGGATTGACTAGTTCTCTAAATTTACAGAAAAATATGTTAGTGTGTTTTTCCAAAAGTGAATTTGAAAAATAAAGGAATAAACACAACAACTTGCATTGTTTATTTATTTAAAAGGAGAATGAAAGTAAAAATAAGACGTAGAAAGTTGTCAATTTATTAATGCTCCATCTCTCAAATTTTGACAGTTTATTTTTCATATTGAAAATTTAAGTTTTCATCCTGTTAAGCCCACACGAGATACATTGCATCCCGCATTTGTGTACGTGTACGTGATATTGACCATCGTGTCCTTTGATCTGTGAAGAGAAAGTGATGTTTCTTAACTGTGTGGATTTGCACTGGTAAAAATTGTGTGTTGCATTTGTGTGAGTGTGTGTGTGCATTTGTGGCTACTGAAAGCAATTCCTCAGAATAACCAGCAATTTAGGCTACCTGCTGGCATGCGCTAAGCTGGAGATCAATAACAAGTGTTTGTGCATCTATGTGCAAGTGTTGGCTGTATGGTTATTTGTAAGTGCGTATGTGTGTGTCCACTGCTTACTTACTGGAAGACTTTCTATATTGGGCTGTATGAAAGCAATCTATCTGGATCATAGTGGTATATATTTCCATCAGTCTAAAACCTCTCAAGTGAATATAAATAGTTTATCCAAGTTATTATACAATTATATTTGAGCTGCATCAGATTAGATATTAGGAGGTATATTTTCTCAATAATACATTTAGGACATATTTTTGGACGAATCCATACACACCCACACATGCACAAACACAAAAATTCTCTCAAACACAGTTGCTAAGGTTTCAGGATACTTTTTTCATGTCGCTGTAATTTGAAGGGCACAGTGACCCTGGCAGTAAGACACTTCTCCTTCGACTGTCACGTCCAATATGCCCTAACAACACACAAACCTGGTAAACCCTTGTACAAATTGTGTGTCACACCATCACTCCTAGCAGCTTTGCATTATCAGAGCTGCCAACCATTCCAGAATTTCATGAGTTTACCAAGAAATGCAACGCAAACTCCGAGACTCCGGAAATCCCAAAAAATTGTCACTTTAAGCAACCATTTCAGAAATTCATACCATCACCACGGCTTCCGCCATCTTGTTTCAACTGCACTGTAAACCTGAAGAATTTGGTAACAAGCGTACATTGTGAATCATGCAAGTTACAAGTTCTGACGAATAATTCGTCTTGTGCGACGTCAGCTCATATTGATTTTGCGTGAATCACATTCACTCCTGATAAACTTCGTAAATGGGACAAGGGTACTTCTGAAATGGGGTTGACGGAAGTTGGCAGCTCTGTATTATCAACAGTCATTTTGATTTAAAACATACGGTACTCGGACGTTTCGTCGAAAGACGTTTGGTCCCCGGACGTTTGATCGACCGGACGTTTGGTAGAACGGACGTTTGGTCGGGGGGTTCGCGAGTCCCGAGGTTGGAGTCACGAGACTTTCATTTGTTTAACCCTAACCCTATTCACTCAATGTTAAATAATAGTCATTAAATCCCTGCGAACCCGGCGACCAAACGTCCGTTCTACCAAACGTCCGGTCGACCAAACGTCCGGGGACCAAACGTCCGGGGACCAAACGTCTTTCGACGAAACGTCCGGTCACGAAAACATACGATGTATGTATTGTAGGTGGCCCAATGGAAGAGTGGTTGATACGTCCGCCTCACAGTTCTGATATTGAGGTTTCAATCCTTGGTGGGTTCTGACCTTCCTGTGTGGAGTTTGCATGTTCTCGCCGGGCCTGTGTGGGTTTTCTCTGGGTACTCTGGTTTCCTCCCATATCCCCAAAACATGCGTGGGAGGCTGTTTGAACACTCTAAAACGTCAGTCAGCTACCATAGGTTCTGGAGCCGCATGTTGGTCTGGAGCCCTGCCCGAGTGGGTCCCTGGAGCTTTTCTCAAATGTTTGAAAATGGGGGAGAGAAATATATTTTTTGTTTTAATATGGTTTCTGTAGGAGGACAAACATGACACAAATATTTCTGTCAACGAAGATTTGCGTCACATCCTGCGACACACGTTTCTATCAGCAGGCCCGTCCTGCTAGGCACATTGTGCTGTAAACAAATCGACGACTGTGTGATGAGGCATGGATGCCAAGGGGAAAAGAGAAAACTAACTGAGAAAAACAGAGGATTCAATGTTTCTTGGATCGAATCATTTGCATTCATTGCCAATGTGGAAGGGTTGCCTGAATGTTCGCTTTGTGGAAAGACATTTCTAGGTAGGCATACTACATTTGCGGCTTAGTAGATTGTAATAGATTTTAGAAGTGGATTGTATTTCCCAACTCCACCACTCACCGTTCACCATTCAACGTCCACCTGTGTGGAGTTTGCATGTTCTACCCGGGCCTGCGTGGGTTTCCTTTGGGTACTCCGGTTTCCTCTCACATTCCAAACACGTGCATGGTAGGCTGATTGGACACTCTAAATTGCCCCTAGTATATGGGTGTGAGTGTGGATGGTTGTCCATCTCCTTGTACTCTGCGATTGGTTGGCCACCGATTCAGGGTGTACCCCGCCTCTGGCCCGGAGACAGCTGGGATTGACTCCAGCACCCCCCTGCGACCCTAATGAGGATAAAGCGGTTCAGAAAATGAGATGAGATGAGATATTGAAGATTAAACTTCAGTTTCCTGCTTATATTAATAGGTTAGCAGCCCATCATGTAAGGATACATCATTCATTCATCATCCGTGCCGTGCATCCTTATAAGGGTATATAAAAACAACCTAAAATTATCAGTTGTAAAGTACATAGTATATGTAATAATAATGTAATGAAAACATTCCTAATATGCAGTAATAAGTGGAATGGCAACATTTATATGACCATTTCCTTATTTCTTGCACTGAAGCCCTAAGAAACTAAAATAAAGCGTCATTAAAGTATAAATAAAATAAAAACAACTAAAAACATCAAGATAGGAATTGTAGTGGGCGTGGCAAAAATTTCTTCAGTGAAGGAAAAATAAAATGTCAACATTAAATGAAATAAAAAATAAAAGTCGACTAAAATTAAAAACTATTGAAACCCTTGCATTATCCAAATATTTTTCACAGATTTTACCATGCAATCAACTGATTGGCCAAATTTTTTGGTTTACAATTAACAATAATACGACATTCGTTCCATACCACTTATCATCACATGGGTCATGGAAGTGTTGGAGACTATCCCAGCCAACTGTGGACATTCCCTGAATTGGTGGTCAATCAATTGCAGGCCACAAGGAGGCGGACAATCATTCACCCTGACACCTATACCTAGGGAAAATTTAGAGTGTTCAACCAGCCTACCATGCATGCTTTGGGATGTGGGCAGAAACTGGAGAAATCCCACACAAGCCTGGGAAAACATGCAAACTTAACACAGGAAGGTCGGAATCAAACTGGGATTGAACCCTGGATCTCAGAACTGTGAGGCTGCCGAGCAATCTACTCGGCCATAGAGCCACCTAGTTAGGCTCGGCCTTTGACGAATACTCAAGAGCTTCTTGTGTATTTTTCCGCTTTATAATATGTTTTTCCTCTTCATTGTATATTTTTTGGCTGATCTGACATACTCAGGTGTGACTTATAGTCCAAAAAATACGTAAAAATAATATGTTTTATTTGCAAAGCACTTCAGATGAGAAAAAAACACAACTGTTAATGTTTGATAAAAATGAAATTAAATTCATGTAAAAATATAATCATAATGTACAACAGCAAGAAAAAAAAATCAGGTAAAAAGTTCATGTAAAACTCATGGAAGCGCTCTTTTGAAAGGCAGATTTTAAGGTCTCGTTTAAAAGCATCTGTCTGCAGGGGCATTCCATAGATTAGAACCAAGAACAAAAGGTCCAATCACCCATGATGCAGTGCCTGGTCCTGTGGGGTTTTAGGACATAGGTGGCCAACAGAGCGGCGGGAACCTGAGGAGGTCCGTTGGGTGAGGGATTCTTTGAGGGAGGATGATGCGTTATTGCAATGCTGAGTGAGAAAGGGTATAGTGTACGTAAACCTCAGTGGAATCGGTAGCTGATGGAGGGATTTTAGATTTGGGTTGATATGGTTATAATTTTGCACCCTCATTTTACATCTTGTGTCAAGTGAGAATGTGAAAACTTATTCCAAATAATTGGAGAGCCATAACCTTTTTCCGAAGTAGTTTAAAAAAACTATGCTACTTCAACATCTGTATTAAAAAATGCAGCCCGCCATCCAATATCCATCTGTTTAATTCATGTATATATCGTTGGTGCATTGACTTCTATGCTTCATTCTATCTTTCAAATTATAGTTTTGTTACAGCTACTCAATAAGCATCATCACAGATAAATTAAAATATTCAAGAAATATTATAGTTATTAATATGGTACAGTTCATCAAAGACAAAATTTCTCCTCCAGGGAGATGAATCCAACATGGGGGACTAGCAGAATTCCATCCAACATAATGGTGCCGTATTTAAAATTGGGATCTGATTACAATAACTCTCAGGTGTATGCTTTCCTGCTGAGGTTCTTCCTGGACTACCGTGGGAAAACAACGAAAACATTGTGACAAAAATAATATCATAGAAGTAAAAGTGAAACTGCTCTGCAACTAATTGGCAAACAAGGTTGCAAACTCGTGTTGGAGCTGCACTTTTCCTTTGGGACTGCTTGTCTGGTGACTGATTATAAAAGTGGAAATGGAGGCAAAGACAGAGAAAGCTAACTTGTGTGAGTTGTAAAAAGAAAAAAGGAATAAAGTTAGGAGAAAACAGAATTAAAAAAAACTTCCATCTGCCAACCCATTGATGAAACTATTTGGTTTATATCACAAGAATACATTTGTAAATGATAACTAGTACAGCGTTGTTCGGATGTGGCTATAGCAAAATAACAGAAATGTCAAAATATATAGCCCAACAGATTAAAACAAAATCTAACACGATGTATCTCTTTTCCCTCTGTGTCACAAAACATAATCATGCAAAAACGAGGCAAAACAGTTCTGAAAGCCTTTTTTGAAGCTGGCTTTGGCTTGGACATGGTAATGAGGATGTTGATTTGGCTCTGATTATAAAGAATTGTGCAGTTGCCGTTGATGTTTTTGAGCTGTACATTTCCCTCCTGCCAAGCAACATGGACAACAAAGTGCCAGCCTTCATTTAAAACAGCAAAAACAAAAATTCCCATTAGTCACTATGATCAGTTCAATGAACACGAGAGCATTCTGGAAAATCGTGTTATTTCTACGACTGGGGGAGGTTATAATGCATTTAGACATGTCTCAAGGTGACAACCCTCATTACACTATAGATATAATAATATTACAATTATTATGAGGTCAATGAATGAATGAATATTTTTCAATACTTAAAGTAGATAAGACCCCCGGTTTCAACTCATTGGCTGCCATTGTGTTGGTCTAAAATGAACTGTTATTTAATTTGTCCACACATTAACTTGGCATCTTATGCTTTATAGGAGTCAACCTATTAAAACACATAAATAGCTTTCCGACACTGCTGATTGCTTTAATCTGATTCACAGATGACTAATTCCCTGCCAAGGACGATAGAATTTGATTCTCTTCATTTGCCATAATGCTGCACGTAGGCCTACTTGTCCAACTCTTGAAAAATACAATGACTGCTCACTATGATTCACCAGTGCCACCCTAAAGTATGTGGTCCGAAGGTATGAGTACTATGCTAATGTCCACTACTCCTAAAAAAACACATGGGAGAAGTAGGCACAATCAAACTTCTTTTAGAAAGTTTTTCAATGTGTAGTATGTCCATATTCTTATAAGTTGTAAACGACCAGCAAAATAAACAAGTAACGTTCAGCTTAGTTTTGTGGCTATATCATATTTCATTTCATCGTAGACTTTGACACTGTGCTGAATTTCAGTGACAATAAATGTCAGCAGGTCTCGCTTTGCAATGAGAAACTGAAAAAACAATGATGCCAGAGTACTATCAGAAAAGCATGCACAACACATTTTAGGAAGAACTTCAATAAGTGAACAGAAACAACTCAAAACATGCTCTTAGTAAAAATGCTAAAAATCTAAGCACTTCCATTATACATAATTTAGGAGAATCTATATTCATAGGAGTGCTGGGCGTGATGTGCTCAATGGGGTAAAACGCCCCTGTGTGGCTAATGGAACAGCCTGAGTTAAGTGATTGAGTGAAATGTGCTGGAAAGATTGGGAGGAATAGAGAAGATAAATAAAGAGGAGATTCTCCTTTTTGCCGGGCTCAGCATTAATGCTGCATCTCCCCAGGTGATCAACACATTCAAATGAGGAGACCCAAGTGATGTGGAGACAGAAAGAGGAAAGGACTGTGGGATACAGTGAGGGATGTCAAGCAAAGGGAAAAGAGAGGGAGAGAGATGGACCACTTGAATAGATCGTCCCGCACCACATGCACAACGGCTATAATATCTCGTATATCATCGTAATGTTACTGTTGGAAGGTTCAAAGGAAGGAAGGGGTGGGGTGGGGGGTTTAGTGAGAAAATGGATCTTGACAAATTCAAAGTAAAAAAAAATATAACCATGGGACATTACCAAGCTTCTACAGTAGATGACTTGAGAAGGCCAAGGCTGTCACATGCATTTCTTTTCTCCTTTTTTCTCATCTTACCTTCCATAATTTTGCGTCAAATGTGAAATGGCAGCCCTTTCTTTTCACCTTCCCCTCTTCGCTTCCATTACCTTTGGAGAGATGCAAAGTGAACATTTCAATTGGATTGCAATGGCCAGTTAGTGCTGCTTTGATCCCCACTCTGCTTTTTGGGGCCTCCATTGTTCCTGATTTGCTGTCTTGATTTGCCTGCCTGTGGATAATGGCCACAGAACCACAGTCTGGCCGTCACACGCCTACCTTTTTTCCCCTTATCAGACGTATGAAGTTCAAACCAAATGACTGTATGCTATGTCATACAGAATAGCTGGACTAATACATACTATATGATTCAAAGTATGTTGGACAATCACAAGTGCTCAATCCCAATGTGAGCTAAACCGAACACAAGGGAATAAACTCCGAAGATACTGCTTGAGAAGTGGCTGTTCAGTTAAAACGTTGCTGTTAAAGTAAAGTCCTCAAGATTGCACGAATCTCAAGATTTTTGGAAATAGGTAAATTTAGGTAAATTTAATGAATTCATTAATTCCTTCATTTTCCGTACCGCTTATTCTCACAAGGGTCACGCAGGGTACTGGAGCCTATCCCAAACAACATGGGCTGTAGGCAGGGAAAACCCTGAATTGGTGGTCAGCCAATCGTTGGGCACAAGGAGACGGATATACACACCTAGACCTTAAAACCTACACAAGCCTGGGTAAAACATGCAAACTCCACACGTGAAGGTCGTAACCCACCTGGGATTGAACCCTTGATCTCAGAACTGTGAGGCCAATGCGCTAATCACTAAAATTTCAAAGTGTAAAAAAGATGAGTGGCTTAAGTTGACTCTATGTTAATTAATGCCTATTCCACTGGACTCAAATGGGTCGTGGAGTTCCGGTTGAAATTCAGAGTAAAAATGGTATAGCGGTCATAATAAGGGTAGCACTATTTACCAAATGCTTATTACAACGCAGTCATGAATATGAGAATATGACATGACATCTGTCAAGAATATGAATAAATACAAAAGACAGTGTGAGGGATTGTTTTTATGGGGGCGAGTGGGGTTTACACCAGTGCGACCTGTCCCTGTGATTGCCCATTGAGTTTACCTGTCGTTTCCCCGCCCCTGCTGTATCTCCGGCTCGCTGCATCTCATGTGACCCAGGCGTTTGTGATTGTCTCGTCAGCCCATGTCTGTGTATTTAAACCCTGTGTTTTTGTCAGTCCTTGTCGGATCTTCTTCTGATATACATGTGTTGCCATGAGCTCTCCCCATGTCCTGTTCCTCGTTTCCCTGCGTCTTTCCCCTAAGGTTTGATTTTGTTTAGTTCTATAGTCCTTGTTATTTTTGAGAATTTTCAGAAAGAATTAAAGTTTTATTAGTGCACTTTTACTCCCCGCCTCCCTGGATTTGGGTCCTTCATGCTCCACAAACCTAACAGACAGATGTCATAAGTGTATTTCAACAGGAAATATATGAAGAGCACTGGTTGTAATCTAACATGGTTAGTAATTCTACTTTACTGCTATTCGTATTGTTAGTATCGACAAATTTATGGCAAGTTTTAATGCCTTAAATTTAATTGTCATCTTTTATAAAGATTATATCACTTTGAAAAAATGTTGTGTGATACTAACTAGCTAGAACAAAAATTTGGCTCTGGCATATTTTCTGTTGCACATATGATAATCAGTTGTCAAATAGTTGTATAAAAATATCATGAGATTAGATAATGTGTGAAATTCTTAAATCTTTAAAACTTTAAAGATTTTTCTTTTATTTATTGTTGGGTGCAAAGTAAAGTATGTCTTTTCAGAGTAGTATTTATAACAGCGTATCAGGTTTTTTTTGTAGGAGACAAGAGTTCACAGAGTGCTGTTATGTACACAGAGGTAGGTGTAATAAGTAATGCCTTCAGCCTACACAATGATTCACTGTTCTATTATGTGTTTTATTTTATTTTTTCACAATAGATAAAATGCCTTTAGTACATTGTGTTCATTTAAAAAAAAATAGTCAATGAATTTAGTGCAATTATTATTGAAAATATTTGGGGTAAAAACGTAGTGGCGATTTTAAGCGCCCTCAAATGACTAGGAGCAAAGAATATAATATTTTCATTAGAGTTTTTTGTGTGTGTGTGTGTGTGTGGTGGATGGAGTACAATACAGGAAAATATTTTTTACCAGTGCACAGTAGAATTCCGATTTCCAAACGCCTAAACTATTCAATTTACACACAGCAGAAAAAGAACAACACTTCCTCATGTTCAAACAATGTTGCAGTGTGCAAGCATTTCATTCATCCCAATTGTGGCAGGCAACATAACCATTTAGGTGAGGCAGATGACTCATTGTACCCATTGTACTCTGCTCAGTTAGGTGATGTCACCACTTTGGGAGCCTCTAACCCAGGAGTCGGGAACCTTTTTGACGAAGAGAGCCACAAACAATTCATATTTTCCAATGTTATTCCTTGTGAGCCATACTACGAATTTAAAAGTCAAAATACATACATGTAAACGAGTGCCTTTTCAATTTTTTTTTGTAATTTCACCACTTTTAAAGTGGAAAAAAATGAATATTTTTTAAAAGATTCTTATGCTGTTGCTAATCAATGAGAAGATGCATTCCAGAAGTCTACTGCAAAAAAAGAAGATTAAAGCAAAAAGAAGAAGATTAAAGCAGTTCTAAATATAATATCTCAGTTCTATCACCAGCGATTTCCATATTTTAGCTCAGAGGTTAGCGAAGAGCCAGATGCACCCATCAAAAGAGCCACATGTGGCTCCCGAACATTAGGTTCCCTACCCCTGCTCTAACCCCAACCCTAAATTGGACGGATTTTAAATAATGTACAGTGATACCTTGCCCCAGCATACGAGCAATTTGAGAGACGAGTAAAATTCCGAGGAAATATTTGCCTTGAGATACGAGCATACGAGAGAGCCAAGTGGCCAAGACGCGAGAGGCTGCTTATGATTCGTCTTTCTCACCGCATCTCCCCCGTGTAAAGATATCTACGAGCACTGGGCCGAGCGCTGCATGTTTTTCCATGTTTTTTTTGCGTTAGTGCAGGGAACAAAGAAAGCAGGTGCAATGAAAGGTAGTGCGAAGAAAAAGCGTATGATGACAATCAATATTAAGCACAAAATAACCGAAAAACATGACAGTGGTGTATGCGCGAGGGAGCTGGCTCGCCAATACGAGAGTAGCACCCAGACAAGTTGGCAAGTGGTCATGCGTTATCCTATGGTGAGGACATTTGTGTGCGTCATTTTCGTAACATTTTAAAGGGGAGACAAAAGCAAACAATCCTAGATAGGTTCCTCTTAAAAGCGCCGGCTAAAAGGGAAGGTGGAAGCGAGGCAAAAAAAGACAAGCCCGAAGAAGAAAAGTAAAAAAATTAAAACAAAATTGCAATTAAGTTTAGTGTAAGGTAAGATTAAATCTAATTTTTAAGTGTCTGAATCGTAATCTAAGTTAAATTTATGTTTATCTTATATTACGAGCATGTTCTCTCTCTCCTTATCCTTCTCTCTGTCTCTCTCTCTCTATCGCTCTCCTCTCCGTGCACTCCGCGTTGTAATGAATATTGTCTTATTTTAGTATTAAACATCATAACCACTAGATATATGTTACTCTGTTGGTAGATGGTGAATTACAACGAATACAAATATGCTTTTCCATTGAAATATCATGTTTTTGGTGGTTTTTTTTCAGAGGGTGGGAACGAATTAATTTGTACTTAGTTCATTTCTATGGGAAACATTGATTTGAGATACGAGTAAATCGACATACAAGCTCGGTCCCGGAATGCTTTAAGCTCGTATCTCAAGATATTACTGTATATCTACAGGGTTTTTTTTGAGGAGTACATATTGATAACAGTACATAGGACTCATGCGCGTAAACACATCACACTGGATTATAGCTTTTGGCTAATTTCATAATCACAGAAACAATGAGACAATAGAGGAAATTAACAATCTAGTACTAGTAAAACTCTATGCAATGATTACTTTCCAAATATTCATTAAACCTTTTTTTTCTTTCATCTATCTTTATTAACTTTTCACGCACTGATTCTTGAAGAGGTTTCCGTGGTATTTTTTAGTGTAAAAAAACACCACAGTGGAATGGCGCTTGAAGGTGATGATCAGTGTACGATTCACACATACCTGCAGCAAGTGTAAATAGAACATGCGGCGAGAATTTGCTCGAGTGTCTGGTCTCCTCCCAGATACAAATGAACAATTTGTTTTCCAATTCTTTGCAAACCTTCATCTCAGACATTCAGCTTTGAAGTAGATAGGGAGAAAGGGGAGGAATGGAGGGAGGGGTCTGTTCAGATTGTACGATGCCGTGTTTGTCTTCAAAGGGTCCCAGCTTGCTTACAAATGCAGCGGTGAGTGCAACACCTTCAAGCTAAAATTGATAAATCTTGCTTTCATGGAAGAAAAATAAGCCGAATGTGGATGCTTTTTGGGAGGCAAATGTTGTGAAACATGACAAACAAAATCAAACTGTGCCAAGAAGATAAGAATATTTGGGTAAAGGCCGGGAGGTAATTACATTCATGGATATTCACCAGTGTCTGGCTAATTCTCATCAAAACCAATATATATAATGTTTTCAAGCTTGCTGTGCTCATAATGACTACACAGTTCAAACCAACACAATATTAAAATAGTAGAACGTAAAAACACATCTTTGGATTTCAAGCGACATAACTTGAGCTGTTTCACTCGTTAACTTGAGCCATGTTTCACTCGTTAACTTACAATGATAATAACATTCCATAAACTCTTCAAGCAAACAAAGAAGGCAGCCACAGGAAGAGAAATGTGCAAAAAGAGGGGAAGAAAGACAACGAGAAAAGTCATCAATTGTCCATCTGCTGTGGATGACATCTCTTGCACCCTCCCTGTCATGTCGGTCTCATCTGCTTGGATGGACACTCTCTTTCTCTTCCTTTCTCTGGGATGACTGCCTCGATCAACTCCCACAAGACACCTTTTTCCTTCTGTCTCTCGCCTCTTTCTTCCTCTCAGCTGCTGCTATCATTCTGAAACTTTATGAATTAGTTAGACTACTCCCTCCCTTATTTCCCCATCCTCACCTCTTTCTCATTTCAGTGGGGCAGCAAATTCACAGTGTGCTTCTTGACAAACTGTCTGTCTGGCCGTCCATCTGTCTGTTTCTGTATCACTAAGTCTGTTTGCCATTCTACATATTGCATTTATTTCAATACTGATTAATTTTGTTGGGGGAAATTATATCTGTGGATTTTTACCCTCCAAAAAGTTATTCGCAAATGAAATGCAGCTGTCGATCGAATGATCCCACAACTCCCTGCTGTCTATGCAGCCTCCATTTCTTGTTTTTCTAGGAATGGACAGACACTGAGGGTGGTGGGAATGTGAGTGCGTGGGTGTACATGCGCATATGCGTGTCCCACTCCTTGCTGACTGCTTTCCTGAACCTGGAGCCTCCTACACTGAGGGAAATGGTGGACTGTGGCAACGGCAGGCCAGTTTTACAGTGTAGCAGGCTGAATGTTAAACTTATATTTAATGTATGACATTTCACACAAATCATCCGGCCACAGACATGACCCTCGGGTATTCCACAGATTGCTTTTTTACTGCCTCAGCAACTGTGGAATTGTTCGTCCCAGAGAGAGAGAGAAAGAGAGAGAGATTGAGAGATTGAGAGAGAGAGAGAGAGAGAGAGAGAGAGAGAGAGAGAGAGAGAGAGAGAGAGAGAGAGAGAGAGAGAGAGAGAGAGAGTTGGGACGGGAAAAAAAGCTTTGAATTTGGGGAATGATCAGACTCCTGCCACATCGTCCATCCCGGGCTTGAAATTTTCTCCCTGCTTCTTTTCTCTGTGATATCATGATCGCAGGCCATGCCAAATTGAAAACATCTTGGCATACTGGAGGCTGTATGAAATACCCATACATTTTTGTGTCGTACAACACCAGATTGGATAGCAAAACAATTATGCAGCTTGGCCATCTCAAAAAATCCCCTGTGCTGCCTTTAAGGCCTCCCATACTTTAATTTCTATACAGAAAAATGCTGTAAATTTTGCACGTTAGATTCGCTCTGCTGGGATACATGATATGGAAATAGTGGCAAGCACAATAACTTCATGAATACGCAGTGAGAGAGACCTGAGCATTCCCCTCCTCAAAACACTCAGAGGGTGGAAATAAATACAGGACTGCGGCAAGCCTTTCAAACTGCCCAAAACCATACAAGCAAAAAAAAAAAAATACATAAATACAAATTAACGTTTTCCTGGCTCTTCTTGTCTGCTCAGGCTTGCAAAACAAAGTATTACCAACTGGCTGTATTGAATGAAGGATGATATATTTTATCTGAAGGGACATTTTTCAACATTTTGGCACGTTTTTTTCCTGCCAAAAGCAATGCCGTCTACTAAATCAGCATCACTCTTGCCTCTCAAGGTTAGAGAATGCGAGTGGAGACTTTAGCAATGTTAGGGCATGGTTACCTGTCACACTCCAAATAATACACGTACACGTACACGGAACACCAAGACACTGATGTATTTGACTTAACAATTTTTTTTTGCAAAAGAAATAATTGTGTCGGATCTCAAAAGTCATACAGCAAAGTCATGTAACAAATAACATTGCTCATAAAATGCATACCTACCAGTTTTGCCCCAAGGGGCCAACTAAGGCTTCTCTGCTGGACTAAACACTATCAGAAGCAAAGAGCATCTCTTATATAATTTAGATGAAAATAGTCTGTTATCATCAGATGCTGTGTTCTTTGTATTGTAATCTGCCCAGAGCCTTCAGAATTCTGACTGCAGACGCACACCGCCCACACATCGTTATAATTCAGGTCTCGTTTCTTTTTAACCAATCGTATTTTAGAATTGCTGGTATATGAATTTGTGAGGGAGGAATTTAAATTTTGCCCATCTTTTGATTGGTTGAAGCATGCTAAATACTGTTGACCTCCCAATCATTACAAAAAATGTGTTTATTCCATGAAACTAAAAAAAAAAAGACATTGTAGTCGGATTGTGAACACCATGACTAGGTAGTTTAAATGATAAAACATATTCTTGGTGACTATTATGTATTTTATTTCTTTAGGCATTTGTGGTTTAAAAAATACATGAAAAATTGTGAAGTGGTTTACCGTAGCACAATGATTTATGGAATGAAAAGGAAACTTAATGAAAGAAACAGTTCAACATGTTTGGCCTCTATGGTCCTCTCTGTTGGTTGTATGCACATTTTTTCTTTGCAAAAGGCATATCTGTTTTTGGACATAAAGACATGTAAATTATCTGTTGAAACAAAATGGTGCTTTAATGGACTTGAAAAAAGTACCACTCACTCAGCATGAAACATGTAATAATTGGACAAGAAACAGAACAAGTATATACTGCAGATAGTGAAATGTATCTGGATGTGACTGGCCACAGCAAAAGGCGTAACAGTGATGATTTATTAATTTTTTAAATCCAAAATTGAGGTTTTGGCATAAACCAAAATGGTCAGACCATGCCAATTGCATATTAACTATCAGGCTGTTTGTCATTTTTGTATTAAATTGTGCTTTGAATTTGGGTGATCCATGTATATTTCAAAAATTAGGAGAAAACTGACTCAACTCTTTACTTGTCCATGGCAACCAGAATGTTTGTCTTACTGAACAAACATCATTTTTTTCTTTTTTATATCTTGTAATGGAGCATTTTAGTTTTAGCAACATGAACATTAACATAAATTATATTGCAACTTTTTTGTCATAAATTAGGGCTAGGGAATATTGTCAAAACATGAAGTCTCTGATTCTTCCAAAAACATTGTGATTGACAACATTTAACATTTATTTAACATAGCTCCGCTCGTTGTACGCAAACTCCATCAATAAGATAAAGCACACCTTCTGAGAACATGGATTCAACCACCGTTGGGTTCCAATCTTTCCTGCCTGTTACATATTGTCACTGTGCCTGGATGTGTTTTCTCCGAGTATTCCGGTTCCCTCCTACTTCCCAAAAACATGCATCTTAGGCTGGAACACTCTAAAATTGTCCTGGCGTATAACTGTGAGCATGTATGGCCTTGGCCTCCTTGTGCCCTGTGATGGGCTGGCAACCAATTCAGGGCAGTCCCATGACTTGTGAGTATAAGTTGTATGGAAAATGAATGAGTGAATTATGAGCAAAGGAGATTTTGTGCTTTATAGCTGTTGTAGCTGTAGCTATGTTGTTATTCTTGGTGGAACCAAGGTGTAGGACAATTTTATGGAACGGGTAGAGAAGCTCAACAGAGGCAAAGGTAATAAATCAGGGGAATAGAATTTGAGTGAATTATTTGTACATTGCCGAAAAGAGAAAAAAATCCTTTAGATGGATTTTTTTCCACAGGGGCGCACAGAAAACTATTCAAATTCTCAATTCTTATTGAATAAATTGTATGGTGTCCATTCTGTATGTCTTTCAAAAGCAAGACACAAATATGAACACCCCAAACATTGTGCATGACATATTTAGTCATTGTGAAGCTATGGAAAAAACATAAAAATACTAAGAACTTGAAACACAACTGAATTTGAAAGCAAACTCGTGATGAATAAGTGAGATGAGAGTGTATTGTGTCTGATTATGCAGACACATTTGATAAGGGTAGCAATGCCAGCATTGTAAACACTACATGGGAGATAAAAGAGAAAATCATAGACTGCAGTGCAGTAAAAACCTCTTGTAACCACAAGCCCAAACACACAAATACTCACTCACAAGTCCCGACCACAGCCTACAGCATAATTAGCAGTTTTCCCTATGGGCCGTAGGAAACCTGTTCCTAATTGAAACCCAGTTGGGACTTTACATGGATTAAAATACATGAGGCGCGAGTAAAAGAGGAACACGCATGCACCGAAGAGTGTAAAAAGGGAAGAAAAGAGCCCAATAAGTTGGCAACTTTTACCCTAAATTTATATTTAAGCTAAACCCAGCATGATCCCTGCTGCCTTTCTCCACACGTCTCGAGTGAGTCTCCATAGTACAATTACAGAACTATTTTTGCCCTCTGTTTTGTATTCTGTTTTTCTTTTTATTGTGTTCCATTTCCCTGACTTAAGCTGTTGTTTAATGGACAGCATCGTGACAAGAGAGAAGTTTGCGATCAGATTGAAGCCGCTTGGCCTTTTTGCCAATTTGCCAGCAGCCTCCTCTGTACTTGTGAGATGGCCAATTAGCTGACCGTCTGACAGAGGCTCTCTGACCGTGGCTATTAAAAACACCAAGAAACACACACACATTTACACACCCACACTCACACACACACACATGCATACACAACCATCAAGTGCAGACCGTCTATGACTGGCCATCTCTATCTGTAATTTTTTAGCCTAAATTTTGCCCCTTTCCTTGCACTCACAACACCTCACTACACACACACACACACACACACACACACACACACACACACACACACACACACACACTCACGCACACACACACCTGTTTGCCATCGTTACTTCACCTCTGAAACATTTCCATTCTTCTTTACATTGTCATAATGTATTCTTTATTGAGAAAATCATGAAAGACTGGTCACTACTGTACAAATTAATGTTAACCAAACATTAATAGAGTGCAGTGAGTTGTTTCTAACTTATTTGCATTCAAGAATCTTATTTTCCTCATTGGTAAATCATTATCTTATTCAAAGTGTCACCCAAAAGCGACGTTGCTAATAAATAAGGATTTACAATCTGTAAGGCTAAATCGTAATTTCAAAAATATGCATTAGAAAATGCCACAAATTGTGAAAATATTGAACAATAAATCACATCAATTCAGGCTAAATATAAAAAAATAAATTTGGAAAGAAGCACAAATGCATCCAGGAGAAGCTACTACCCCCTGAAGTCAGCACCTAACACAGCCTAAGCTTTCTAACCCAAACACCCCCACCTCCTTGCGACTCTGTCTTTGTTGTCCATCAGTGGCTTGTTTTAAGCTTCAGCTCAGATGGCGTCACCCCACTCCCTCCATGTTCAAGTTCAAGGGTCCTCTGGAAACGCACCGGGTGGCTATGGCGTATGTGTGTGTTTATACTGACATGGATGGAGGCTTCTATAAACAGACGTGTTTGTGCACCAGCCGCACACATGGACACCCTCGGTCATATTCATAAAAAAAGAACTATCCATCCATTATAAAAATATATAAGTGAATATGAACGTCACAAGGAATATTTTTAAAAAGCATGCTTAAAAAATCAAATAAAAAAAAGGAAAAGCAAAGACATCTACACAGTGTTGGCGGCGCACCTGCCTCCTCAAGGTCTGTCGGCTGCAGTCAAAATGGTGGACACAATAACAGCGGGCTTTGATTCCTAATATGGAGGAAACAATTCTATTTTTCACTGGGCAGCTCATACTGGGTGCTAAAATTGAACCTCTCTCCCTCTCTTTCTCTCCAACCACAATCACATACACGAGCTTGCACACACACTATATCACACTCTATTTGGGGACATCAATGTGCATGTCAGCTGCGGCAGAAATTTAAGGACTGGTGAAAGTGTATTGGTGATGACCATTCAAAACCCTTTTGCATAAATAGGCACTATTGTAAGCAAATAAATGAATTAACATACCTTGTTGATTGAAGTTTGAATTCAAATGATTTGAATAAATGATACGATAAAATAAACACATTTATTTGCATTTGAAATACAATATCTGTGTCTGTCTTGCTGTTACTCCTAATTAATTTTTCCTATAATTCTTTGGAGACTATTTCATTTCCAGAATTAACACAAAAGGAACACTTCCCACTAAATATAATGATAGTTAAAAAGGGTTTGCTCATTTAAAAACTGCTATCTGCATGACATCAAATATGAATCTTTGATCTATCTCATTCTGTCCCTGATGATTAAATGCCGTTAATTATATTCTGAGGAAAGAATTAACTTCCCCGGAATAATTAACACAGCAACTCTAATTTTGTTTCCTGGGAGAGTTGTGTCCTGCTAAATTAATTCCTTGTGACAAACAAACTCTATACATACAATTAACTACGCACACACTGGAAAGCCATCCACTGCATATCAAAACCCTGGTACTCATTTCCGTAAATTCTAGTATCATAATACGTGTGCATGCGTGTGTGTGTGTGTTGTTAAAATTGCGCAAAGCTCACATATGACCCAGATGTGTTTTTGACAATTTGCCAAATGGAGGTAAGGGGGTGGGAGGCTTATCCTTATCTTATTATACTCCCCTATAGAATTGTGTATACCTTGCGTATACATACGCATACATGATTCATATTATCTTTACCATCCAACTCCTAGCCATAACCCACCTTCCTGCCTGCCATTATGTAAAACTATGGATTACCTTTAGTATGCGTGCAATTCCCGCATTTGTGAGTGTGTCCTGCGTGCATGTGTCCGTTTTTGCGATGGATGTTGTATACAGCCGTGCATGCATGTATGTATGCATTCAAGCAGAGACCCCTCCCTCACTCTCTTCTTCCACATCTATCATGCATCCATAGGTCTATCAGCTCTCTGAATGAGGTGTGGGGAAAGAAGAAGGGACACAGGGTGCGTAGGTGGGGTGGGGGTACAAGAAATAAATTTAGCCCCCTCCCATACTTTAAAAATGCACATACATTTCCATACATTGAAAAGGCAGTGAGGTGCACACACCCTGGCTTCTCAATCCCCAATATGCATTTCCCCCCACCCTAACCCCCACACACACCCACACACAAGCATTGAATACAACAAAGATGGATGTGTGTGTCCCGTTCAGTGGGTGTGGGTGAAAGTCTAACCCTCGCCATATTTATCTTCATAAGAGCAGGAGGTGCATATGTGTATTTGTCCATATACTGTACATGTCCCATGTGTGTTTGTTTTTGTACATAAAAGATGTATTCCACCTGAAGAAAAAACATAAAAAGGATCCATTTTTATTTTCTTATTTTCATCCTTATATACTGCATTGCAAACAAAAAAAGCTATTTGGATTATTCGATGTGATTTATTTCGCCATGATGGAACACATAAAGGGCTAGGATTGACAATTCGGTAAATTGACTGTCCCTGGAGTGCTTCAAATTTTTACCAACACTATAATCAAAGATTTGATTTCAATATTTTTTTTCCAATTCTTCTTTTTTCAAGAGCACAACCAGAAATGTCAGTTTTTTCCTAAAAAAGGGAGCAGCACCATGACTTTTTGTTGATAATGAAGGGTCTGTTGTGAGACGCAAGCACACTATTGTTCAGCAAGACGAGTTTGTTCAGGAGAAGTGATTTTTGGCTTTTAGAAAGTTCCATTTTGCACTCCCCAGGCACCGCATATAGCCCACCCCAGAGAGACGTGTATGTGCATGGTGATCTATTGTGGGTGTGTAGTGTAAAATATTCTGACTGAACTGTCTTGTGGTTCATGGAGCAAGGAGATGTGTCCTGTCTCTTGCATTTTAATGTGAGTGGGGTTTGGAAGTAAAAGTAAACAGATATGCTTGCTTAAACACACACGCAATTGTGTGTGTACTGTATGTGTGTGTGCGTAGGTGGGAGTGAAAGCTTGGTAGGAACCTGTATGCAAACAGATGTTAGTATCACATTTGCACACATGTAAGCACTGAACAGCAGGATTTTCACCCGCTCTGCTTCACCACCTTAACAGCACGATCAGTATTTTTGTTTAAATTATTAATGTAACGTCTAAGTTTGTGTTTTATGTTTGCAATTTATTGTGTTTTTGTCTTTGTTAAATTATTTTTTAAAGGTGCATTGTAATGTGAGGAGTTTCATCATGCAAAAATGAACCTATTTCATTATTTTTTTTTAGAATGGCACCAGGAAACGTACATTGTACATACAAGATGTGACAAGATGAGTGTTTCTATTCAGGTTTAAGAAAGGAACGCCTAAAAGTTTTTGGCAAAAGTGGTGGCATCAACTATGGCACTGGTTCATTGTTATACAGCATTTTTATTGTCTTAAATATTTGGCTATATGTCACCTGCCCCACTCTCATATAAGGAGGTGAGTGCTCTCTTAGTCATGAAGGTGCTCTAAGGGAAAAAGGGGGCCCTTCAAACAAAATATGACCAGGTTAAAACAATCCCATTCCTATTGTCGATTGTATTTCCTACACTTCTTCCCTCTCCCAATCATAGTCCTGGGCCGTCTAGGTCCGTTCGCTCACAGATTTGCTCTCTGTCACGGCCATGATGATAAATTAGCGCGGCTGCTGCCGTGTGAAATAGGAGCCGGTGTCTGGGTGCAGAGGGCGATCCAGTGGACAATGCCAGGGATGAGGTACTGCTAGTTCAGCTGTGGAGGAAAGCTTTGGAGGGTACCGTGTCATGGGCTTGGACTGCTGCCAGAACCCTGACAGTATGTTAGATGGTCATTTTGGTGAAGGGTTTAGCACCTTGCCTTTATTTATTTATTAAGAATTTTCACATTTGCATTTATTACAACTGGTTAGTGTAACTGTTTGTGTTTTTCTTTCTCAAGAATTGATCAGAATCTGCATCAATTAGTGTGCATAATGTGAGTATGTTTGTTCAGGGTTGGATCTGGAAGCAGCAGCATGTACAATATGTGCATTTTCTTTGTGTGTGTGCGATTCTTTTACCTGCAGGCTTCAGTTTGTGTGTGTGTGTGTGTTTGCGGGTGTGTGTGCGTGCGCGCAGACATGTGTTTCTTATGAAGTAAGGCCCATGCCGGGCAAATTAATTCTCAGAAGTTGCGTGGCAGGGGCTCTCCTTCCCTTTGAAATGGGGCATACGGCTCCCTGTAATCAATAAGTCAAGCCATCTTGGCTGCATGTTGCAACCCCCCGGTACACAGACGAAGAAGCCCAATTTACTCATCATAAATTCTGATTCCCTCAATAAATATGAGAGGAGGTCCCTCGGTATTTGAATATGCGGAATCTCAGGGGCATTTGAAATGCCGAAAGTCCCTCTCCTCGCCTGCAGTTGCTTTTGTTGGTCAGAATCCGCGCTCTGTGTTGAATAATAATGATGCGTGGTCAAGAATATTTATTTTTGATCTGAAAAAGATGAAAACATGGGAGGCCAAAGCCTGTGTGGCTCTTACAGATGTTCAGTCCCTGTTTGGTGCATTTCATGTTTTTGTCTACCTTTTGGAAGGCATTTCTTTCTTTCTTTGCATCTTCATATTTTCTAACAGGGCTCGACAGGCACCTCCAGACAAGTAGTGACGTGCGCACTCATAGGCATGTGACGTTTGGGGACACGTTAATCTTTTGGACAAGCGGTGTCGCTCCTGTTTATAGCCCACTGTTTAAATTCTATGAGCATGACAGAGAACAGGGGAGTGGAACGTGTGTCCAAAATGTGCTGCACCTACAATACATGGAAGTGGGTGAGGCCTGCTACATCTGCTCAAGTAACTCAAAAGAGAAGACACATTGTAGCAATAAATCTTTTTTGTTGTTGTTGAGAGGCAGTCACAGCATTTTCTTCCTTTTTTTCAAGCATACATTTGGTCAGTGTTTTCATGCTGTGTGGTGTGCATATATGTGGGTAAACATGATTTAATGCAATATGGCAACTCTATAACTAGTGGTTTTGTTTTGGTAGTCATCTACGTAAAAACTTTTTGTTAGATGCAAGACATGCATGATTCACAGTTAATGTTAGGACGAAAAGAACATAAGAACATGTGGCTTTGTGTCTTTAAAATAAATGGCACCTAGTTTTTAAAAAGAGATTATCACTAGAAAATAATATTTTTTATTTTTTGTCAAATTAATCTATTCTAGTGGCTGCAGTTGTAGTTTTGACTCTTCATGGTAATAGCTAACATAGGTAAGCTTTTCTTTTTCTTGCGTTAAGCTTTTTTTCTTCAAAAAAACGTATTTTCTTTTTTTGTGTGAAATGACTATAGTAAAATATAAATTATTTTATCTTACGACACATTATACCCACAAGTGGGACATCTCTGATGAATGCAGATACTCTTAAGTAGTAGAACTTCTCTCTTCCAACAAAAATACTTAGATTGAAAAAAAAGAAAATCGAAAACCTGTAAATGTATTGTTGTCAACCGCATTCTGAGTTACCTGTTGGTGTAGTGGTTCACTCTCCTCACTCCGGTGCGGGCAAGCGTAGGATCGATTCCCGCTTGGGGGCGGTATGATTGTGATTGCGGATGGTTGTCTGTCTCTCTTTGTACCCTATGGTTGACTGGCGACCAGTCGAGGGTGTAGTTTGCCTTTCGCCAAAGTCAGCTGATAACCTTTACGAGGATACGCGATACGGATGATGAATAATTGACCCGCATCCTTACATGAAGGACTGGCAACCTATTAATATAAGGAGGGAACTGAAGTTTAACCTCCAATATAACCCATTATTTGGAAAAGCACTACCACAGAGAAATAAATAAATACATCAATGTGAAAATTCATTCATCTTCTATACAGCTTATCATCCCGAGGGTCTTGTGGGTGCTGGATCTTACCACAGTTAAAAATGGGAAGGAGGCGAGGTATATCCTGACCTGGTTGCCAGCCAGTCACTGGGCAGAATGAGACAAACAACCGATCGCGCTCATACTGAGGCCTACTGCTGATATACGAATGTTTAATCAGCCTACAATCATGTTTTTGTGATGTGGGAGAAAACTGGAGCACCGGAAGAAAGCGAAAACAGGGGCAGCCTTAGAAAACTCATGAATGCACAGGGAGAACATGCAAACTCTACACAGAATGACCAGAGCCTGGGACTGAATCCTTGATCTCAGGACTGTGAGGCAGACATATTAACCACTCAACGCTGTGCCTCTTGACTGCGAGGCCAATAAAATTACAAATACTATTCTAATATTTTTTTAGGGATGATAGGATTGAATAACAATAAAAGTCTCAGAAAATGCCAAGAATTGGCCGGTGCTGGGAAATGCTAACAAGAGGCGAGAGCAGTACCAGTGTTAGTCAATACAGATATCTTTATTGACAGGGAAGCATTAGAAGCTCTAATTCTTCACCTGTTAGTTACATGTGTGAAGAGCTAATCCATAATTCTGCTGCTAAGTGGTTCATCAGTGAGCACCTCAGCATTGAATGTCACCAATTAAGACACCTAAAAGGCTCACTAATGCAGCGCGGAACGTACCACCCATGATTATCACTCTCTCACACCTTGCTAATTGTGACCATTTTTTGACAGTTTGGTTTTAGTGCCTTCTGAGGTTTGATTGTCAAAACAATTCATCCTTATGGTCAAATCATTAGTAATTACAATCAAATAGCTTCCGTGGCCAAGCACAAGATTGAGGTTTTTAATGGTTTCTAATTATTTCAAAGTTACTATTAGCCAGATTATATTTAATTATGTGTTATTGTGTGTGATGACAGGAATTTAACACCCACATTAAAAGGTGCCAAAATTCTAGTTGGTACAAAATTCGGAATTGTTATCTTTTTGATTAAGTGCATCGCATCTTAAAGACTCTGTTTTAGTTATTGAAAAAAAAAAAACAGAATTTCATTTTTCTCGTGTGTAATATTGGATATTCATTCATTCATTCATTCATTTTCTGAACCGCTTTATCCTCACCAAGGTCGCAGGGGGTTCTGGCTTTCGGGCAGAAGGCGAGGGACACCGTGAATCGGTGGCCAGCCGATTGCAGGGCACGAAGAGACAGACAACCATTCATGCTCACACTCATACCTTGGGGCAATTTAGAGTGTCCAATCAGCCTACCAGGCATGTCTTTGGAATGTGGGAGGAAACTTGAGTACCCGGAGGAAACCCACGCAGGCTGGGGGAGAACATGCAAATTCCACACAGGTGGACTGACCTGGATTTGAACCCACAAATCAAGAACTGTGAGGCCAATGCACTAACCGCTTATCTGCGGGGGCACCCTTTTGGAGATAAATGCAAATTAAAAAATATTTCCACATGTGCAAACGTCCTTCAATTGTTGGACAGAACAGTCTGGGCGGTCAAATATGGAAGTAAAAAATCCTGGCGCTGTCATGCTACCCACAAAACATTCCCCATATGGCCTCTGTCTACAGAAGCATTTTACTTGCAAAAAGGTCCGTGATTTTGGGACTGGTTTGCGTCCTGGTGAGGAAAGCTACTAGGGCAAGCCCTCCGGTGAGTTCTCGGACCATGGGTTTGTTTCGCACCAGAGGTAGTTGATTTTTATCCACACTAGGCCAAATGGTGCTCACGACAAACTTCATAATATATACTTTACCTTCACTTTAGGTGACAGTTTTAAATTAGATGATTTTCAGATGGTGGTGTGCCTTATGATTTTTTAAATGCAAAAAGTATACCGAAGCTCAAAAAGGTTGAAAAAAAAAACAGGGTTAGACTATGTTGCCATTAATTTCATGTTCTGTACTGTTTCATAGAGATTCTACTTGGGAAAAACAGCATCATGGAATTTTAATGTTTAATTATACCATGATCATGTAAGCATGATAAATTATTCTTCCCCACCTAGCTTTTTATGGTCACTTACGGTGATTTTCCTGCCAATGAAGATGATAAATCCAATCTCTCGCCTTGGCTCATGCTGTTAGTCACCAGCCCTCAGCAGCCCTGGCAAAAAAAAAATATATATATATATCACTTAAACTCATCTCATTTTCTGAACCGTTTTATCCTCTTTAGGGTCGCGGGGGGTGCTGGAGCCAATCCCAGCTGTCTCCGGGCCAGAGGCGGGGGACACCCTGATGGGTGGTCACCCAATCGCAGGGCACAA
Source organism: Stigmatopora argus (assembly GCF_051989625.1). NCBI lineage: Eukaryota > Metazoa > Chordata > Actinopteri > Syngnathiformes > Syngnathidae > Stigmatopora > Stigmatopora argus. Next base: position 5,022,868 of record NC_135403.1, read on the forward strand.
GGAGACGGACAACCGTGCACACTCACATCCATACCTAGGGTCAATTTAGAGTGTCCAATTAGCCTACCATGCATGTTTTTGGAATGTGGGAGGAAACCGGAGTACCCAGAGGAAACCCATGCAGGCCCGGGGAGAACATGCAAACTCCACACAGATGGACATGATCTGGATTCGAACCCAGGACCACAGAACTGTGAGGCCAACGCGCTTTTTGTGTTTAATTTTAACTTATATACATGTCCAATTTATATTACATATTATTTAGATTTTTTTGCCAATCAACTTTCACATGGTAATTTATACTAAAAGATTACTATTGGTTTGAGTCAAAATGACACTAACAATGTCTTTGTGTGGAAAACTATTTTAAACTAAAGTCTAAACTCTGTGAATGTAGTTCAAAACATTATACATAAGTACCACATTAAACCAAATATTCCTTGGTAAATTTAACATGATGTATATTTTTATTATCGGACCTTGTGTTGTGAAATTACATTTTGTTCAAGCTCCTGATAAATTTTCACAACATATAGATGAAAGCGTTTGAAGGAGGCGGCAGAGGAGGTCTTGTGAAGAATGAGAAGCGATAAAGATCTTTTCCGGGCCTCTCCTTGTCTTGGTCCACAGGTCTGAGGAGCAGAGCAAATTGTGCCTGAAAGGAGATGATACTCATCGGTATGTTAATGGTGTTGAATATTTCAGAGGTGGGATCATCACATGGCAAGAGGAGGATGGGTGGGTTTCCTGAAAGCATTTAGCATTTGAGGTTCATCTCTGTTGTTGTGAAGCCCGAGTCTAAGATGATTCCAATGCACAGCTAACAAGGCCCGCGAGCTGTCGATGAGGTTTGATCTCTCCCAAAACACACTAAAAAGTTAATGCTCGTCGGGAATTTCTGATCACTTGGAGTAATAATTCAGATCTTCACTTTGACTTTTCTTTGCTCCTGTTAGACCTTGTTTTGACTTAATGGGACTTCCTGATGCAACTTCCTGCTTTGTCTTTGCTTGCAGCAGACATTTATCATTTTCAGGTTGTGCAACCTTGAGCAATAAATACAGATAACTTGTTTTCCTTATGGTTCTTTCTATACACAGTATTCACATGTCATTGTAAAACAAAGCACATGGAAACTATAGTTACACTAGAATGTATGGCAAAAGTGATTATATTGGAAGAGGTGGAGAAAAACCATGGGAATAATAAAATTTCTATTAAAAAAGGGAAATAAGGGAATAGTCTCAACATGCCTGGATGAACATCTGTCTGTCTACCATTTAACACAAATACTTTTTTTTCGCCCCGCGTGAGAGAAAGACTTGCTCTTAAAACAGTTTTGAAAAAATACAAAAAAAAAGAAAGGATGTAGGAAGGGAGAAGGAAGTAAGGGGGTTTTAAAATTAAGAGAATTATTGCATGTTCCCAGATGTGCACTGGAAGATGACCTGTAAGTCAAAGTTGTCCCCCATCAATCATTGCCATATGCTCCCGGAGAAATGGATCCTGCAGGACACTTCATATTCTACCTTCTGATTAGTTCATTTGAGAGATGAAGGAGGGGATGGGATGATAGGGTGGGGTGCATGAGGGGGTGGTGCGCTACACAAAATTGACGGCCCCAAAGTAACCCAAGACCGGAGAGGGTTCAATGTCAAAGTGAAGCGTCGCTATTTACTACTTCAAGGATTTCTTTTCTTCCTCTCATGGCTCGTATTTTTCCCCCGTGATTAAGTTTCTTTTCATATGTTGGTTTCAGATATTGACTGCATTATGTTCCTTTAGTTTTAGTCTTGTAAAAAAAACACCTAATAATTTGTTTCCATATTAACTCAGGTTTTCGCATATTACATCTGTATTTACCTCCTGATTTATATTTCAGGACACTTTCTACTTTTTAAAATTGGATAGTCAAAATGAAAACTGATAATGTTCTTTGACAAAGAATAGTTATTGCAAAAAATACTTCCAGTGTGTTCATGAAACGTTCAGGTAATCACAAGGTCTTGATATGGATTTACTGCTTGGTGCAGACAATCATGAGAAGATGGTAAGGCTAAATTTGCTGATGCCAGCATGCAAATCTGTGTTGACTGTCTGCCTCTCGATTAAATATACAAATAATAAGACCTTCATGAATTTGTACTAAAATTCTGACCATTCATTCTTTATTGGTACCGTATATAGCTTTTGCAAGGACAAACAGTACAGATTATAGATAAATGAAATCCAACCCCTTACATTTTTTAAATGACTTTTTCTTTCAATGATTAACGATTAATTATCTATGATAACTAAGTGAAATAAAGGCACATTTTGAAAATATTTAAACTCAATGTAAGTCACTTTCTGTTAAGATACTTTTACTCAAGCATCACTTTCAGGTACTTACACAAGACGTCTGCGCACTGATCAAACGATCTGAATTCACCCTCTTTAATCCTTCTCGGTTAGCTCCTTGGGTCTCCTGACTTCGTTCTCCCTTCACTCACCTTTCCCTCCCAGGGCATCGGTAATTATCGGTGAGGTCTTAGTGACTGCAAATCAAATTACCATTTAAGAGAGCGAGAGAGAAAGAGACATCCCCTTTACCATCGGAGGGGGGCTTAAGTGAGGCAGCTTGGATTTCAGATATCGATTTTTAAACTGCTACATCAGAGTGTAATGCTTTCATAATTTCAAATAAACTGTCCGGTAAAACGAAGTACTAATGAGTGAAAGCGTAAGGGCATATGGAGCTGAGCCGGGGGTTGAATTGTTAATGCATGTAAGGGCAAATTAAAGTAAAGTGCTAATCAGACAAGGCAATCTCTGTTGACACACAGCGACTAAAAGTCTTAAAACAGATAAAACAATTAACCTTCATCATCCGTACCGCTTATCCTCACAAGGGTTGTGGGGGTGCTCAAAGCCTATTCCAGCCAACCACAGACAGCAGGTGTAGTACACCCCAAATTGGTTGCCTACCAATCACAGAGCACAATGAGAGGGACGACCACTAGACCTCACAATCACACCGCCACCGAGTGATAATTGAACCGATACCTATCCGCATCGAAGTCAGGTGGAAGAACCACTGCACCTGACTAAAAACTTCAATAAAATAGTTCTGCTGTGAAAAGTATTTTTATAACATTTATTTATCTAGTTAAGATACAAATGCTCAGGGGACCTTAAATAAGGGTGGAACTAGATAAAAAATGATAATATTGAGAAGCACTGTATTTATATCTTGATTTTAAATGGATTATAATATTTGTCCCATACAGACAAATAAAAAGTCAATCTCTCAATTAAATCAGATCAATTCTTTACAGCCATTAATTAGCCTAAAGTGTATTTTTGGAATATGGGAGAAAGAGGCAAACTCTACATAGAAGACCAGAGCTGAAATTTAAACCCTAAACCTTTTTGAACTTTGAAATAGAATTTTTTTTTACCAGTGTGTAGAGCAGCCACATATTCAGCGAATATGTGAATTTATTTATCTGCGAAAAGCAGAACATGACTGTCAAATAAACAGGAAGACTGTAAATGTCAGTAAAAACGGACTGAGGTAAGGAGACAATAGCTCTTTATGTCCAAAGTCTGTTGAAATAATCATAGATTGAATTTCTGCCTCTCATGATTCTCGTGTCTGACGTTTCATGTGAATTAGTACTTATTATTGTTGACAAAAAATATTTGACGATAATTACCGCTATTGTTTTATCTCCCAGGTCTACACCTAGATATGAGTTTGGGCGTAGATGGTTCTTTGTCTCATTGTGCCCTGTGATAGGCTGGCAACCTATTCAGGGTCGCCCCCTGTTACTGGCTAAAGGTTGGGCGAGATAGGTTCCAGGAGCCCCACAAGCATTGTGAGGATAAGTGGATTGGAAATTGAATAAACTAAATCACAACAGTTGTCATATTTTGGTTTACCACCAACTTATTGAAACGGGTGGAGTCCTCGATTTAGCATCAACAGACAATAAAGCCTTTTGAGTGATTTAAATGCATAACGCCTAATCGCTCTCACTCTTTCTGTTTCCCACCACAGACCATGTGCCATTGGAGGCATCTTAGAAATCTCTTGCATCTGGAGGAGCCATAATTCACAGGATTTGGCCTGACAGCCATGACAGCCATCGGGGCGGCCAGCAACAACTGTCTCCTATGTTAGCAGCCGCAAGTGTATCAGAGGGAAAGAGAGGCTGACATTGTATGGAAGCAATGTTGGCGTACACTTAACTGATTTGGTGTGCAAAAGCTGATTCACGTACTTTGTGTTATTTAATCTTAATGGAAATGCCACACAAAAAGAAAACTAACTATATACAATAAAAGAGAAAAAAATACAGTTCTATGGATAAATAAGTATTTTTTTTTAAAATTGTGAACTTGTGCAAGTACCCTAATAAATTGACCACTGACAATAATTTACCAACTTCTATTTGGAAACTTCATAAAAAAGAGAGGTTTTATGTCTGTTTAAAACTACTATTTTATCCAATATTTATCACGATTCAAGAGGGTGTGGACCTCAAAAGTTAGGCGGACTCGAGAAGAACTTGACATAGGACATGAAACACTCGTAGTTGAGTGCTTGACCATTTGATAGCTTTAGATAATTACTAATTTAAACAGACTCACATTTTGATGTTCACACAAGTAGCCATAAATGTCCAATTTTTCATGATGTGTCAGATGCTTGCCGCATCAGATCCTAAATATCACACACAGACAGTAGCGATTACTTCCAAGCCTAAACATTCCACATTCCTGTTTCTGAGGCCTTGCCTGCTAAGCTGGGCACCACATGAATGGCAATTGTTAGGAAGAGGGTGGTGTCATGTATCATTCCCTTACACTGTTCTGTTATCCGTGTGTTTTTATATTCTAGTGTCCACTTCTTCTCACACATCCATGTCTACCTCTTCTTGTCTACCTTCATTGCTTCTATGTGTCGCTTTACTGCCCACTCCTAGCATTCTCCTACTACCTCATATTTCTTTTATCCTTGTCTATACCTGAAGTAAGGTATACTGATGTTGTTAGAGTGCCTTCTGTTTTATGACACCTTCTGCTTCCTCTGTCTTTTTGTCCCTCTTGATTGCCGCTGCATGTCCTCTTTCCCATCTATGTTTTCAGAAATTCATGTCAAGCTTTTCCTCACATTAGATATAGATTTATGGCCCCCTGCCTGATCCCCATGGCCACTAAATTTGATACCATAGACCAAGACACATTGTTTTCTTGTGTGTTTGGGATTGACTGTGATTGTGTGGCAGTCAGTAGGGCTCTGTAACACAAGTCAGTTTCCAAGTATTGCAAGAAGGGAGTATTTTCTATATAAATTTTGTTACCCTACCACCCTACCTACATACCTACACACACACACACACACACACACACACACACACACACACACACTATGCTAACATACATACGTATCCGTATGTTTCTGAAACTGGTGTGCAAGAATGTGGTAAAGGGAGGTAAATTTCAAATCGGTTGTACAGTCGTGACACTTTTCTAAGATCAGCGTTCTTGGGGTAACAGAGAATGTAAAAGTAAATATAGTTTATTGATGTTAAGATTTGGAAAGCTGCTGCCTAAAATAACTCTGGTCTGTTTGCAACGGATTTCACATGTTGTCCACAACAAAGCTATTAAACACACAAAGTGCAGTTATTTCTGTGATGCAGATGGATCGGATGATGCCTGAATATAAGACCCAGTGGTAGCGTCTTATGGTTAGCCACTGCTTGAAAAAAAACATTGTGTTGCTTCCGGAATTCGACACCAAATTCCTGAATCATTTTTTATTTATTTAATGAAACATTTAGGAGAACTTTGTGATACAAAATTTAAGATTGAATTGACAACCTTCATTTTTAGGCCATTTTGAGAAAAGTAATTCATTTCAAGTAGTTTTTAACTAAAGTTTTGTTTTGTTTTGAACACAACAGTAAATTAGTCTTTGAGTTTTATGATTCACAGAAATAATGTATTTTCATGTGAATTGAGGCTACCACAAAGGACACAATCGGGGCTGTAAAAAGAAGTAGGGGTGTGTTGCGTCAATTGTTTATTCTACAGACCTGACGACCTAAATTGATGTCCTGACATTTGACACTAAGCGTAACATCCGTTACGGGATTTTCACAAGGCCAAGCTCAGTATACAATTACAGTACAGTAATCCCTCGAATATCGCAGTTAATGTAGCCCAGACATGGCCACAAGAAGACAAAATGAACTGTACACCACCAAAAAAACACCATTGTCTGTTACAAACGAATCAGTGAAAACATAGGCTTTGTTCTCATTTTTTAAAGCATTGCCCAGATATAAATAAATATATATATATATATATATATATATATATATATATATATATATATATATATATATATATATATACACATATCCATACAACGTTAACATTATCAATTCTGACAGTAGTCACTTCATAGCCACTTATCCTCTTGCCATGCATTTTTGATTTGCTGTGGGTGATTTTTGTAGTGTATTTATGTTGCTTTATTTGAATCCTTCTACCTGTTTGACAAGTTGACACCGGTTTGCTGCATGAAAATGGCACCAGCCATTGTTATATTGTTGCTTGTGAGAAGAAAGTTGGAATTTGCCTGTTGATGTTTGGTTTGGAGGAAATGCACAAAATAAAGCCTCACAAGATCAAGGTGTGTTCTTGCACTCTTGTGTGAGGATGTTGCCTCCAACTATTTATCTGTCAGTCACCATATCCGCATTGTTTGCAGTGGTGTGTGAGGACACATACACCTATAAAAGCTGGATTGTACTTGAGATCAAATGGTGTATCAAGGAGGAGAGTGACAGAGATAGTCAAAGTGATGGCTCTTTAATGGAACCTATCCACTCAAATCAAAATAAATAGAAGACCAGGAACATACAGAATGGAAAAGCATGTTTTAAGGCAAAAGGAGTGACATGAAACACTTATGCAGAAAAACACTGAACATGATGTTGGTTTTGTAGAAATGGACAAAAATGTCTCACAAAAATGCAGAGAAAGTGAATGATTTTGATGCAAGGCAAACTGGAGGAAACAAAATATACTTTGTTTCGGTAGCACCCATCTTGGATAGTGCGCGATCCCCACAATCAAAAACATTCATTCATTCATCTTCTGTACCGTGCATCCTTGTGAGGATTGTGGGGGTTGCAGGAGCCTGTCCCAGCTGATTTTGGGCAGAAGGCAGACAACACCCTAGATTGGTCACCAGTCAGTCTTAGGGCACAGAGAGAGAGAGACAACCACTGACGCTTGTAATCACACTGCCACTGAGTGGGAATCGAACCCAGGTTGCCCGCACCAAAATCAGGTGGGAGAACCACTGGACCATTGAGTGGCTACATTCAAACATAGTAATTAGAAAAACAAATGGTTTTACATTATTTAAAAACTGCATTGCTAAATGCAATGGAAAAGTACTATTTTAACAATTTCTATTTTCTATCCAATGACTCTGGGTACATTCAGCCAATCACATGATTTTTAACTGTGACATAGCAGTGGAAACAGATGTAGCAACACAATATATACAAAGTATATTATCAAGTCAAAACCTGACATAGCTCCCATAACTATTGATTCATTCATTCATTTTCTGAACCGCTTTATCCTCACTAGGGTCGCGGGGGGTGCTGGGCCAGAGGCGGGGGACACCCTGAATCGGTGGCTAGCTGATTGCAGGGCACAAGGAGATGGACAACCATTCACGCTCACACTCTTACCTAAGGACAATTTAGAGTGTCCAATCAGCCGGAGGAAACCGGAGTACCTGGAGAAAACCCACACAGGCCCGCAAAATGCACACTCCACACACGTGGACCGACCTGCATTTGAACCCAGAACCCCAGAGCTGTGAGGCCTACGTACTAACCACTCCAGCTGCCGGGCCACCACTGCCATAACTAATCAACTGATTAATGCATTGCTTGGATACATATCTTAATTGAAATTATTTGGCGCAAATTACCGAGTGAAAATTGGGTTTGTCTCTGTAGCCAATGTTGATTTAGTCAATTACACAGAGTAAATAAAAAAGAAAACCCTGGTGAGGTATGTGCATATGATGATAAATTCAATGGTTCGAAAACACCTGTTTTATGGTAATAAAAATTGATAATATACCTATATAAATATATAAAAAGACCAATTCTTTCAGATGAGTTTTCTCCGTATAAAATTATATTATAATATTAAATAATTAATTATATTAATATTATCATTCTAATATGTTGACAAGGTAATCATTTTGTAGGACCTTTAATCTATTGAATCGTTTGTTGTTGTTGTTGCACATAAATCATCAAACTGTTTTATGAGAAAGAATAAAATATCTATTCATCTGACTTACAAAATGGTCAGTGTTATCTTGCTTTCTTTACTCACACATGCACACACCCCCATAGAGGCACACTTCACATTCCTATCCTTGTGCTTAAATCTCTTCTTGACAGGAAGTTAACCTTGGCTTTTCCAACACATACTTCCCCTATAATAAAACTAACATATATATAAATAAACAAACCTGAAGAATAGTCACAGAGATGGCTGTATGCAACAAAAGGGCCTGTACAACAAAGTCTGGGGCTATGCTCAAGGAGCTCTTGGGTTTTCTTACATTGTAATAACACAGCAATCATGCCAGGGTCAATTATGTGCCTGCAGTAGACAACAACAGTCAATCAAATGCCAATGTATGTAGATGAAAATCTATTTTCGTTTTGGTTAACACTAATGTTCTTTTGGGATATTTCTGAACAAAATAGTCTAATCTATGGGTAGACTAATGATGGTAGATTACCCCACCCTGGACTTGGCTGCGTGTCTTCTTTCCTCTCCTTTTGCTTGACTGAACCTAAACTCACACTGGTCTTCTAAAATGTTGGCTCTGGGTTATTGTGGTGTGCCATTATATTAATATATGCATCTGGAGAAAGTTTACCTTTTTACAAAAGGTGTTTTTGTTAATATCTTGTGTAAATGTAACACATTATTTCAGGGAAAAATATCATACCTAATGTAAAAAATGATAGCCTTAGTGTGGTGGCATGGGGTTGTTTATGCCACAAGACCTGGATTACTTTTTGTAATTAATGGAATTGTAAATTATTTCTTTTTACCAACATATCTTGTAATGTGATGATTTCTGAATATACGTTCAAAAGGAATCAAAGAAAAAAGGGAAGGATTATGCCTAGCAAAATTAAAGTTGAAAATGCGGTGGCATGACCTTAATAGCCTGTTTGTAGTCACAAACGCTCCACTATTTCTGAATTAATAACAATTCTGTAGGAAGGGTGCGCCAAAACATGTCTACATAAAGCCTAAAGTAATAGCAGTAATAGCAATGACTTTAGTTTTTCTTGTTTCATCTCATCTTGACTCGAATGAGGATGAAACGGTTCAGAAAATGAGATGAGAGATAACTGAAACGTGTTACACCCAACACTGCTTGGGACTATTACCTAACTTGACCACTTCCTTTAGCTAAACATGTCAAACATTAGTAGACCGATGGCCTAGTTCAAGGGTGGCCAAGTCTGGTCCTCGAGAGCCCCTATCCAGTCTGTTTTCCATGCCTCCACCAACACACCTGAATCAAATAATCGGGATCGGTATCAACCTGTTAGATGAGTTTGCTGATGAGTTGATCATTTGATTCAGGTGTGGTAGAGGAGAGATATATGGAAAACAGACTGGATAGGGCCTCTCGAGGACTGGGCTTGGCCAACCCAGGCCTAGTGTAAGTACTTAATGTAATCACTTTACTGTGAACCTTTTTTTAAACAAGTGTGCTGTAAGTAGGTTGTTCATGGAATAAACCTTAAGCATTATTATACCAATCGCTTGTACAGTAGTATACATTTATAAAAGTAGACTGATCTATCTTGCTCCTGTCTTCAATAGAGACTGAAATTCACGGCAATTTTAGTCACAATTAAAAACAAACTATTCTAAAGGATTCAACAAGACAAAAACATTCAACAAGACAATGCATGCATGTGGTTAGCTGTACATAACCACTTATTTTTTTAATTGTTGCACATGTACAATGGTAGAATGCTCCTACCGTTTTGGAATGACACTGATACAAATGTAGGATTTTCAGTATGTGGATGTTGGAGTTAAACCCACAATAAATAGAGGCAGAGGTTTGTTGGGTTGGGATGGGGATGCATATGGGCAAGTAGTGATTGTATAATACTATGAAACAACAACACCACTCTCGGTCCGACCATGCATCATTTTAGGTCAATGGAACCACACAGGAAAAGGTGTGAAAGGCATATTATTCTGTTTTAAAAAAATCAGCCTTCATGTTTTTATTCATGCTTGCACCACAAACAAGGCAATGTGATTTTCAGTGTAAATATTCTCGGTCGATGTACTAGGGCGAGAATGTATGTATTTGTCATAATGAATACATCAGAGAGAGAATCCTTTTAGGATAGTGGTAATTAATAGTAGGGAATGATAGTGGAAATGGTAAACAACAAGCATCAATTAAGGATATCATATTCTGTCTTTAATTTGAATATTCCTATTATTATATCATCTTTATTTGATGCTTGGGTTAATATTGCCAAATCTCTTTTCAATGTTACTGGCCACTGTTTTGGCATAATGAGAATAATTTTGCCTGAAAATGTTGCCATCTTGCCTGGGATTTAGGCTTTGAACTGACAAGGACTTGCGCGAAAATTAGTCATGCTGCACTGACTAAATGGGTCTCTGTCTTAGTTTTATAATACAACTTTGATAAAAAAATAAAAAATATATAAACATAACATTAATTCATTTTCTGTAAGGGTAGCAATAACCATGTTTTTGGGATGTGGGAGGAAACCCGAGTACCAAGATGAAAACCCACACAATCCTGGGGAGAACTTGCAAACTCCACACAGCAAGGTCAGAACCCTGAATTTAATCCTCAATCTCAGAACTGTGAAGTCGATGTGCTAATCACTCCTCCATCGTGCACTTACATTACAGTTACTTTTTTGTTACTAATTTAAATGTGATTTTTGTGTTTGTACCTTAGTTAGCTTTGCCTTTAGTTTGCTCTTTTTCCTGTGTATTACCCTGAGTTTCTCGTAAATGTCACCTGCCACTGTCTTTGTGTGGTAAATTTGGCATATTTTGGTGCAGACAGGATGGATGCATTCGTGACTCAGTGATGGTGCGAGTGTGGGTGAAAATGGTTGTAGAATCTCACTGTGGCTCACTGCCAAAAGGTTTAAGGTCTAGTCTGCTTTTTGCCTGGTCAGCTGGTATAAGCTCCAGCACCCCATGACCCTGAATACAATAAGTGCTGGTGAAAATGTCCTGTAATCTATTAAGCTTTAAATTTCCACCTTTTGTTGTCAGTCCTTCACTTGTGGTACCAAATTAGGATGCCCCAGCCACACGTATCTGGTCTGCGTGTTCCACCTTGTTTTCGTCAATTTATTTGTGTTGAGTTGCATGCTGGCTATCAATTTGTGCCAGTTCATTATTGCTGTAACGTCTTGGCTTTGCCATATACTTAGGACTTTATTACATATAGCTGAATTCTAATGTTAGGTAGGAGAGGCATTGTCAAGCATTGAAGTGCTTCGGTCAAAATCTACCGACGTTAATTTCATTATTGTGAGACTCTGTTGTCTCGGCTTGATATCATTACAACCAACCTCATTGAGGCATAAAGGACAGACTCTTCGTCTTTCAGTATATTTTAGGGCAATTCATGATTTTTAACATTGTTTTTTTTCTAATTCTAAACCCTAATGCCTACACTAAAAAAGAAATAATCAGCGTTTGTATAAATGAAAATAGTTCGTAAGGTAGATGAATATTTTGGGCTATTGCTGTAAGTGTTTACTAACTATTCACATCATTCACAGTGTAATGGCATCTCCATAGCCCAGTCTGGCTCTAATCACTATCCCTTCCTGCTGGGTAGATGTCATATCTTGCGGAGCCCAATGACGGTGACTAGGATGAGGTACATGTACCTCCTGCGGATTACATGGCTTCTGTCTCCACGGTGACAGAGGCCCTCGCTGATACAAGCAGATCTCTGTGTGACTTTAGGTCCTTGACGTGATGTTTAAATGGATGGAATGGCAGATGGAGATCAGCGGTAGAGCAGACGCGCAAGAATGAAAGGGCCTTTTCATGCAATGCACACAATAAATACACAAACATACTCTTGAAGTATGGATGAAACTTAAAATTAAAAGAAAAAACATATAATGATTTATGCATTCACTACATAGTGAAGGTTGAGAGGTTCAAGGTAGTGATTTTGCTTGTGTAAAACATAATCAGTTGTATTTAGACTGGTTTATAGAGTAAAACTCGTCAGTTTCACAGTACTGAACATATTCTTGAACATTAGAAATAAAGCGATTTAGACATCAATTTCTCTCATAGCCCCCCCATACCAAATGGATTAGATATCTATCACCATCAATGGCAGCCAATGACATATATAAAAATAGGGTTAAGGTTCCAAGTAACCTAAGAAAAAAAATAGAATAAATAAAGCCTGGTTCACAATAAAAACTGACAGGTCCAACAAAAAAAACCCAAACGGCTAAAAAAAATTCTGTCTATGACCTACCCTGAATACTGATTAGTAAGGGTATAGAATAGTTAATTGTGCATTGTATTAATTGTAGGCATAAAGCAGTATATGATGTAAAGATCCACTGACTATCAAGAATGCAAGGAATAATGCACAGCAATATCCATGTGAGAATGTAAATGACACTTGAAGGGTTTGTGTAGGGTAAAAAGATCAGAATAAAATGTATTTTTTAATTATTGACATCACACCTGATTCAGTGAGTGTGTGCCAGCTAACTAAAAAATAAGACCTGAGCTAGTAACTAGATTCACCGAATTATTTTGTATACCAAATATACTCAATTGGAACACAAATCCCAATGAACATTGTACATGGAAAAAGTAGATTCCTTTTTCTTATTTTTGTTCATTGAAAATGTGCATGAAAATATAACTCCACACAGAAAAACACACTAGTAAAAATATGTATACACCAATCTGTTCTGTCTAGCTTCAAGCGTCTTCACATCACCAGCAAGGTTTAGAATGCAGGCTACATAAAATTCTCCAGGAGTAAAAAATATATAAATAAACCATTCTAACATGTCGTAAAATAGCGATATCCTTAAGCAGACATGTATTTTTTTATGTATAGACTCCTGCCAGTGAATTGTACGGATGAGACACTTAAGGCAAGACAATAGTGTTATAGATTGTGGCAAGAGTTAAATCAATAGACCTTCTGAGGAGTAACAGGACACCCAGTAGCAAGTGCTACTGCTACACAAGCATAGACACAAGAGGGGCTGGGAAACAAATGAGGACTGGAAGACAGAGGCTAAGACCTCAGTGTCACTGACTAGCCATTATATGTTAGGATGTATGTACTCTTTGGTGTGCTCCAGTTGTGTGTCTCTGCATCCTGGGCTACTAAGAACATGTGTTATGGATGTGTGTGTTTGTGTTTGGAAAGCATAAGCAAGCACCGATACCTGTGTTTCAGTTGTACTTTTATCTCTGCTTCTTGGCCCAGTAATCTCCCACTGGGCATCAAAGCAGAGCCCTATTACTAGCTGTACCACACCCCTATAGATCCCCAAGATCCCTGTGTGCAGGAGTGTGAGCATGTCAGTGTTTGTCAGAGAGAGAGGAAAAAACTGAGACAAAGGAGATTGAGGTTTGAGCAGAATATGTCGAGACTGAGTGAAAGGAAGAGAGATAGGATGGCAGAATTAAAATGAATCAAGGTTGTCTTTTTTTTAACAGGCAAGGGTAGGGGGATTTGCGGGAAGCTTTGGACCTTCACCTTGCCACGGTTGTCTTCCAAGCTCTGTTTGTGAACACCTCTCCAGGGCAGCTTCCACTAACCCCCCTCTTTAGGTTTGACTCCACCTCTACTGCCTCTTCCACCTCTGATCCAAGATCAGCAATTCCTGGGGCCATGATAGGTGTCGAGGTCCATTAACCCCGTGCAGGTCTTATCATATTCATCGGGAAGATCACAGATGAGGCTTATCTCTGTTTTTATCAGATTTTGAGGCTTTGAAAGGCTGCCAAAGAAGAGAGGAAGGTTCGTGACAGACGTCCAGATCACACTCACACATTCAGCATCTTAAAAAACAGTCAGTAGATGCTGGGTCTGCTTTCATGAGTCTCTCAGTTTAGACTGGTAGATGGATTCAACCGATTAATCAGTCACGTACTGATTTTGAGTTTGACCATTGAATATAATATTGACCATTCAAATCTTTCTATCAAGAAAAATAATTGTTTTAGCCCATCACTCATGTTTTCTGGTAGCGCTTTGATGAGCCACGAACTCACTATCGATAGTTACACATTAACAATCAGGCACTTATGCTCACCTGAACATTTAGGGAGAATGTTCATGAAAATATAGAGATAATAAAAATAGATTATGAATATGCCAAAAAGTAAGAAAAAACAGGCCAGAGCAGAGTTTCATCTGTGGGGCCTATTGAATTTGATTATAAGATCCCGAAAAAATTGGGACAGTTGATTAGAATTAAGCAGTTCAAACAGATTGTTGCAATACTACATGTTAAATTTGATGTGAGCGTAAATTTGAATTATGCTCTCAAAGACACAGCAATATCATATCACGACTTAATATATTCAACCTTTCTCCTGACTTTGCATCTGCTGCCATTTTTTTCTAACATTTGGGGCCTCACGTCCCAAATGAATTTTACTAAAACGAGGCCCCACCTCATCTAATCCAGTGACAGTGCCTCCTTGCATGACCCCTGTCCCTGACCCACAGCTGCTTTCCCCATCTAATAAATTATTGCTAACTTATTGTGATCAATAGCAAGTAATCAAGCTGACATTTAGAGTCCAGGACACATGGCTGGAGTGTTCGAAAAGCAGTGTCTCAAGTTGTTCACAACCCCCAATGATGGGCTAGGTCAGGTTTTAGGATTGTTATAAATAATATTTATAGCATATAACTAACATAATGTACAAAGCGAGTAAATGAATTGGAAAATACATTCCATACATCCTTTGGGACATGTTTGAACCACCATGCACATTTAAAGAAACCGTACACTGTAACTATAACAAAAATATATCTCTTTGCTGGATTGACTTTAGTTTGTTAAATTAAATGGATTGCAGATCTATAAAGCAGATCTGTAAACAAGAGTGCTGATACAACTTTTTTTTCACATTTAAAAGTACACACACCATGAAACACACACTGATATCTGGTGCAATCCAACCCTCATCAACATCCTTCTTGGAAAATCACTGCAACTCTGAAAAGTCATTTCACCCGCAGTACCAGAAGGCTCTTAAAGATTCATATTCCTATTTACTGTCTCCCTCTCTGCTTGTGCGATCACACACACTCTCGCACGCATACACTCACAGAAAAACCACATACACACTCCACCAACTAACCCAGCAGGGTTAGGTTCATGAATAAAGGAGGGAATTAGAGCAGACCTGGAGAAGTCAGATAGAGCGAGCGAGGTGGAGGAAAAGGAGACAGAGAGCTATTAAATTGTATGAAAAATATCGGAGGGAAGGGGCAAATCTGTCGAAGAGAGGTATAATAAGTGGATATCAACAAGGATGGAAATTCAGAAGAAGATAAAAGAAAGAGGGGGGGGGGTGTAAACAGAAGTACAGTTTTTGGTCATTCTGATAAAACTATGTTGTAATTTTCAGATAAAAATGCACTCATTTTAGTGTGGTTGGTTTAATGCTTTTTAGTTTTATTTATGATTAGGTCTGCTGGGAGATAAAAGTGAATTCAATTGAAGAATTTTTATGAGAGGTTTCTTCTCTACTTATTCTCAGATACAACATAGACAAGAACGGATACCCCAAAGCCCATGACCAGGGTAAATGGGATGTCAGGCTTTTCTAACCCAAAGGCCCAGTGTGTTACTCAAATCTCTAAGAGTGCTTCATATTTTTATGTAGAACCTTTTTCAGCATGACGTGAGGATTTTTTTTTTTCCTTCATCATAAAATTATGCTAATGGTCCGCAATTAAACATTTTACACTTCACTGCCTAGGCTGACAACACATTCAGGTGGTGTGGGGAAAAAGCATCTTGCATATCCGTAGCCATTTAGAGTGTAATTAAACTAGTTCTAAAGAACAATATTTACTAGGATCAAAATGCATATTACGCACTTGTATACTGTCTAAAGCAAGATAATCATATGGTTTGTTACACCAGCAAAAGCTGGAAATAAGTATAATAAAACGTTCAGATGGGATGTTGTAAATATAAAAATGAGATTGTTTAATTGTGGGGAAAATGTATTAACTAAATATGCTGCATGCGTATACCATTTTGCATGGAACAATGAATTTAGGACTACTAGTCTTTCTAGCCCAAAATGCACGTTATATGAATAAGATAACAGTTATTTTTTCCCCCAACTTGTTTGTGTGACAAATTCAACACAACCTTTACTGGATGTATTTGTGAATGGAAACAGATAAGATCCTTTTAGGGAAAGGGTGAGAAAATATGCGATGGCCCAGATAATTGAGAGTCAGAAAATTCTGGTTAGTGAATGGTTGTTGTTGTCTTTTATTTCATGTACTGTGAAGCACTATAATTTAGCTATTCAGTGGTTGGCTAACTCAGTTTATTTAACAGTAATTGATGAAAAATACATATATAATTTGTCAATCAAATATACATTTTTCATCATTTCGAGCACAGGGACATTATTAATATACATAGTTAGAGGATCCTATTAAAATTTTAGCTTAATGTCAAAAATCCAACTTATTGCACATCTGTCCAGTCTTACGACAATAAAAGAAACTCCAACGTAACAGAGCACAGTTATCTATTCTCTAAAATAACTACAGCATGCTGCACAACCAAGAAACTGCATTTGGGTGCTCACAATCAAAATTTTGCATGTGTGTTTATCAGCGAGAATGGGTGTTGGGGTGTGTGTTTGTATGTGTGTGTCATAGTGGAAAGAGGGGCGAGAAGCCATTACCCTGCACCCAGATAATAACCTGGTTTTATAATGTTGCATATCTATATTCAGGGCAATTCCCCCTGGGGGGCAAGCCAGAATAATAACGCTGGCCATTTTACCCCTCCAAGCGGGCGGCCATTTTCTGCCCTAATTCTCAGCATGGACCTCTCGTCATTCCCAAGGTATCACATAATGGATGTGGCTATGAGATGGAGTGACATTGTGGTGTCTGAAATGTGAAAAGCCTATTTGCCAACCTGGCCTGCCTCAACGGGGTGACCGTTGGAGATACAGGAGGTGTTTATGCTTAATCCTCTTTGCAATTTCATATGTTGTCATTTCAGATGATTGTCTCTATCTACGGCAAATTGGCAAATTTAGAAAATAGGTGCAAAATGGCAGGGAAAATATACCCACTGTTAAACAGGTGCCATGTAGGTACGTTCGAAGAACTGATTTACATCACTAAGTTTCATACATTTACAGAGGTCATGTTGCTAACATATTTGTTTATATTTGTAAATCATCAGTGGATCCACGTTCATATAGAGTGCAAGAAGAGTCTTAATGTTGAGGGACATCGAGGAGATGTGGACATTGTTCTGATCAGTCAATGTCAATACATCTACAGACAGAAGAAAGGTGAGACTATATAGATTTTCTGATTGTAGTCCCATTCAAAGAAGTGTACTTTAAAGTATACATACTGCATCTCCTCCTTTCTCCCTATTTTTCTTCTGAACTCTAAATGCTATTCACTAACACTCTTCTTCCATCTTATCCCTTGCCTCTTCAATAATTCACATGCGTAGCTTTCTCTGGCCTTCCAAACCTTTTGAAAAGTAACCTACATCCAACAAACACACCATTCTTGTTATCCCGTTTATGACATATATTTATTCCGGTCCTTGGCTCAGAAAGAAAAAGTAACGGAAAAGGCTTCTTCACATGTTAGACATTATTGATTGCAATCGACAAGTTGATAGCAGATAAAACAGAAGTGCACTTTAGAAATCGCCACTTATAGTAGATATGACCTGTGTTTGATTGTTCAATAGATTTTTGAGTGGTGAATAAACGTAGGGTGACTTCAACGTATATTAAGATCTGTTTATTTGTTACTGAAAGCAAATAAAAGCTTTACATTATTAGTCTACCTCACCCAAAAAATCTCTGAAAGATAAAAACTGATGATTAGAAAAAATGCTAAAAAGTTACATTTTGTTTTGAAATTACAAATTGAAGGTCGCATGTTCAGGTGGGGACCCACAGTTCTGGGATCGGGGGTTCGATTCCAGCTGCGGACCTTCCTGTGGGCAGTTTGCATGTTCTCCCCTGGCATGCATGTTTTTTTCCGGCTACTAATTTCCTCCCACATTCCAAAAGCATGCATGGTAGGCTGGTTGAACCCTCTAAATTGCCCCTAGGTATGAGTCTGAGCACAAATGGTTGTCTGTTTCCTACTGCCCTGCGATTGGTTGGCCACCAATTCAGGGTGTCCCCCGCCTGGTGCCTTAGCTGTGATAGGCTCCAGCACACCATGTGACCTTTGTGAGGATAAGCGGTATGAAAAATAAATGAATGAATTTAAAAGTCAACCAAAATCTCACAAGATAAAATGATGTTTTAGTAGATATGACCAGTGTTTGATTTTCCAATCGATTTTTTAGGTGGTGGACAAATATAGGCTGACTTTAACATATTATACTGTTTACTTGCTATTGAAAACAAATGAAAGCTTTACATCATTATTCTATATCACAAAAAAGTCCTGAAACATAAAAACTGTCCTAAAATGTCACATTTTGTTTCGAAATTACAAATTGAAAGTCAACTACAATCTCCCAAGATTAGAGAATGTTCCATTTTCAGCATTCCATGCTCATGAATCAAAACTGTTGTTGCTGTCCTTAGAATAACTTCAAGTTTTCAAACTTTCTCTGTCATTTAAGAAGTAACGAATAAACTGTAAGAAATAGTCTGCCTGATATATTGAAAATGGAGGCTTATAGGATGAAATGCAAGTAGTCAGAGCGAGAAGTTCTGTCCAAGACAATCATATGATGTATCATTCATCCTGTCCGTGTGCAGATGTTCCCCTTCTCTCTTCCCCCCTCCATTTCGTCTTTCACTTTTGACTCCAACCCAGGCTTCCACAGAGGCCATGACGATGCCCCTTCTCTGCATCACACTGCAGGCACCTGACTGCATGGGGATTACACATTTCAATGGCACATTCGGACTCACATACACACATAAATGTGCTCCCCAACATACAAATAGTACCATAAACAACCGATGCACTAATACTACAAATTTTTCTGTCGACTCCCGGACACCCCCTGGAAAGGAATATTTTGCCGCTTGCATAATTTTCGTAATCCTCCCACAGACATGAAGGACATAATAGTATGGTATCCCTTTTCATCAGGGGAACCAGTTTAACAGCATGCCTATTAATTTGTGGTGCCATTTTATTCATGTTGGACTTCTGTGCAAGGTTTTTTTTTCCTTTTTAAAGAGTGAGTGCTCCCTGTGAATCATTTGACCCTGCGATTTGCTAATGAATGCTTGGAGCAATCACCATTTTCCAGAAAATGGACAAAAATGATCCCTCATCTGTAAACCTAATCACTTACTGCCATTATCGTGCATATGTGGGGCGCTTATGTGTCTGCCTGTGTGTACTAGGTGACTCAGATTACCATCCATGAAAGAAATTGTTGTTCAAAAAGTTCCTATGGGAGAAGAGATTGTTATTCAAGATGAAACAGGGCAGGACCAGTTAAAAAAGGGTAGCTATCAAAAAGTGATACCGTAAAAGTATAATTTTAATCAACGTTTCTTCTTGGTATTTACATTTCAGTAGTTACTCCTGAGAAGATTTTAAATGTTCATAAGAATGTTAATTTTTGTGTGTATCGTTATGCTCCTGTTGAATTGAGTACACTATTTTGGACTTCTTACTGACAATAAAAAGACAATTTTAACTTCTATTAACATTCTGGGGCTCTTCTATCTATTTGGTTCTTTTGTCCGACCCCAAGTTGTAAAAAAAAACACATCTCTTCTCTTTAATGCCTGTCATCTCTACAATCTTTTAGAATAGTGATAAAGAGAACATCCGTAAAAACATAAACACAAAAGATTAATATTTCATTTTTATGTTCATGTTTTATTATTTATTATTATTTTATTATTATTTTTAGATCATTTTTTAGAGGAAGTTTAAATAGCTGCTGTGATCGAATTTTCCACAATTACAGACATTTTCACTCATTGTTCATACTTTAATACTTTTTTCAACAAGTTGGCATAAAAAAAAGTTGGTCTGGCATATATTCTTGAGACGGAAGTCTGTGCACATGCCTTCACCTGAGTGTGAGGACTAAGTGACCTACCCAACAACATACACACACCTACACAGAGAGACACACAAAGGGACTGGTAAGGCGACAAAGGTCACACTGAAGCATTGCAGGGATAAACCGAGTCACTCGAAATCCCATCTCCACTGGCCAAATCAGATCAGTGCTGCAGATGTGGACACAAAGCTGCAAAGCACCAGGGAGGGGAAGGAGAGGAAGAAGAAGCCAGAGGATTTGAATGAGAAAATTGCATTTTCTTGTCTCTTCAGCGTGAACAAAGAGAAATTCCACATAATCGGCTTTTCCGTCACACACCTTTGTATGCTATGAAAAAACAAAAGGCAAATGGATATATTTTTCAAAATGACCACTTTTTGATAATAAACATAGGCCTTGTCAATTGTATTGCACAAGTGAGTCTTTGGCAAGGAAATTATGTGAACAAGTTAACCTCAATGAAATGGACTTGGAAATTATGGATTTGCAATTTAATGGACCGTAACTGCCAAAAATAGTAGTTTGCATTTGGATCTTTATACAGCTGAGCGGAGGGTGAGGAGTCAGTTTGTTCTAGAATTAGCAGCCTTGTTGTTCCGATAGAGCAGGGGTCGGGAACCTTTTTGAAAGAGAGAGCCATAAACAATTCCTATTTTCAAATGTTATTCCCTGAGAGCCATACTCAAAATTTAAAAGTCAAAATACATGAAAATGTGCCAATTTTTAAGGTATATTACCACTTTTAAAGTACAAAAAGTCTTTGAATTACTTTGACAACATTGTTACGCTGTTGCTAATCAATGAATATCAATGAGAGAATGAATGCAGAAGACTAATGAAAAAAAAAGTCAATGCCACAGTGACAATGTGACGTTCCTATTGGTGCATTCGGGTTTCGGCTCTCTCACCACCGGTTTCCATATTTTAGCTCAGAGCCATATGCAACCATCAAAAGAGCCACATGTGGCTCCCGAGCCATAGGTTCCCTACCCCTGCGATAGAGTATTAGTAAATGTTATCACCAATGTTCCCTCAAATTTTTTGTTTGTCTGGGCAGAATGACAACCTCCCTGAGCACACTGAGCAACATCATCATTGCTCGCTATGGGCACACACCAGTATCACACCTGCCATAAGAAGGTGCGTGTTTACTACACATAAATGATTTAGTAATAATATATATACATAATAATTTTGTTCAAATTAAATTGTGGCAGACATGGTAATATTGCTCAAGATTGTGTTATGGTTCTATGAAAAAAATGGTATCATATCATCATGAAATTAATTATTTACATTCGTAATTATTTTTACTAATATTATTAGCAGTAGTAGCAGTATTGGAATTAGTATTAATTTTGGTAGTATTAGAAAAGCATATTTGTAGTGCGCAGTATATAAAACACGATTGAGTTGAATTCAACTGGTATACATTGCCTGAAGACAAGGTTTCTACATAAAAGTTATTGGAGTGAATGTCTGGGATTGGTATGCACGTTTCCTGCTGTTGAGTCAAAATCCCTATGAGAACACAAAGGAAAGTTGAAATTTGCCATCAATTGTGTTTTCGCACACTGGCAAAATAAAAGAGGAGTCAAGAGGAAACTTTTAACTACTGGCAATACTGTTAGTGTTATCACTGTTACAATGGTGAGGAAGCTTTTGTAAAGCTGTGATTATTTCACTTCTAAGATCAGCACTTTATAATACCCATTTGTGGATCAACACACCTAGTATGTGAGTGTTTACGTTTGTACACGTTGTATTTGAGTAGGCTACTTCTGTGTGCTCTAGTGAGAATGTGTGTGTGTTCATAATCGTGTTTCCTATCCACCTGTGAGTATGTGTTTTCTGGCCAGATTGGGTCACCTTGCATCCATCTTTTTCGTTTTTCGACCCCCTGCAAGGATAAAAATCACCCTGTGAACTTAATCCAGGCTTATATCTTCTCTTTCATCCCCACTCACAAAATGCACACAAACACAAACACACAGAAGTACTGTACATACATACACACACACACACACACACACACAGTAGTGGGCAAAGCAAAAGAATCCAATAGACACAAACTTCACTGCTGGAGGCATCAATCAGTACGCATGCTTTAATCATGATAAGGTAGGGTTTAAAAATGAAGTGTGATGGATGTTCAGTATTTAAAAGCAAAAAAATACTACAGTGGAGGTGTTAAAATCAATGATGAAATGGATCTTAAAATGAAAAGTTAACCTTTTATGTTCTATTTAAAATACAACGGTTTCAGCACAAATGTTCTCTCAACTTGAACCAGAAGATATTCCTTGTCAACCGAAACTGAAAGTTGGTCTTTGTAATCTGGAAGCCATTCCCCCTATAAGGCAGTCTCTGGGCGAATGCCTTCAACTATTGTGGATCAAGTCATGGGCCCTTCCTGAATTTACCAAGGCCAAAGGACAAACAACACAACAGTACACAGACAAAAGTTAAACCTTAACCCATTAAAATCTGTCTCCTTAACCAGTTGATAATCAAAGGAAGACCAAAGGCCAATGTGGACGTAGAGATAGCTGAATCTACATGACCCTCCCTCTAGCAGAGCTATGTCTCTACCAACGGGGGTTAGTCCAGATCAAAAACCAAAGGATCATGCTTAAGCCAATCTAGAGCTACCCACCCAATCCATCCGCGTTTGGTTGTGAGTCAATTTGAAGTCCATAAAATGTATAATATTTGAACAGTTGTTATCATATCGCATACATGCGTAAATACGTCCAGTCTTGAAATATTCTCTGCTGGCAAGAGTTGAGGTGTAAGTTGTTGGATGTGTGTATGTATTTTTTCCAGTGGACTTGTACTAATATGACTGGAATGTGCCAGAAGGCTAATCCTGCTAGAGAGATCCTTTTATTAAAATCAAATGAAACAGGTGGTAAAACAAACAATAACCACCCCAAAACTGTTTAATTGGTTGAGGCCATAAGAGAAAGGACCCCTGACTATCAAAAAAAATTAAATAATCCTTGCTCCAGGAAATAAAAGAGTAATCAAAGAAAGACCTGAATCTAAATTGATTTAGGAAACACACTAATCTCCGTTAGCAGCAAAAATTACATCTCCCAAAATTATTGACTCTGACTCTAACAAATATGCTCATATTTATATCAGGGTCCATACTGAGACAAGATGAGGAGCTTTGCTTTAAATTCAAAAGTCAATATTTTACTCTCTTAAATGTGATTCATATTGGGAGAAAAATTATGTGCTTGACATAAGTGCAAAGCAATAAAAAAAAAAATATATAGTGATATTGGAACATTTCTCTAATTAGCATTGATGCTAATGTTATGGTATGTACCAGCCACTTCAGTATTTCCAACTATAAAAAACGGGTTAGGGTTTGTGACAATCCAGTGAGGTTTTCCAAAAATTTCAGTTTGTAAATCTATATTCATGGTAAGAGCACCACTTTCTACATTCATTCATTTTCTGAACCGCTTGATCCTCACTAGGGTTGCGGGGAGTGCTGGAGCCTATCCCAGCTGACTTCGGGCTAGAGGCGGGGTACACCCTGAATCGGTGGCCAGCCAATCGCAGGGCACAAGGAGACTGACAACCATTCACACTCACACTCAATTTATAGTGTCCAATCAGCCTACCACGCAATGGAATGTGGGAGGAAAACAGAATACCTGGAGAAAACCCACGCAGGCCTGGGGAGAACTTGCAAACTCCACACTGGTGGACCAACCTGGATTTTGAACTCCGGACCCCAGAGCTGTGAGGTCGACGTGCTAACCACTCAAGCCGCTGAGCCGCCCAGCACTTTCTACACATCCTGTAAAATGAAAAATGCAACAAATTGGCAAATTACTACATCTATGTGTGTATTTGTTGATTAGAGAGTTCTAAGCGTTTCTTCATGTTCATTAAGTAATATACATTAATTATACAAATTTATTTGGAAAATCATGTGAATCAAAGCCTAAACTGCATTAAAATCTGTTAGAAAAACATTTTTTCTGCAGCCAATGTACATTTTTATTTTATTAAATATTGATTTTAATGAATAAAACACTGAGTTGTGTGTTTCTTCTCCGGGTTTCCTCACAAATCCCCAAAACATGCGTGGTAGGCTGGTTAAACACTCTATATTGCCCTTAGGTATGAGTGTAAGCGTGAATGGTTGTCTGTGCCCTGCGATTGGCTGGCCACCAATTCGGGCTGTCCCCCGCCTGGTACTCATGGTTGGCTGGGATAGGCTACAGCCCCCTCGTGACACTTGTGAAAATAGGTGGTTTGGCAAATGAATGAATAGAGTGAGAATTGCAAGGAAGTAAGAAAAAAATAGACAGAATACAATAGAATAGAAATTTGCATGATGCAAAGAGTGCAACATGACATTGGAGATTATAAATTGAGCCACATTCAGTAATATTCTAGGAGACTACCATGGTTACAACAGTTCAGAAGATTAGGAGATACATCGTCCATTTATCAGAACTTTAAATAAACCACAACAGCTTGTTTTGAAAACGCACTTTGTTTTACTTGCAAAATCAAATTTGAGTTACACTAACACATGAACATGCACTCCCACAAGTATCAAATAGTCACAAAATTCAATATGAAAAAATGTATCCATGTTTTCATAACATTTTTACCTCTAAAATAGGAAACACTTTTTTTTCGTCCAGTGTCCCCATGTCCTTTAACACCAGGATAATCTTCCTCCCCTGTCTCGAGGCTTTCTAAACCTGTTTGAAGTGGCTATTAGAACCCAAATCAAAGTCTGCCCTTTTTGAATATTCACCAATGGTCTGCTGGCCTTTTGTGAGCCCCGGGTTAAAAAAAAACAATCAAAATCAAAATGGACCTTCATGTGCAATAATACTCTGTCTACTGCGGCCTCCACTGTCAAAGCCATTTATAATTCATGCACCCATACTGATGGGTCTGGGACACGTTCAAGAGGTCTGCTTCTCAAAGTTTATCAATAGCTACTAGCCAGGTAGGGGACTTTATTATTGATTGGTGGCCATGCTTGTACAACTCAATCACTGTTTTGTAATTATGAGAACTTCAAAAAAAATTCAGCCTCCAACCCTCAAACTGTCCTTCAGTTCTCTCTGTTGTTAATTTAAACACAGTTTCATCCCTCGCCATGGGTGTTTGTTTTACAATAAAAGGTCATCCTCATTTGTCCGTAGTCATAAAAGGGACCACCGGTGGGGCTGAGGTCAGACAACCAGACAGATAGACGGAAGGACAGAGGGATGGCTGGCACTAAGGACGCAGAGATGGCTGCAAGGAACATAACAGAGAGATAAAATGGTAAAATACAGCACATGCTGGTATACTTTCAGCTTATCTCTTAAGGGGTCGCCAGGCTGAAACTGAAGAATAGCCGGTTAGATTTACCACCCAAGTTTCCTGACGCAACCCACAAAAGCGGGAATTGAACTCGGCCCCCCCTGCACTCGTTGTGTTTTGGTGTTTGTCATGCTGGTATAGATGCAAGACAACCACAAAAACAAAATGAGTTCAGCATTACATTGTCTTTTAGTACTGAGATGAAAAGACAGAAAGGGAAACCGACCAAACGCAAGAGATGGCAAAGACTGGTCAGAGCAAGGTGTGGGGATAACTAATCAAGCTATCACCACAAGTCTTCCCCCATCGTTTTTGTGCCTTCTTCACCTCCACCATGTACCTTTTCAGCATGATTGATGAGGATACACTTAAGGAGCTGGAAGCCCCAGATAGACAGACAGGACACACACTTTCGCTCAAAGACACACGAGGATGGGAAAGGTAGGCCCGGAATACAGATGGAGGAGAAGATAGGAAATTATATTCAGTTTTAAGGTACATGGTGTACCCTTGAACCTGCACAACACAGTTGAGTATACTACATTAGATGTTTTAGACATTTGTATTATAATCGTAAAAATTGACGGGTGGGAGTGTGAAATGTAATTAATTTCTGAAATAAATCTGAAGACATTAATAATTACAGTGAGCAATGATAAAATAAGAAATGTTATATGAGCATCACAGTTTGAGTTTTATTGTGATTATATCATAATAGTACAGGGTTTACTTTTTAATGGAGCACATTGACTTTAGGATGTTGAAAAAAAAATCAAGAGCGGTCAAACTATCTCATTGTCATTCATTTTCTGCCAGTGATGTCTATAAAAGTAAAATATTTCTTGTTGGGAGGGGTGGAAATTAATTAGTGAATAATTAGAATTTCTTGTGCTCATATTCTTAATATAATCATGTTAACTAAATCTCCCTGCAGCATAATTAAGTTTTTTAAAGATTAATTAATCTTAGTATAAAATTATGTTGTCATGAACTGAAGACATACAAGAAATTGAGTGAACGTAAAAAAAGGGAAACATGGGGTTCTTAACAAAGATTGCCTTGAAACGTGGCACAGAATGGCAAGATCAGTAACGATTAAAAGAAGGAACACATAATCAGTGTCAGGTGTAGAGGAAACAGGAGCATAACTTTTACTATGCTACCAGTTCTTGACTCACCTAGATTAGGGTTTAGACTCTCATATTCCCTGCAGTGGTGATAAGATACAATTATCAGAGGCTAAACATGCCCCAGTAACTACAATCTTAGTATTACATATGCATCATTTCTCTACGCTATCTCTTGAAAAATATTTTTCTTCACCCATACCCCTATTGTTTAAAATTAGATAGTAGATGGCGGATTGTCTTGTTTTTTTTCATCATCAACATCATTTTCATTGGAGCTTTTTTACCAAACCCATCTTAATTTTCCACTTTCTCTCCCCGTTCTCCTGTCTGTGGAGTAAGGTTGTACTAAAGCTAGACAGTTGCAGTTTTTACAAAGAGCCTGACATAGCAAAGGAGAGATTAACCTTGCTTTTACCAATAGCACCTGCCTCTCACTATGTTGTTACTTGCCACTTAAAAGGGCTACAAACAGTGACTGTTTAGATCCTAGACCTATAAAATATTTGAGTGTTGCAGAAACTAATACAATAGCTAACTGATTAAATGACCACACTCCAAAGGTTCTAAACTCCTGTTTAAATTCCAATAATAAATATTCATTTTCTGTACATCTTATACTATTCACAAGGGTCACGGGGGGCAGGGCCTGGAAATTATTAATTTTTGTGTCAGAAATATATTTATCTCGCAAAATCAATATATTTTAATTTAGGCCACAGAAAATAAATATATTAAAATTTTCGCCATGGAAAACAATAATTGAAAATTATTGCAATATATTTCCAAATCCAGTTTTTAATATTTTGCAAATTTACAAAAGAACATCGGTGTGTAACTGCCATTAGGTCAGTGATGGTCTGGGGATGCATATCCATGGAGGGATGCACAGACCTATACTACTACGTAGGAAAAGGTGCTCTGACCACCATAAGGTATAGAGATGAAATCCTTGAACCTATTGTTAGACTCTATGCTCGTGCAGTAGGTCATGGTTTCGTCCTATGGAATGACAATGTCCGGCCACAAGAGGCAAGAGTGGGCAGGCAGAACCTGGAGGATGATGGAATTGAATGGCCTTCACGTTCCCCTGACTTAAACCCGATAGAACATATGTTATGTTTCAGTCCATTAGGCACTGCAAGATTGCTCCTCAGACTGTACAACAGTTCAGAGAGGCCCTCATACAGATCTGGGAAGAAATCCCACAAGACACCATCCGTCTTCTCATTCGGAGCATGCATAGAAGTTCGTGGGAGCCAAACAAGATACTGAAAACTATTTCAAGTTGAAGAAATTACGTTTTTGAAAAAATGGACGAGCCTGCCACATTTTCATTTCACTCTGACTTTGGTTCCTAAGACATTGCTCTGTCGTTATTTGTATAGCTATCCAACTCCATATTGGGATCTGATGTATCTAATGTATTTCTTCAAAGCAGACCGGGGCAATTAATTACACAAAAGGCCGCAGTGTGTGCAGGTTTTCGCTACAACCCATAAGAGGAAACCTTTCCACCAATCTGGTATCTTAGAAGTTCAATCAGTGGATTGCAGTCAGGTGCTTCTTGCTTCAGCAGAAATCTAATTAGTTAAACTGTCCGTGCTGGATCGGTTGAAACAAAAACCTGCACCCACAGAGGCCCTCAACTACTTGCCCAGGTCTGCTTTTAAGTGTCCTTTTAGTTTTTGTGAGTGGTGTACATTCACCAGAGCAAATTAGAACAACAGCACGTACTGTACTGCTACTTTAAAGTAAATAGCGACCAGCTCGTGAGGCTGTCTTTAAAATGCAGTGCCCCCAGTCAGAGCCTGTTCTTCATCAGTCAGAAAGGCAGAAATGAGAAATGCAGCTAAGCGACGCTTTAGAAGGCAAAGTTCAGTAATTGGGAATGACAGACCCACACAAAGCATCCATCACTCTTGACCTTTCCATTTCTGTCCAGCTTCTCTTATCCCCAGGTTTCTTTCTCTCTCTGCATGTAAGACAAGGACAAAAAAGAAATGGAAAAATTGAAAAGCACATATTGTAGAGGACTGTATTTATTTGGTCTTTGAAAAGCCCATTGTGATGCTATTAATCTGGGCACACTATGAAATTGGATTGAAATTAAATGAGTGGACAGTTATGTTACACTAAAGACTCGAACACATTCTGGCTTGAGGATAGCGAAATACATAATAAAACATTTAGATGAAAGAGTTACATAGTTCATGGAAAGTTAACAATGACCTTTTACTTCTGCCACTTTCCTCAAATGGCCATGCATAAGAAACATGCTTTCTGTCTGTCTATACTGAAGCACACTAAACTTCACATCTGGAGTTGTGTTTAATTTCACGTCAAAGTGTCGACAGGAAGCACCTGTCTAGATGAAATCCTGCACGGGAGTGAAAGTTAAAGGGGGAATAAAAAAGAATGGAGGACGTAATGAAGATAGAAAAGCTATGAATCCTGTGAATCCGTTACTTGTGGAAATATGTACCACAGTCAATCGTCACATTTAAAGAAACGTCAATAAATAGAGCGAGAAAAAACAAATTGGTTTGGAAATGTCAAGTCATTTGAAATTAACCAAATTTCATGCCTCTAAATGTAGTCACGCAGGGACTGAATGCGGGTCATTCTTTTTCTCTGAGGCTCCCCCAATCCCTCTAGGATTGGGGAAGCAATTATATACAGGGATAGAACTTCCAGATGTGGGATTATTCTTGCCCTCACATTAGCAGATTAAAAGATCACTGTCTGGCTAGAACCGTTCACTTTTTAGACATTGACATTTACAACAAGATCATTTTCTAAGAAAATGTTATATAGTTAATACAAATAAATTAAACCAAAAATGTATTTCCAATTGTGATAAATTAGATTAATAAATTTTAATTAATACCATAAACAATTTCCTTTCAAAAATTGTTTTGTCAATTTGATATTGGACATTTTGATTTGGGAAATAAATCCCAATGCAAACAATATACTGACTATCTGCACAATAGTGGAAAGAGACTTATTTATGCTTCATTTCACAATTCAATTACACTGAAGATGAAGCTAAAGATAAATTAAACAGTTTACTTTTAGGCATCTCCACATTTCTATCAAAGACATTGCCTTCATCAAAAGATTAGGAGGATAGTGACATTTTCTCAATGAATCAGATTTATCTGCAATAAGGTTGGGGCTTCATAAGGATTATTGCATTATTGAAAATAATATTGAACATTTTCAGTTTATAATTATAGAAATAGTCACATAATAGTGTGTCACATAATCAACAAGGTCAACCATAATGTCTCTAGTGAATACAAAATCAAACTTCAAACCAATCTTAATATAAAAGTTAATAACCAACAATAATGGACAACCTGAATGTGTGCGTCCTTTATCAAAGTTACAAATACCCTCATTTGCACCAAATTTATAAATGGTTTATATTCTGGCCATTATTTCAAAGTACAAAGAATAAGTTATAGAATGAAACTATAATCAAATAAAAAAATGCAAACAACAGCTCCCCTCAAAATTTTACTTGATTGTAATTTTTTTTTAATATGTAGCCGGAAAATCTCTGTAAGTTTGGATGCTTTGTGTTGATGTACAGTAACTCTTTAGTTGACATCATATTCTTTGAATCTAATTACTGCACTCTATTCGCCTCAATCACTTCAAGATAAGATTAATCCAAAATCTTTTTTGACACAAAGGAATGCATTCTCAATTTTTTATTGCCGACATTTGTTGTGATTACGGCCCACTTGTCTTGCCATAAGAAGATATTGAATTCAGTGGAATTCGAAACAGTTGACTGCCCACAAAAACGTTGTAATACAATAGATCTATTGGTGTTATGACCACTATTTATGTGTAACATTTTTATATTAGCTTCAGACGTCTGGTATTTTCTGTTCCAGGGGCACAGTTAAAACTTTTTGACAAAACATCAATCTCCGAGCATAAATAAGGGTAGGATCTACTTTTGAAACATTTACGTATGTTAACATGCATGTTTCCTCTAATCTTATTTCATTGAACTACTTCCCATGGTGTCACAGAAATACTAGTTGATCCTCAGCCGAAATTGTGAAATTAGTGCTTTCCTGTTCCCACAATGATGAGCTCAGAGGAACAGATTTTCTGGCAGTTGAAATTGCTAACATGCAGCTTCAAAATGTTTCTTTCTTTAACGAAGCAAAGTCAGAAAATATCCATTAACAGTATTGAAAGACAAGTCTGTGCTACATGTTATGTGGCATCTCAAGAACATATGCCAGCTGTGAGCCACATATAACCCTGTTCCACTCCAATTTACAGCTGTAGACCATAAAGCTAAGGTGTGCCAAGGAGCGTTAAGCTCACTACATACACTACAGCTGATGTCTGACAGCTGCAACCTTGGCTCCTAATACTTTGCTTGATTATTCTTACATTTCTAACCTCTTTATCACTATTTAGATTTTCATGTGATACCCTTGTGTAACCAGACAGATCCATGACTTTCACAATTAATTAGGCATGTTGATGTCAAAGAGAAAACTTGGGCTTCATTTTGTTATTATTATAGTACTCTTTAATATGATTTACTACATCCCCTTGAAACCTGCATGGTATAACCAAAACATAAAAGACTGATGAAGATCCACATCTAAAATTAATGAATATGGCCAAACCGAAAACCAAAGTGGACAAACATAAGATGATGTACCATTACGTCAGGATTTTCTAAACACAGAAGACAAGATGACCACGGACATTTTAATTTCTTCCCTATGTGTCTTTTCTTCCATCCTTCAAGGTCATCAAGCGTTAGAGTGTGCCTCTATGTCATGGGTTCTTTGTCTATTCAGATAAAATTGCTGTATTCATCGTGTGTCAGATAAACCTCAAATGGGAGTGGGAAGTAACAGAAAGTGGTACGAAAAAGGAAGAGGAGGAACGTACAAGAGAAAAAAACACTGCTATCACGGCGTCCTCCAGCCTGCCCCCTTGCCTGTTTTTATCTGGCCATGACAAATTCCTACATTCACTCTCTTCTTTTTCCTCTACATTTTCTCTGGACCTTATCTACTGTCTCAGCACTGCCTCACATGCCATTTTAGAATAATGCTCTGCCATGTCTGTAATGACATTGGCTTTGTGCTCAAGATTACCTTGGGATTCTCAGTCCTCGTGCGCTCCTCACCAAAACACCATAGACTCAAAAATGAAAATAAGAAGACCCAAATCAGGACCAGTCATTAAAAGAGACTAAAATACAATTGTTATACTTTTTAATTCAAAATGCTACAAAGTACATAGTGCTTTTTGATTGAGATATTGCATCCAACATCTGTAGTCTTGTAAGACCCTTAAAGTGTGACAGATCTGTCACTTCGCTATTGAACTGTCTTAATCACATGATAATTAGCCCGTCATCACACACAGAACACAGAATGAGGACATTAGGCAATCTTGTGAAAGGACCCCCTGTCAAGTGGAAGATCAATGGTCTGGACTGATGAAAGGTGGACTATGCAGCTGATGGTTGGATGCAAAGAGGGAACGAGGGCTATTGATTGTGCACACACATCATCTACTGTACCCAAATCAGTAGTGAGTGAGGTTAAATTAGTAAGAAGACAAAGCAACAGCGATTGCATCGAATTGATGGACCACCAAATACTGCACACAGTCATTAGTAGTGTTTAAATAAAATTAATACATACTGTATATTATTCATTTCGCACATTATGTTGTCATCCTCCAAAGGTCTACAAATCCCGACTGGTTGACTACAAACTATACATCTGCTGCATGAAAAGAAATGAACAAAAACAACACAAAATAAGGGAAAATATTCCACTGAGTTTGTTTCATGAGGTCAATTCAGTGGGTTGGAGGATTTTCTATTTAATGATTCTAAAATACTCAAATGAACTGCATGCCTTTAACTACATGCAAATTTAACCAAAGCTTGTAGTATTGAACGCTTCCAATTAGTACAAATGCTACAGTAAAAGTTTTGGCACAGATCAGCTCTTTTGATCACATTACTCCTAAACTGGCAGACTTGCATCTAGTAAACTAAAAGTGCAAGATTTTGCCATATAAAATGCTACAGGGCCTAGCACTTTCCAATGAAATTGAAATTACAGGACACACCCCATTACAGATGGAGGGGTGAGTATTTTGCTCGTGTGGTCAACAATTATAAAATGACAATTGTTCATGTTCCTATACAGTAAGTGTAAAAACCTTGAAGATTTTGAGTGCGTGAATGATTGTCCATCTCCTAGGGCTCTGCGATTGGTTGGGAACCGAGTGAGGTTGCCCATAAATAGCTGGGATAGGCTCCAGCAATCCCCACGATCCTTGCGAGGATAAGCGGTTCAGAAAATGAAATGGAAAAAAACAAAGTAAAGCCAAAGAAAATACATATTATGTCTTTATATAAAGAACATATTTTAGGCTGTTTGTATTCTAAGTTGTAACATCTTTTCATGTTGATGGCATCAGTATGTACTGCTAGATGTTCTTTTTTCTCAGATTTAGAATTAATGACTAAGGTCATATACAATAGCTTTGTTTAGGCATTTGCTCTGATTCGATAGAATCGAGGCCGATGCTGTGCAAGGAGTGGTAATGAGATTGTCAGTGGAAGTGAATCATTCTGGTCACTACGTGGCAACAATAAACCCCCACTATCCTGCACATCATATAAACCGCTGTGACAATTCATGTGTGTGTGAAGGATAACTTCTCCTACCCATACTTCCCAGCCATTTACAAATTCCATACAAAGTATTTATATTTCTCTTCATGTTTGTATGCATTCCGATATCACTTAGAATCAGTTTGAATACAGCCACAAGGTCCACTGGGGTCACTTTAATTGTCAGATGCAAGTTGTGATCATAAATGCTATAATCTGTACATGCTGCTCCTTTAAATCATGGGCACATCTTTTCCTCTGCATTTTTTGCTCCCTTCCAGTGCCATTAGGTTTCAATTTGTCATAAAGAACTGCGGCATGACGGTGCCACAGTCACTGATACCATTTCCCTTTATGTTTTGCATTTTTTTCCCACCCGTTCTGCCGTCGCAGTGACTGACTTTTAATTTAATAAACATTGCATGAGTCCACTGACCAGAACAAAGGGAAAGATGGGGGAAGTGCCATTCTGAACATCTATCAGATCATTCTTGTTATATATATATATATATATATATATATATATATATATATATATATATATATATATATATATATATATATATATATATATATATATATATATATATATATATATATATATTATTTTTTGGGAAAAAGCCGGGGGATGAAGCTCAGTACAGGGAAAGGGTAGGATATAAGGTTTCATGGCAACATCGTAAAATTACTGAAGAATAAACTCCATTCATTTCACATGACATCATGACATTCTGAGGATGTGAGCTTCATTGGCTTCAAAAGGACGGCACCGTGTTTCCTTTAGTGAGATGTGCCTGGGCATTAAATACCGCAAAAAGACATTTTAAAAAAATCACCTTTAAATTAAAAAACACAAATACATTTTTTGACAGAGATGTTGAAAATAATATTTAATTTTGTGCTCAAACTCAGTTGCCTGCCAAACAAAAAAAAACATCAATTACACTGTATGTTTTTAAAACAAACACTACATGTCATCCCCAAAACCTAGAGAGCAATATTACAACAACCACTCAACCTCAACTGAGATTGGGGCCAAATGGATAAAGATACCAGAGTTACTGTGTATGGGGTTGGCCCGGCAGCCAAGTGGTTACCGCGTCGGCTTCCAAGTTCTGGGGTCGAGGGTTCGAGCACAGATGGGTCCTCACTGTGTGGAGTTTGTTCTCCCCAGGCTTGCGTGGACTTTCTCCAGTACTCCGGTTTCCTCCCACATCCCAAAAACATGCAGGGTAGGCTGGTTGAACACTCTAAACTGCCCCTAGGTATGAGTGTGGGTGTGAATGGTCGTCCATTGTCTCCTTGTGGCCTGGGATTGGCCTGCCACCAATTTGAGCTGTCCCCTGCCTGGTGGTTAAAGTCAGCTGGGATAGGCTCCAGCACCCCCCACAACCCTTGTAAAGATAAGCGGTTCAGAAAATGAATGAATGAATGAAAGTTACTGTGCATATAATGTATGTAGAAAGGGATTTAAAAAGCAAAGTAATAATCAGTCAAAGTATTCATTCATTACCTCAGCCGCTTATCCTCACAATGGTCGTGGTCCTGCTGGAGCCTATCCCAGCCAATAATGAGCAGGAATAGTTGTTAGCTAATCGCACAAGTAGACAAAATATCATGCACGCACACACGTATACCGAGTGACAATTTTGAGTATTCAATTAGCCAACAATGGATGTTTTTGGAATGAGCGAAGAAACCAGAGTACCCAGGGAAAACCCACACAACCCTGAAGAAAGGATGCAAACTCTGCACAGGAAGGCCAAAAGGCACAAGGGATTGAACCCTTGATCTCGTAGCTGCAAAGTGGAAGTGCTAAGCACTCTTTAACCGTGTCGCTTCATTCATTCGTTCATTTTCTGAACCACTTATCCTGACAAGGGTACCAGGCGGGGGACACCCTGAATCGGTGGCCAGCCAGTTGGCGTGCCGCTTCAGTTAAATGCATTTGTTCTAAAGTTAAAGGTTAGTCTTTGCTAAAATGGAAAACCAACTGACTTATACAATAACAGGGTCAAGCCACGACACTGGGCCTCCTGTCATGATGACAACGTGGCATTTTAACGCACCCGAAAAAAAAATCAGACCATAAGAGTTTCTACCTCTAACCCAGAGATTTAGAAACCACTTTCATCAGTGTGGCCCCATGTTTTTAGCGCATATTTGCAACCAGATTGCATGATATAGAAGAAAATCTTCAAATTAACCTTACAGCTTCTTTAGCGACACTGTCTCAAAATCTCCCATTGCAACTTGTTTCGTGTTTGATTAAGGACATTGCATATTCAATCATTCATTTTATCCTCATAAGGATCACAGGGAGTGCTGGAGCCTATCCTAGCTGACTGCTGGCACGAGGGGACAGACAACCATTCACGCTCACACTCATACCTAGGGCCAATTTAGAGTGTCCAACCAGCCCACCATGCATGTCTTTGAATGTGGGAAGAAACCAAAGTACCCAGAGAAAACCCACGTAGGCCTGGGGCGAACATGCAAACTCCACAAGGGGGGACTCAACTGAATTTGAACCCAGGACCCCAGAACTGTGAGGTCGATGCGCTAAACACCCACCTAAATTGCATATGCTCCCTGGGCCCTATTTGGGCATATTCTTCGCACAACACAGAAAAATACTACATTGGCATTCACCACACTGGACACACATAGTTGTGTGGCATCATTTTGGTAGACTGATTTTTACAAATGTTACTAGCTAGATCATGCGCATATTTCAAGTACTAAATGTTTTCTTTAACTGTTTCCTGCTATGCACCAGTTAACATTGACCACTAATTAATATTCAATCTCTAGTTTTTAACAATAATGTTTATTTGCATGGATGTCAGTCAATCGCCATTCGCTCAACCACATTCTTGACACAAATTACATGGCGCCAAAGCATGCTTCAGGGGTCCTAATGGTCATTGTCACTGGAAAGACAATTTACACAAAGGCCCCACGGCAAGGCTACACCACACTCAAAGAGATTCATTTTCACCTCAAGGAAACATACCGACAAAAATAGGAAAGCTATATGGAGGTGATTGTTTTTACAGATTACCTTAAATTGATGAGTTTTATTTTACAAATACATTTAATGGGATGGAATCATCTTCCTCACTAGCATACCTTTGTTTATGTCTACCTCACATGGTGGCAAGGTTAAAATTCAGCTTTTGCCTTCCTGGGCGGAGCATGCATGTTCTCCTCACTCTAGCGTTGATTTTTTCCCCTCAAATTACAGTCCAAGATGCATTAAAGTATGAATGTCTGTTTGTCTATATGAGCAACAGAAATAATTAATCAATTATTATTTATAAAATACCTGCCATTAAGTATAAATGTCATATTTTGAACTTCACTCAGACAAGGGTGAATTGCCCTACCTTTGGTTTTTGTACTGATAGTAAGAAAGGTTACACACAAATCATACATACATGATGAACAAAGTATAAAATAATATTTTTCTTGCTTTCATAGAGAAATGTGACACATCATCTGGCACAGTATTGCCCCGCCTGGGGTGAGTGCCCTTGCACAGTAGACGAACCATAGTAATTTCTCATCTATCAAATTATAGTTTATTGTTCAGCACAGCAACCTCAGGCTACACATACAACCCTCTGCATTGACAGTTATGAAACATTAGATTTCTACTGTCACAGTCCAGCCCTAAGACAAAACTGGTGAAAGAAAACAGAAAGGGGGAATCTTGACACTTATCTCAGCATGATCTATGTTAAAAAGACCACGGAAAAAAGACCTTGTTGCTATTTTGGGGAGTTGCTAACAGCATTATGTTGCCCCAACTGCCATTAGGAACAAGGATCTTAGGAACTAATAGGCTTGTTTGTTATTGCCATGGTAATGATTTTTCTGCCAAATTCAATTTGGGAGCAGGAAATTGTGTTTAATGCCACTATAATGAGTCTGCTGTAAATTAGCTGTTGTACTAGCAAGGATGACTAAAAGGCCTTTAAAAAACCTTTGGTCCTTGTTGAGAGTAATCTGATACTTGGTGCCACTGATGACTCACTGAACTTAATTTAAAACTTGACTTTACTGAGGTAATATCATAGCTGTCTCTCACCCCTTAGTCGTTTAAATTCTTGTGATTAATTTACTCAAAAAGGTTTGGTATACATTATAGAATTGAAAAGCAAATATCCCCACTGCATTATTTGGGTAATCAAAGTAACTAAAATGAGTCCCTGTTCAACTATCCTTATTTGAACAAATGCAAACTTTTTTTTTCCTTTATCATTTTCATATGGAGTTTCAGTTTCCCGAAAACCTAAAATCCAGGGAATATATACTGCACCGACCAAGTGATGTAACTTAAGTATTATAATTACTCTTTTCATTGTATTTTGCAGTTATGTAGATTAGAACTGTACTGCATCCTAATATTGCATCTCATCTCATCTCATTTTCTGAACTGCTTTATCCTCACTGGAGCCTATCCCAGCTGACTTTGGGCCAGAAGTGGGGACCACCCTGAATTGGTGGCCAGCCAATCGCAGGGCACAAGAAGACAAACAACCACCCACACTCACACTCATACCTAAGGGCAATTTAGAGTGTCCAATCAGCTTACCATGCATGTCTTTGGAATGTGGGAGGAAACCAGAGTACCCAGAGAAAACCCACATAGGCCCAGGGAGAACATGCAAACTCCACTCAGGTGGACCGACCTGGATTTGAACCCAGGACCCCCACCGTGAGGCCGATGCGCCAACCACTCAGCCGCCAGTTGGGACTGAATGAAAATATCAGCAAGCGATTGGCATTATATTACAGTACAGTTGTACAACAACACAAACTACCACCATTTTCCTTTAAATTATTACCCTTCTGATACAGATAATAAGACTGAAAATGATAAAAGGCAGCATAGTTTGTAAAGCAGTTGGTTATCTCCTTGTGGTTCAAGCTGCCTTGGTGTTGTGACTAATAATTTGGACAAATCAAAGGTAATAATCCTAGCTAGGCATGGATTAAAGGTTCAGTGTATAATGATCATTCAAAAATTCACAGTTGTCAGGATACTGCAAGTGATATAACCACAACAAACTCAGTTTCAGTGACCATATATCGTTCCTTGCCCAATATGTCGTTGTGTGCAAAGATTTAATGATCTTTTCAAACTTTCTCCAGTTTCATACAACTCATAATTGAAGAAAAAAAGTTTTCAAAGTGTTGGTTGACTTGAAAAGTGGATGCGGGTAGATGAGAAATGCTTCAATTTAGTCTCTCGTGATTGAAGGCAGATGCATTTGAAGTGTGAGCTTTGTCATAGACATGGTGGCGATCAAATCCTGAGAGGCAATGCAAGACGTGACTTTGGGGGCTGGCTTTTGCATCTTGTTTTGATGTGATGCTAGTCCTTTATGCAGGTGGGCCCTCAACTGGGAAGCCGTTCCTCGTTAGACACTGTGGGTGTTTACATGGCACCCCCTGCTATGCCCTATTCTAACCTTGCGTGCTATCAAATTCTCACCACATTTTTACCACCTTAAGTTGTTCCCTCCCCTCCTCAAGCAGCACGTGCCCCTTCTTAGTGCCAACATACCCCCATCCTCCGTCTCCCCTCCCAGTCACCCCCTTCCACTCGTTTTTTCCCACGCCCGCCTTTTTGTCAGCACGCAGTGGGAGTGGTATCAACGCACGTGCCGCTTTTTAGTGCCAACAAGATCCCCTGTGGCCCACTGCCCCCCTCGCCACCATCTTCCTGTACTTGCACCCCCAATGATGTTTTACCCCACCTCCCTTCCTCTCCTTTGCAGTGTTCCCTCATTGCTATGTAAGGGGGGGAAGCCAGACTACTTTGCATATGGATGTTTAGTCTTTTGTGGCAGGCGGGGCTGCATGTGAATATGCAAAATGGTCATAGGAAGCATTTTGTACGGTGATGAGGAAGGGGAGAGGGCGGCACTTGGGAAAAAATAAAGGCTTGTGTTTGTGCGCTTGTCTGTTCATGTGTGGTTTCCGACAGATTTGTTCCGGCGGTGGTTGGCGGAAGAAGGGATGCCACAAGAACCAACGTGGCACTGGAATACCATCTTCGGCAGCCATCATTTCAACATGGAGGGATAGTTATCGCCAATGGCCTTCTATTCTGTGTGAGAACAACGCTTGGGTAGTTCTGCTTTTTCTTCCTTAAATTCATCGTTATTGTAAATCCACAGCGTCAAGACGACAAATCAGCAGCACATTAAGAAGAAAGGAACAGGGAAGTATGTTTTACGTCCCCCTCCTTGTTGCAAGGTTTCCTTCTCTCCTACTTATCTGTGGCAGAGAGCCAATGGTTCATTGTAATTGGCCGTTGTCATCATAGAGATGACACGCAGTCAGCACTCTGAATATCATTAGCGCCTTTGCATACCTCCGCTCTTTTGTCTTTTTCCCATGCTTTGCTTCTGTTCCTTTATTCCAAAGGCTCGTTTCGCGGTAAAATATTCCAAAAGGTAATAATCATCCACAAGGCAGGCGCATCAATATGCGAAGAAAGGCATAATGGGGAATGGAGGTGCATGTCTGATTAGCGCTTTTTTCCACTCATTACCTCCAGCACAAATGTAGAAGAATCTCTTGAGTATGTGGAAGGAATGACAGTACTTGTACGATTAAATTTAACACTCCTTACGTTGGACTCCATTGTTCATCACTGCACTCCATCGCTTGTTTGCATAAATCATCCATTCCATGGGGAGAATAATTTCTCTTAATTCTTCTCTGCAGTGCTTGCCTTCTGATCCGCTACAAAAAAAGAAAGACCTAGACATTTAATTTGCATTCTCCGCATAATGACAAGGCGTCAGTTGTAGACCACCTAATTACCAGGTCCTCCAGTCCCTCTCGCTCTCTCTCATTCTAGAGCGTTCGCTTTTTAACTCTTGCTCACCCATTTGCCATTGCTTCTTCTTTAGAGGAAACCCTTGTCACATTTGGCGTTATTCATCTGGAAGGGCACAAAAAACAAGCGTATCAATGCAATGAGAGACGGTTCGTTTGGCTTCGTTTACTCCCCGTCTGTGTTTATTGGCTAATTTGCAGCTCCTCTTGCTCGCGCCGCTCCTTACCTACCCGCTTTGTCTTTGGAATTTACAAAATCATACAAAAAAAATCAATACTTAATTGATTATTCGCTTTCCTGCAGCTCCCAACAACCGGCGAGTGGATGTTCGTGTTAAATCCAAGTGTGCACGTTTGACTCTCTGCTATATCCACTGGCATTCCCAAAGCTTTTGTGGAAGAGAGCGGATGGAGTGCCAGGGAGCTCCGAGAGAAGCAGTGCAGCATCTAAGTGTGTGCGTATGTGTGTGCATGTGCAGGAGATGTACCAAGGTCCGCTTAAACACACCCAAAGCCAAAGAAGTTACAAGACCTGGTGACGAGTTACTTCTCAACCCTTTCGCTCAAAAGGAAACAGCCATCTAGGTAACAACAATTCTGTGGGCACGGAAAGTACTGCAGGTTCCTGGCAGTATGTGGTATGCGGTATCCTTGCCTCTCTTAACCACCCTTTTTTTCAGTCCAAACTTCAACAATAAAGCTGGGCAACATGCCACCTGGACCCTTTCGAGGACTGGATGGCAAAGTGGGCGTTGAATGAAGGTCGAGAGGAAGGGGACGAGTAGGAGGAGGAGATAGAGAGGGGCAAGGGGTACTTGGTGCCCGGTCTCTTATATGGAAAAAGGATGGCAGACACGCAATGAAAGTAACTGTATTTCAATTTGGTTTAAAGGAGGATGAGGAGGGGGAAGCCAGATGGCAGAGTTGGCCTGGTGCCAAGGATACGAAAACATGACAACACAAGGGATATCACTCACTTCCCCCCGCCCCTTTGACACACTTGTTGCTGCTATTCATGTGGAAGAATGACATAGCTGGAATTGCCTTATCCTGAATTTAACTTCTGTGATAATGCCTGACTGGTATATTGTTTTTAAAAATCATTGAATGCATCAATACCACTAAATGTACACAATTCATTGAGTCAGAGGGCCTACAGCATAATGCGTGTCTGGCCCCAAATTGACCTCCCATCTATAACATGCAGCAAAAGGCCAAATATTGACTCCTCCATGCTTCTGGTCTTGTCTGTCAAAAAAAAATGTATGCTTCAACCAACTTTAACCTTTGTTTGACCACAGAGGAATTATGTTCATCATATTTGTAATAAAAAATAAAGCTGATGTTTCATTATTGTTCAGGCTTCTTCTCGTCATGTCTTTGTGTGGATCTTTCTTTTAATACATACGGATAACCAACAGGGGTGGCCCGGTGGAGCGAGTGGTTACCGCGTTGGCCTCAGTGCTCTGGGGTACTGGTTCGAATCCAGGTCGTGTCCACCTGTGTGGAGTTAGCATGTTCTGTGTGGGTTTCCTCCGGGGTACTCCGGTTTCCTCCCACATTCCAAAAACATGCATGGTAGACTGATTGGACACTCTAAATTGCCCCTAGGTATGGGTGTGAGTGTGTATGGTTGTTCGTCTCCTTATGCGCTGCGAGTTAGCATGTTCTGTGTGGGTTTCCTCCGGGGTATTCCGGTTTCCTCCCACATTCCAAAAACATGCATGGTAGGCTGATTGGACACTCTAAATTGCCCCTAGGTATGGATGTGAGTGTGTATGGTTGTCCGTCTCCTATGCGCTGCGATCGGCTATCCACCGATTCAGGGTGTCGCCCGCCGACAGCTGGATTGGCTCCAGCGCCCCCCGTGACCCTAATGAAGATAAAGCGGTTCAGAAAATGAGATGAGATGAGATAACCAACAGCATGTTGTTAGTGTCTGTAAAGGTGTCAGTCAAGCAATTTTTTTAAGCAAGCTAGAAATTCAAAATTCCACATGAAATGTTAACGTCAGTTTTTACTTAATAAGGATTTGTTGTAAATGACATTTTTACCCAGAAACGGCCATACCATTGTTAAAACAATCATGTTTCTTTATTTGCATGATTGGCAGTAAAATGTAATGTTAGAGAACATTGTCAGAAGCTCTGTTATGTGTAGATAAAGACAACTCATTTAATCATCCACTATGTGTTTAGCTAGTCTGACAGAGGATAGGAATCAAGCATGCATTTATATAAGAACAATTATAGCCTGAAAATTGAGTTGCAGAAAGGCGGAAATAAGAGCTACGATTTGACTTGCGGATCAGGCTATGCATATCTGCATGCTAATTACATAGTGAGAAGGGGGCAGAGTAGAAATCGCCCTCACTTGCCTCTATGCGCCAGACAGAGTAAGGACGAGGGAGGGAAGACATTGCAGACACGAGCAACAAACGAGGGGACGGGTGGCGCAACAAACGGACAAACAAACGAAGAAATCAAAGGGACATGTAAATAAGACGAGCAATTAATTTGCCATCAGCCTTTCTTCTACATCACTTGGTGCTCTCTGGAAACAAAGCGACGCATTGAAGTGGCAGAAAGAAGACGAAAAAAGCGATTGGAGTGGCACTGAAGGCGGACATCTAAAAATTAAAATTATTGATTTATTTTAAGGTTGCTTTGGGGGGTTGCAGATCGTTTTTTAAGGATGTAATTAGTGCGGACTGGGACAACGGCTAGGATGATAATAGATGACGATGGAATTCATGATGGCGGTCGTCCATTAATCTCCATCTCAGAGGAGCAGGATATTAAAAAATTATAATTGGAGAGACGCGAGTAATCTAGACGGTGTGTGTTTATGTTTGATGGTGG
Organism: Stigmatopora argus; assembly: GCF_051989625.1. Taxonomy (NCBI): domain Eukaryota; kingdom Metazoa; phylum Chordata; class Actinopteri; order Syngnathiformes; family Syngnathidae; genus Stigmatopora; species Stigmatopora argus. The sequence continues at coordinate 5,066,189 of NC_135403.1, forward strand.
GACGCTGCACTACGATGCTTTTTCAATAATTGCAACCAAGGGGGAATCGTTTGGACAATCATCAATTGAATTCCTTTGCTATTCTGAATTATGCTGTGTTCAGCATACAAACTTGCATGTAGTGTCAGTCTGTGTGTACATATACAGTACAACTATATTTGTGTATGTTCAAAAGTTAAAAGTTAAAGTTAACATCTATGGTAAAAAAGCTATGGTTCTTTTTGATTTTGCATGTTTTTTTTGTTTTTGTATTGCCACCTGCTACGGTATTGCACATTGTAAAAAAATATGTATGATAGATAACTGTAAATTTGAAATACAATAAAATCAGGTTTAAACTCATTTTCTTTTTATTATTCCTTAATAAGAAAACACGCTTTCCAAGGAACTTTCATCCCCATGGAGTGCTGTGATGTCATCAATGACAGTCTTGAATCGGCACATCTACTCAGATTAAATTCAACCATGACAGTCCAATACTGTGCTTATCAATAGATACACAACCTTGCATAACTTGCTGTGGCACTGGAAATAGATTGGGGAAATTTTACTGTGTCATCTACTTAATGTTACAAATTGCCTCTGTGTAGCCACTGTTATGTGCGCACACGTCCGTGTGTATGGGTATGACGTAAGCATGTATGGCGTTAATGCATATGTTCCTGTAATGTGTCTATGTAGTCACTTTGCATGATTGGGAACTGTCCTTGAATTAGTAAGATGAAAGTGCAACCCCCCATGCACATAAACACTCATTCATCTCTACATGGAAGTGGTGGCATACACAAACAGAACACACTCATACATAAAATATATGGCAACAGTTTCACCTATGTTAATTCATAGTTCATTGTAAAAAGACAATACCACTGCCCAGTGTTGCATGCTTTGTGTGTGCCTGTGGTAATGTGATCAAGTTAATGGCCTGGTGGTGGGACTAGTCATTAAAGGAGGATATTAAGGCAGGAGGCTGTTTTTTATATGCATGAAAGAGTGATGTATGAGGTCACACTTACTTGATGTCATCACTCATGCACACTTCCACACACACGCAAATAACCAGATTTTCCAGAAAAGGATAAAACACTTTACCTTCTTTCTTTTGTTCTTTTGTGTTCAAATTCATTTTGGGTTTTTTTCTTCATACCACCAGATGGTAAATGGTTATTTCTCTTAACTTCAATTCCCACTCAGAGGATGTGACTCACTGGCCATAAGCTTAGGGTGTTTTCTGCCTGTCAGATGCTCCAGCACCCTGCGACCCTGACAAGGATGAAAGCTCAATTATAGCGATTGCAGTCTGTTTGCTTTCACGACATCGTAGGTATTCTCAAGCATACTAATCAATCTGACAAATTTCACTGCCCGTGAAACGTTTACGACCTAACGGATCTAATCGTAGTCATGTGATGCACAAGTCAATTTTTTTCCCAGACGTCGCGGCCCGTCTGTAATGTGATTGACACAGTACTCTCATTCTGGAGATTAAGTTTAGCACTGATAAAATAAATAAATAACTTTTTTTCATGAGCTTGTAACATCCCCATGCAGATAAAAAGACACACGTAATATTTTCAATTTAATTCTTTGTTTTGTGATAAAACAACAAAAATCAAAGGTTGTACTTATCGTTTATTCAAAAGTGGTAGTCAAAGTGGGATGAGCCACCTTCATGTTTTTGAAGCAAGAAATACAATGTTTATGGTTAATTTTAATGTAATGGGATTGATTATAGTAAATTAGTGGTTGAGAACTGCATTGGTATATTTCTGAAAATACTGTAAATTGAGGCCAGTTATAGAGTCGTTTGAGTTTGACTGACTGAATTCAGAGTTGGATGTCATAAAAAGCGATGTTTTCCCATTCAGCACTCTGGTGATGAGTGGGCATGGAAGAAGCACAAAGTGGGCAGGTACTTGCATAATCAGGGCATACTGTTACGTCACACCATCACTGATTTCAAATCTGCTCATTTGCAATGAAGTTTACTTCCAAATCAATGCAAATGATGACATATGACAAACAAAATACTATAGATTACAAACTTACTCTTTACCCGTCACATTTTGGCCCACAGCATTTTATCAATGAAATAGTGGAAAAATCGAAATCCCATTTTATGTTTGTGTCAACGTCTCAAAATTTTCATTTCACCTTGAAATGCACAGCCAAATATGGCCAAATAGGCGAGGGACACCGAATTGGTTGTCAGCCAATCGCAGGGCACAATGAAACGGACAACCACTAACGCTCACAATCACACCACCACCGAGTGGGAATCGAACCCAGGGTGCCTAGACCGAAGTCAGGAAGGAAAACCACTGTATCATCAGGGGGGGCAGGATTTATGTTATAATCTGCAATATCTACGTACAATTCTATTAAGAAAAAGCATGCAAGCTCTACATATGCGTAAGATGATTGCAACCAACACCTTTTTCCTGGTCTGTAGTCTCACCTTGTAACAACTGAACATAGATACAGCCAATACAACCAGTAGTCAGGATTTGGACGTCTTTAGAATTGCAGTGTTGGTGAAGCAGAGCATGGCCACATGACTGCAAACGTGATTGCTGATTCTGAAAGCAGCACTAGACTCTGAGGCGGAGATTATTATGAATTTGGTCATTGGCAATGAGGACACTACAGCGGAGGGGAAAACAAATATTAGCCCCCCTTCAGTGGCAAGTCCAGTGTGAGCTATTTTCCATTTTAATGCATTTATGTGCGTATAAGTGAAAACGAGATGAGGTTTGTCTTTTTTCTGCGTGTGTGTGTGCGCTTGTATGTGTGTGTTATTCAGCAAACTCAGATTTACATTTTCCTTGCAGTGGCTGGGAAATGTTTTTAGACGTGGACAGCGTGACTGCAATAATATAAGGTTTCCTCTCGCACACTGAGACCATCACACTAGGCACACATTATTTTGTACAGCACCTAAAATGTGAGTACAGAGGTAGTTCTACTTAAGAAAGAGTAAGGTTACTAATAATAGAAGCAAAAAAAAAACAAGGTCAATGTCATGACTTATTAAAGAGTGCATTCCATGAAAAACCATTCATGTACTCAGCGATGATCTGTTTTTGGACAGCAAAGTTACAAGGGCATTTATAAAAAAAAATAACATATTGTTAGTAATAACAATTACCCTTCACTTCACTTGAGTCTGGGACCCTAATAGGCGTGTTGCTTTAGCATCACATGCACTGACTGCAAAACAAAATGAAACTCTTGAAAAGTAAGATGAGAAGATGTTTGAAGAACACATAAAAAGAGTAAAGGAAAAAAAGAGGCTGGTGGCATTTCTTGATTTCATTGTGGAAAGGAAAGGAGTACATCATAAACAAATGAGGCGACATCAACGTTTTAACTGACAAGATATAGTGATTGCATATTTGTTATTACAGTTTGTGTTGAGCCCATTTGGGTTACTTTATGATCAAGGCGGTTGGCCTATTTCTAGCCTTCTGTCAGCTTTATTTACTGTTTGCATATTACTCACCATGCTTCAGCATGTTTCTGTATTTGTACAACAAACTGTGTAAGAGTGATGAAGAAGCCAAATATAAATTATTGTTGCAAGTTCTTTAAGCTATCGGAAAATAAATGTTTTTCTCTCTCCAAATAATAGAAAATAATTTCTTAAATCCAGCCTCCCTCTACTCTAAACATTAATTTGTACAGAAAATTATATTGTAAATGAAAAAGTATCTTGTATTGTAGCTTGTATGCCAAGTAATCATTCCAAAACTTTACTAATTAACTTAATGGAAAGGTGGTGTAATATATTTGTGCATTGCCTGTATGTCCACAAAGACTATTGGGGCAAAAGAAGGAAGATGGTTGTACAACGGCTATTTATAGAATAAGATTATTATGAAAAAGTTCAATGTTTGTTGCCAGTAACTTCAGAATTTGAAACACTATATAAAATCAAATATTTAAAGCCTTTGTGTTTTTAATTTAACTAGAATTCTGTATCTCCAAAACTAAAAAATCTCACAAAACACCAATTGAAAAACACAATTTTATGCACAAGTGTCAGGCTAATATTCATTTTTATTTAGTACTTACTACTTGGTTGGGCTTGGTGTACGAAGTTTAGCAGGGTGTAGGAGGAGTGGATCCTAGGTTGCTTCGATAGCTGCATCCTGGTCATCGAAATAGTTGAGTGTGTCAGGCTAATATTCATTTTTATTTAGTACTTACTACTTGGTTGTGCTTGGTGTATGACGTTTGGCAGGGTGTAGGAGGAGTGGATCCTAGGTTGCTTCGATAGCTGCAGCCTGGTCATCGAAATAGTTGAGTCTGATGTCTCATTATTTTCTTGAAATCAGTAAATAGATTTTCCACGGGGAGTCATGGGAGGTTGCTGAACAGGAAAACAGAGTCACAACATGGTCATTTAACCTGTTTTTTTTAACCTTTTGTTAAGGTGCACATAATAATTATAATGAAAACAATGTTTGAGTTAAAATTAAAAATTAGAAATCTAATCAGTGCATTGGTGGCTTAGAACTGCCAGTCTAGTAAAATTTTCCTACACAGTAATATATTTCATACATGCCTCTATATATTTAAAACCAGCACCTGCGGATTTTGGATGTGCTACAGCTAAACATTTTGTCATTTTAAGGTTAACAGAGCGTATTGATTTTCATAGGTTTGACTCCAAATAGTATGATGTCTTCTTAGTAGCACTGATTAAACCCTTGAACCCATTTTGGTCCTTATGTGTGCTGATGGCACTACAGAAAAGTGCGAGGCCAGTGTAATCACCTTGGTTATAATTCTAGATCACCTTGAAAGAGAATCTTGGTTTTAATGATTTTTTTTGTCAAATAAATTAAAAAATGTTACCATGTATAAATAACCAGCAATCAGTGTTATCATCTTTTTATGTGGAAGGGACACAGTATGTCAACATGGGAATTGAATTTTGCTGCAACTATAGAGGAAGGCATCACGGCTCCATTCACACACACACAAACACGGACATACATCTTGCCCAGGTCCCCAAAGCTAATTAAAGTGAAGGTAGGCAAGCTGAGATGTGATAACTCTGTGAATCATGTAGAATAGTTGTAATGGGTGACCTTTCTTTCAGTGCGGGTGCAGCGGGCAGAAATCTCATTTGAGAGTAAGGCAGTCCAATTTGCTGCAGCGAAGCAGGTGTCAAAGTCTCACACAGGCAGAAAAACATCCCTCGGTGCATTCTGTTTTGTCTGAGATCACATGACGACGTTCCGAGGGAAAATGCAAAAAAACAGCAAGCCAACTCCATCCAAGAGCTTATACTTAATATTCCTGGACATGCAACAGTCCTCTTCTCTTCTTCTCAAGTTACTAAAAAGAAAAGAGATTTCTGTCCCTCTGTTTTTGTGTATAGGCAGGATTATGCAATGAAATTTTGTGATTAGAGCAAACATGGGAATTATAAACACAGCCCATCTTCATTAGGCTTGAGGCCAGATATTACTGGGCTGGACAGCCTGGAATGTTTGGTCGTCCATTTAGCCAAAGGCAGGAGCAGAAGGGCTGCTGTGCAGGGCTCCAACACGCTTTGATCCTGTGCAAATGTGTGTGAGTGTGTGTGTGGGGTGTGTGTGTGTGCCTCCAATGTAATTTCACAACCCAAGTGCACCAGCTGGTCCACGTTAAACTTCCAAGGTAACCATGGCGCCCTGCGGCTGGTGCAGAGTGTGTGAGTGTGTACGTGCATGATAACATGTGGAATACGTTTGGATGTGCTATCCACCCTTCAACCCCGCGAGCCCCCTCTCCCCAGCTCACCTCCCTTCGCCCCCTTGGCTTTGACTTTTAAGAAGTCTGAACACTGAGCTTTCGCCTCAATCAGGTAAACAAGATATGGGTCAGTGATTAGATATGATATAAACATTCACTTGACCATCACTATGTGAGGGTGATCGTACTGTATATTCTCCTGACCAATGAGCACCTGGAATTTTTGTGTATCGCTTTCATATGTCATTTTCAGTATCACTAACTTTTATGTAAATACTGATTTGGGTGGTCTGCCAAGAACATGGTTTGGGGAAAGAAACATTGATAAGTACAATAAACACAAGACCAAAGTTAGGCACCCACATTATACTTCATACGCAAATCAATTACAGTAATATTTGTAGTGTTTTCATACACAACTCAAATGGCTGATAGAGATTCATTCCAAACCATAACATTTTAAAGTTTTGTTATGAAGGAGTGGGGATTTTAATATAAAAATGATCACAGCCACTCCTTCCAGTTCAAATGAATTGGATAGCTAACAACGAAGCAAATTTTTGGAGTTAATATGTTTGTCCTTCCATAAATATTAACTCCATAACTAATGTCTCCCTATAGGCCTCGGCCAGGCTACCGCCACCATTGCCTGGTAGCCTGACATGAATAAACTGTGACTAGAAGCTTGTGTACTGAACGATAACTATTTTGGCTTGCAGGGCTAGTGGTTCAATTCGGCTCCAATCAGTAGTTCCCCCATTTGGAATCATTAGCCAGGAGGAAAGTAACCCAAACTAATACATTAACCTGGTGGTAACCCAGTTGACACATGCAACATAATGACACAATCAGTTTAATTTTAATGAGCCAGGAATTTTTGATATGTCAAATCGGCCCAAATTATAGATGAGCACGGTTTTGAAAACGGCTAACCTATCAACCAATCACCGCCTTTCTTGGCCACTTTTACGGGTTGTTGTTTCTATCAAAATATACGCACAGTCACACCACAGCTACTATCAGAGATAATATACAGCAGCATTAAAACAAAAATTCTACCTAGATCATGGCATTCAGGCATAGGGAAATGCAGTGTTACCTTGTCTATTAAACTATGTATGTTTACTTATTCTGCTGAAGAAATAAATATAATTTACAATACTAATTTAACCCGTTCATTTTCAATAGGTCAAACTGAACAATGGCATGTGCTCAATCAGATTAATAGAAATATTATGAACAAAGTACACTATGAACGTTGGTACACCTTTTACTTAGCAACAGCATATTGCCGTCCCAAGTTAATTGTCCTTTCCAAAGCCTCCATTAGATTGGCGAATAGATGTAAGTTTATTACTAAGTTGTTCACTACTTGTTATTTTTTCTTACAGTTAAAAAGAATTACTATATTTAGTGTGTTCTATAAAATGTATTTCAAAGAATCGCAAAAGACAATCTGTCATTTGGAAACAAAGCAAATTTTAAACAGTAAAATCGAACTGCCTTGTAATTGGCTAGCAACAAAATTAGTATGTCCCCCCCCCGCCCAATGTTGGCTGCTGATAGGCTCCGTAGGAAGCAGAACGGAAAATTAATGAATAGTAAAAGTAGTAGTAGCAGGAAGAATAGTTATTTAAAATTTGCAAATGTTGCTCTTCTTAAAACCAAACAGTCAATGAAGCAACTAAATTATCTAACACAACAAAACAACTGCCATAGTAACAATGCTGTTGGACACGTGGTATTTCAATCCAAGAATAGACCCATACATTTTAGTATATATCTAGTGCAGTGGGGGCGGCCCGGTAAGTGAGTGGTTAGCACGTTGGCCTCACAGCTCTGGGTTCCTGGGTTCAAATCCAGGTCGGTCCACCTGTATGGAGTTTGCATGTACTCCCCAGGCTTGCATAGGTTTTCTCTGGGCACTCTGATTTCCTCACACATCCCAAAAAACAGGTAGGGTGGGCATGTTGGACACTCTTAATTGCCCCTAGTTATGAGTTTGAGCGTGAATAGTTGTCCGTCTCCTTGTACCCTGCAATTGGGTGGCAATATTGAAGTCACACTGTGCATCTATGTGCAAACAAATCTTACTGACATACTAACTTTTTTAATCTTAGCTAACAATTGAATTTGTCTCCACAATGGGGACTATGATAAGAGAGAGAACTGTCAGTGATTTCAGAATTTTAGCTGCGCACAAATCAACGTATCTATTTTTTTTGCATCAATGAATCAATGAAGAGCCCAAGTCCAACATTGTGGGTGAGAGAAATCACAAACAATACGTATCCCTATGCTCCCTTCTGACAGCTCTGAAGATGTTTAATCTTTTGAAATGAAAAATAATTCTGCTATGAATTTGTCCAATGAGGGACAGACAAAATCTAATGAAAATACAGCCCTGCCTATTGATAATTATATTCAGTGTTTTTTCTTCAGACATTATCTGAACTGAACTACAGCTTAGAGAGTCTCTACTCTCCTACCTTGACAGGCACGATTAATCACAGCTTTAATTTAGACCCTTTCCAGGGTGGCAATAGGACACGCACCGTTCTGCCTCCAAGCTAGTGCCTGCAGATCCACATTCAAGAAATGGCAGGAGCCTCACCTCATGCGCCAGTACCCTCTTATGACCCTCCTGGAGAGCCATCTGATATTAGCATTCTTCTCATCAGGACATCGTTGTATGCCATATTACCCATCTACCTCTGTCCATCATCTTGGAGGACCATTTGTTGTGCAGTTGTGGCTACAACGGCGGCTCCTCTCAAGGCCATTTGCATCACACATTTAAGGCAATTAAGCACTTCTCAATTAGGATGGTCTGCTCTTCATTCAGTTAGATGGAAAAGAGTGCTTCAGCAGCCATTTTCTGCCAAATCCAATTAAAGGTGGGAGAAGAGGGAGGGGAAGAAACGAGGTTGACGACTAAAATAGGGCTTTTATTTAAGGGGCAGAAAGAATTACAGGCCAGATTACTGATGGCTTATGTTCCTAGTCTGGGAAATTACATTCCCACTTTTTTGCAGGTGCCTGGGCTTTGGAGTCAAAGATTACAGTCACCTTAAATCTCTCTTGTTTTTCACTTCCCCAGTTCAAGGGGTTGTTCTTAGCATTGTTGTTTTGTTTTGTTCGAATGGCTTCAGTTTTTCCCCCTTCCTCTTTCATTACTACGTACTGAGCTTTTAGAAACCGTTTAGTTGTGTTTTAAGGTTTGGAGTTCTGTCAATTACATCTAGGTTCTATTAAGGGAAATTAACTTTTCACTCCTAGATCTCGTCTTAATAATTGATGGCAAGGGGAAAGCATGGGCACAGGGTTGTTCTTTTAGATGAAAGAGCCATGCCATAATTTTGATGGGGTTAAAATCAGAAGTTTGATGGAAAAAACAAAGTATAAATGCAGCTGGGACTCATTTTAAACAAACAAATCATCTTGCTGTTGATCAAGCTTTAGTCATCTGATTCATTTATTCATAACCGGTGTCCAAAAATAGTTGCCTGAAAGATTTTATACTTTGAAAAACAGGAGTCCATTTTTGCCTAACCAAATTGAAGCATTAAAATGCCAAACATTCACGAATGTTAAGTTTGGCATTATGTTTCGGCCTTTCATGAAAATGGCCCCCTAAACTTATTAGTACACATCTGGAAAGGGGATACTTGCCCACTTGAAAAACATAAGCACAGTCCACGTTGAGCAACCATTCAGTCTGCTGGGAGATGAATGGACATGGGTATTAAAAACTGAGCGGCCACGGAAAAACATGTAGAAGGCTGACTGACAAACACTATGTAACTTTCCAGGTTTATTGACAAAAATATACATATTTCTGCCTCATATTCAACTTCAAACGTTTTCCAGTTATTAGGTTCAAGCTACAAGTAGGAATTTTACATTCTTTTTAATTGTCATCCTATTCAATACCTAGGAAAAATTCAGTTCTGTCATTTTATGTATAATGCGTTGGTAAAAAGTTTCCCTCATTAAAATACATTCACTTTTAAACCCAACAGTTTATATATTCTATATTTGTATGATAGAAAAACTCAAAAACTTTTCAAACACAAATATTGGTTGGATAGTAGGTGTTAAAAAATGTACATACCACAGTGTGCTCACATGCAGGGTATGCAGGCCGTTTGCTTAACTGCAAAAACAGGTTTATTTTAGTTACAAAAAGCAAATTGCAGTACTTTTAGAATAGACATCTGCAAAGAATATACCTACTCATTTGCCATTGATAAAACCAGCCTGCCATTATTGGTGTAGCAGCAGTGATGTGTAAGCCTTTGGCAAAGGCAAAGAGAAAGAAAAACACAGAAGTGTGCCCCCTACACACAGAAACACATTTGAATAAAAGGTCAAATAGCTTTATCAATAACTGTGGAAAATATGTTTTGTGAGAAGAAGGAACGGCTGATCTGACAGTGGCCACTGCTCTGATGAATAACTGCTTGTGGAATCAATAGGAAAGAAGAGTTGTGGTGGAGTGCGGGAACGTTTTGTCATCCAGCAGTATACTCCAATATCTAAGCTCATCCATCAAAATGCTGCAATGGCACTTTGTCCTCTGCTTTAATTGAAAGCACACAGAAACAAGTTATTTACATGACGGGCTGGATTTGAACAGTTGAATGGCTGCAGGAAACATTTCTGATGTGTATTTGTATTTGTTAAACGTATGTTTCAACGTGCTGATGCTTTGGTTGCGTCTGGACAAGGACAGATAGTCAACAGCCAACCATGCATGTTTTTGGAACGTGGGAGGAAACCGTAGTACTAGGAGAAAACTCACGCAATTCCGGGAGAACATGCAAAAGGCCAAATAAATGTTAGATAATAAATGAATAATTAAACAACATTTTTTTTTCTAGGAATCAGCTAAGGTGATAAAGTCAGGGAGCGCTCACTTGCAACCTCGGTAACTTTATATTTGAAGAAAATAGTCTTATATGTGCAACTGTTGTGTTCAGGTGAAAAACAAGAGTTGAGATACTTGGTGGACTGATTTAGCTTTCCATGTGTCACACTGCTCATGTGCATTTATAAAGGGGTACCCACCATGGACTGTCTCATGTGAATGGGGGAGGCTCAAGTACTTTTAAAAAATACCTAAAGCTGGTTTTACAGCAATAGCCTTGGCCCTCAAGGGAGCCAATATATGGAGTGTCCTACGAAAACATTTTATCAATAGCCGGAGGTTTTGTAGGGATAAATGAGCCATGACGACTATTTTCATAAAAGCAATAAAGACGGGTAATTATAAAAATGTCCATAAGAATTCATCTTTCAAAAATCTATAAAGCCATTATATTCTTAATTAAAAAGGTGATCAGATAAGTCTGAGAAAATTGCATTTTCCTACACAGGCAACTGAGGCCTAAACTCATGTTTGTATGGCAATTTTTTCAACAAAAACATTAACTTTGAAATATTAATCCAATCCAATGTATTGATAAAGCCACCCCCCTCCCTCAATACACAGGGTTTTGTACTTCATGCAGACATGCGTCATTAGCCATACTTCAGTCGCAGAGCCATTGGGTCATTAAGTCGCTGTATTTCTCCTAGATCTCCTACACTCATTCAGATTACGTTAGTTGACTTCAAAATGATTCATATTTACATTTTTTTTTACCGCCATTAAACAAGTGTTAAAAAGAAATCAAAGATTCATCAAAAGAAGCATCAGGTTCTAAAATGACAATACTATGTTTAACAATGCAATGTTATTGTTGAATCAGCAAAAATAGTGGTTTATTATATATATATATATATATATATATATATATATATATATATATATATATATATATATATATATATATATATATATATATATATATATATATATATATATATATATATATATATATAGTTTAGACAGTCAATTTTTCCCATGCTATTCAAGTTAATCCAAATTACATTATAAAATAAAAGTAGAGAAAAGGTCTAAAGTTCAATGGATTCCTATGGAGAAAGCAGTCGTATTTTCGACCCCGTCTAAAAAATACATACCAATAATTCTGAGGACTGAAATTCCTATTTATATAGTGGAAACCCATCAATCACCCATCAGATAAATGTCATATTAGTCAAATAAATAAAAATACAGCCTATCTTGTTATATGATTCTGAGTGCCTTGTATCTCTGTGTGCAACCCTTATGAGTCTGCACGGTACAGAAGATGATGAATGACAATTACAGGTAAGATCGGGCCGAAAAAATACGACCCGACCCGGCTCGCGGGTCCAAAAACCTGACCCAAACCGAACCCGAGGAATTAACTTGATTTGCAGGCCTGAGCCCGAAATTTTATATTTTTTTGTGAGGACTCAGGACTCCCGACCTGAGTCGGGAGGAGGAGGGGTGACTTATGATAACAGATTAAAGCCTGTCTTTTGTAACGAAATCTAAGTTAAACAAGACTGTATAAACATTTACATCTTTTATATGATAATAGAGATGTTTGACAATTTCAACTGTTTAAATAAAGGCCTGCTCAGCGTCGAGGTGCCAGTCTTTTGGCTGTCATATGAGAGCAAAGTACCACATTGACTACATTCAGCGAAGCCATCGCAAGTTTCTCTAGCATATTCGACAATCAATTTGAAGCTTTTCCAAAACTCTGGTTACTGGTACCGGTGCGTGTTTCTCTTTTCAGTTCTCCTGTCTTTAGTTTATCCTTAACTTCTTGCGGCGCTCACGTGACGTGTGCAGAGCATGCTCTAGCTCTGCGGCTCCGCCTCCAATTGCAATTACATTACAGCGCCTTCTCTGTTTTGTCCAAAATTCCAATTTATTTATTTTATAAGTATTCCTTAGTTTAATATCCACATATCATTTTAGTATACATTTAAAAAAATATATATTTATTTTAAAAAATAGTCAGCGAGAGAGACCACACATCATTTTAGTATTTCATTTTCAGCGAGAGAGAAGCCCGGCCCAACCAAACCCAAATCTGAAGTAATGATTGACATTTTAGGCCCGACCCGACCCGAATTTCGGGTCAGGTCTGGTTCGGGCTCGGGCTCAAGATCTTACTTATACCTCTAATGACAATATATTTTGGATTGCATGCCAATGACAACAACAAGCATGTGATCATCTCACATGGCCAGTTTTTAACTATAAATGTTTGTTTCCCAGGCTCTTAAACATGAATTCAAAGCATTACTAAAAACAAAAAGTTTGAGTGGTGCACAACATCTCTACACGTTATTTTAAGTGGGATTTTGTGTGCATGAACATCTCATGCTCGTACTGTTTTGATCTGCTGTTTGTGTGTGTGTTCACATTGGACATTAGAGCATCTCTCAAAGCAGTAATGGGCTTTGATTCCCCAGGGCTGCAGTGAGATGGCCACTTCTTACATTAGCCAGTCAGGTATGACAGTGCCACGGCTCGCCTTCCCCTTGGCCGGCCTGGATTAATAATAAATGAAAGTGGTATTTCAGTCCTCCAAATCATCCACAGGGTCAAGACTCTTTTCTCGCAATGAACTTTGTAAGACGCGCCGAAGCGCAGCAAGACGCTAAAGGTTAGCGTCTCGGACAAGACAATGGTGCATTCGGCCCGCAAGCACAAGTAGTTAATAAACATCCACTACAACATCTCAACAACTCCCCCCTGTTGTTGGTGAGCAATAAGCCCCTTTCTTTTGCAGCTTCGTACCTTATATGTGCAGATGTGGCAGTTCAATTTAAAAAGACTTAAAGTTAGCATTGCCACAGAACATACATCTGATGTAAAATTGGCCAATGGATTATCAGAGACTGTATTTTAAAAGGTTGTATCAAAACATGTGGTACATTTTTTATTTTCTTTGAATGGTCTGAGATTCGGTTGTCATTAGATGAAAACAAAAAGTGAGAGAAGCAGAAATTTCCCATAATTGTCCTGTTAATCATGACGAAATATAATAAGCGTTTCATAAAATGATGTAGGTTATGGTACAGTAATTGCGACTGAAAATTCAGTTCACTCTATTGCAGTTGAACATAGAGTACTATTTATCATGTGAAACATGCAATATATTTTAGATTTTAGTATTGTTGATAAAAATTACATCATTGTCAATATGTCGCAAAGTATCAAATTGGTTTTTGCTTTAACAGGAGTGCAAAACATATTATACCTCACATATCCTCTGCATATAATGTGTTCCTAATACCCCCAAATGTCTATTGATCTGTGTGGCGCACTGTGTCAGTAAAAGTCACTTTAAAGCAGCAACCTCTTATAAATTTCCACGTGTGCGATCAAGTTGAGTTAATAACGACTGTTTATAGCGCCGTCCCAGACAGCCATTCCGCTTCATTCTTCTATTTACCCTGCAAGGTGAAGTTAACCTTCTTCAGCTCATTGTAGCCAGAGGAGAAAGCAGAGATTAGTGTATTGGTCATGGTGATGTGACTGTGCATAAAGTACACAAGCACATGAAAAAAATATATAGCTCTTCCCCAAAAGACAACTTGACATTTTTTTGTATTCAAACTCAATGCCGAGGAAAGAATTGATTTATCCTAGCCAATGACAGGCAAGGAATCATATTCTTGTCTCCTATGATCTGAACACAATGTGTTTAAATTAAAATTTATACAGTGATGAATGTTAAGAAATTAGATGTTTTATCATCACTCATCATTGAAATTATTATTTTTTAGGAAATGTGTGACATTTGTGAAGTTCAATTGTTTGTGATTTAACATTAAATTATATTGGATTATAATTGGATTTAATAAATGTTTTAAATACTTTGACCTCGACCAGTTTCATAGAATAGATTGTTGAATTTCCAGTATATTTTATGGCTAAAAACAATAACCGAGTCACTTTTGTGTGACACTTCACAATCTGCCTTCATCTATCCATCTTCCTGTTCATCTGTCCATCAATCAAGAGTGCTACTTAAGGCAGAATCTCATCAGAACAAAGCAATCAGCCTTGTGTGTCACCCCTCTTTTCATTAGAGGCCCTACAAACCGCAGGATATGTGTGTCTATGCACACATACGCAAGGGGGAATGCTTATTAGCCAAGGTCAGCTAATTATCTGACCATCTTAATGAAGGTCAGTACTTGTCTGTATCCCCATGCTGATGACCTGGACTTGATTGAGATAAATACTCCCCTTCAATGCACCTGTCATCTTGATGAAGAGAACAAGGGACCCATTTTCTTTGTAATTTTCTTTTTACCTTAGATTTTTTTGCAGTTACAATATTGTCACGATAAGAGTATGCTTTGCAGACAAACAATTTCAAAAGGCTATATACTATGTGTAATTGTCATAATGAAATGGGGATTCCTCAATTCCTTTTACGATATAGGCTTGTCACACAATAATATAGTAGACATAGGTGTGCAGAGAACATCACTATAATTATGATGGATGGGTCAAACCAAATGATGTACATTTGGTTATAAGAGTAAATTACATATCCACATACGTAGATGTTTATTAAAGTGAAACTGCAATGTTATTCTTGTACTAAGCATGATTAGCATGCTGTACCTGTATTTCCAAGGTCTAGTGATTGGAAAATTCTGCTATAGTATCAGGTGTGCACTCAATGATGAAAGAGATATATAAAAAGCCTTCAATTATTATTATTTTAATTATAGGATTTGCCTTTCTTAAAGTAGGGAAAACTGTGCAAGCTGTGTAAGCACCATATAATATTAATTCTATTACTGTATACACAATAGTTAATTAAACTCACACTGGTCTAATAATAAAACATATTTTTAAAGTATTTTTATTGTTAATCCTTCTAATATTTTACCTAAAATGTAAAAAAAAAACATATTAAGATTGTTACATTATAGATTATAATCATTTTCGGATTATAAAATGTTACTGTTTTCTTTCCATTTGATCCCCGCAGTGTAACTTAGCTCATAACTTATAATAAAGTGTTTTAGAGTTTTTGAGTGCCTTAAAGAACATGAGTGGTACTTGAAATGTGTGGCTCCCTCTATATGTCACTGCATGTGTAAAACGCACTCGGCATGTTGATGTAAATTTGGTTAATAAATACCATTTCAATCAAAAGTTTAATTCTAACATGTCTGTATGTAAATATCCAAAATTAACAAATGGACACATTTGCTTATTGTCATGTGCAATGGGAATATATAGTTGTTTTTCTTGGATTTTGTCAAATTTGTATTTAGGTGCGCTCTATAGAATGGAAATTAGGATAATTATCTCGATTATTCCCTTTACTGTAAAATTGTGTGGAACTTTTCTTTCTTCTGCTTTCGTTGATTTACTTTTCAAAAGCAGTCTGTTAAGTGTGACTTTAATTTAAAGAGTCAGTCCGCAAATTCTCCTCTCCGTTTCCAAAAATTCCTCCTCTTCATCAACTTAAAGACCCTCTCTGGCTAGCTCTGCAAGGCTCAGCATCTCTAACAAGCAGCGGATACAGCGGTGGATTACTGTAGGCGTTAAATCAATAGCTGCTGGTCTCCGAGGCACGACTATAGATTATGAATCAGTGTTGGTGAGCAGAGTGCCATAGTGCCGAAAGAGAAGATGAGGGAGGGGGGTATTTTAAAAATGCAGATTGGCTCTATTAAGGTGTCACATTGTCAAGTGTAGCTTTTCATCACAATGTAAATCATAGGTTAGAACAATGCCAAAAAAACATGCCTTTATTTCTCACAATTTATTTTTGAATATGGAAGTCATCTCTTGTATGTGTTTGTAAATGTACAACGTATGTCCTGTTGTAGAAGCGTTATTGTCAATATGTGTTTTGGGAAAATCCTAAATTTCTAGCACCAAACATAAAGTTTAGTATAATTAAGTTCAATGATATATAAATCAGTTTTTGTATGTAAGACAAAAAATAATAACAAAAACATTATTTTCTTTTCCTTCTATTTTTCCTGGTCTTTTATGGTGTCCCTGATTATGGTACTGTCCTTAATTAATGTAAATTAAATACTGATGAGCTAGCGCCATCAATTACATATCATGGATTAAATATGGAAAATGTGAGGTTTGCAGCTGACCCCTGCCAATATAAAAGTGATTCATTGTGGGAGGCAAAAAATAAAAGCCCATTAACCTGTCTTGAACCCTTGTAATCTCTGCAGTGAGCTCGGCTCTTTGCAGCTCCCCGTTTAATTCAAGGCCCTCTGAGTCCTGTTTACAGATGCTATCTAAGTAGCTTGATTCAACTGCCAATGAATATTGGCATGTGTCTAAACCCTATAGACCCTTTTATTGAGGGCGGAGACCACAGGGTTAGCCAAACACAAAGTGAACATGACATTTCCCTCACCTTTGCAAGTCGGACACAGGATGGTACAGACAGACCAAAAAATAAGATTATTAATTGTATAGTATAGACTCACATGGGAAATTATCAGGACTTTTTAGGTTCATAATTAGCTGTACCAAAAGTATATGGACACTGAAGTAATTACATGTTAAGATTCACACATATATGCACTATAACCATGTTACGGGCTGGGTTGCTAGGCCCATACTGCCCCCTGGCTCGCCTCTCCACTCCTCCTCTGTTTGTTGAGCAGCTCAAGACGCCTGAGGAAGAACTTGTCTCCCACCACAGATTCAGGGTCAGATTACCCTGGACCCACTCCATAACCTTTACTATTAGAAGGATAAGAAAATATCTGTTCTAGGATCAGGAGTTTTCGGGGGGATCCTGCTGATATTGAGAAGCTGTCAGAGGTGACTAAGTTCAGGGCCAGGCCCTTGGGAGCACTGAGGTGGGAATTTTCTGTCTGGCTAGGGTACAGTAACGTGTAAAAGGCAGTTATCCATGTTCTAAACACATAAAGAATGTTGCATACTGGCAGTGGCGCGTAGATGAGCTTGTTGCTTCCAGTGCTTTTCATTTACCTGTTATGAGGAAAAGAAAAAAAAAGTACTGATACTATATTCATTTAAAATATTGTGTTGTTATGCAAATTTATTGACCTAGGCATCAGATTACAAAATTACCCAAGTGTTCTCACAGTGGATAATTGCAGAGGAGACACTGTTAAGTATTAGTAAATTCGAGTTGCCACAACCTGCCAGCTGTGTCTCCGAAATGGCTTGCACCCTACTATGGAGGTGTCAACTTCAGAGGGGACACGAACCCACAAACAGGCACACACAGCGGAATCCACCAAACAAACACACATAGCACCAACATAATTAATCTGTCAATCAATGCGCCCATTTACTACTGCATTGGACCCTCTCCATGCACAGTTGCTGTGAATTGAAACACGAGCTTGAAAGATCAGTGTGCTACTTTTTTATTGGATTTGTGCAATCAGCCTATTCGGAATATTTGATACGCCACACATGTAGAGAATTATGCAGGCTAGCACCTGGTCTTATTTGATGCTGCCAATGTACACCACACCCTTCATTTTATCGCCTTTTGGTCTATTGATGACAGCTAGCAAAGAGCAAGCTGTCAGAGAACTAGTAAATTGAGCTCTCAAAAAAGATGCATGGCACAGAAATTGCGATAATTGCAATTGCAAAGTGAAGATTGGTTAAAATTAAAATACATCTCAAATACTGTACAAGATATATAAACAAAGACAGGCTTTAAATGTTAATGATATTATGATCGATATTATTACTCTGCATATTCTCTACCTCGGTCACAGTCTGCAAAAGTTCCCCATCTCGTGGAAGACTTCCTGTGTGTGGTTCAGGTTTTTGTCCAACTTTACGTCTTTTTGAGTCTATCCGTTTTTGCTACCAAAACTCGTAGCTCGTTTTGTGTTTTTGCTGCTTTTCTGTCTTAATGATTTGGTGATTCTTAATAATCCCATTGACTTTGATTTGCTTTGTACTTTGTGTTTTTTGCTTTTGCTTTGTTGTTCTGCGGCCTTTGACTGTACTGTCTAACTTATAACTATGCCTTTTCTTGCTACTGTCACAATGAAATTTCCCGAATACGGGATGAATAAAGTTATCCAATCCAATCCAATCCAATCTGAAACAATCATTTGGCACCATATATTGCGTATTGTTTCATTATAAAATAATTTTATTCGTCATAGTAAAGTATTTTATTTTCGATGAAATAATTCATTTCTACAGATAAAGGCCCACCCATTATGAAACCCAGACCCCTTCAAAATTAGTCTCAAATTAATGAGAAATTAGTCTCAAATCAATGGGAAATTTAAATGTTTCTATGAGAATAGGCTAGGGAATATAATCAATAAAGAAATACTGAAGAAAAATGTTCATAGGGTTTAAATTTGACAAATTAGGAATGTGATCGGTCTAGCAATACAAGATTCATAGAAATGTGTCCAGTGGAAAATTCTGAATACAGATTGTTGATGACTATAAAATTAATCTTGCCCAAGAGACAATTCAGTAGTAAAGATTGTATTTTACCATTTTGGCTTAAAATAAAACTATTGTATTTTGCCATTTGTAGCTTGAAATCAGCCAAGTAAATAAAATCAGTTTTGCGAATACTACATGCACCTTGATTGACCTCCATCCAGCACATGCGACAGCAAATCTCTATAATCGTCAAACTTTATCTTGTAGAAATGTCAATGCTAAATTCTAATTATTGAAAGATTTCATTTATCTGTTGTAATAAATTTGTTGTCCTCATTGGAATCCAAATTGACTCATAAGATTAATTCACAAGCTTGTAATGTTGTTTACTGTACGGGAGATGTCTAATTATCACTTTGCATAAAATTAGAATGTGCACTTCTCTTTATGAGTTTGATAATGAACTATCACAGTTCTCATTTTCCAATTTAGATTCTGTTATTAAACCAGATTTTTAATATGGTAAATCAACACCATTAAGAATGTTGCGCTCAGAATTAATGACAGCTGCAGAGGCATATATATAGTAAATTTAGTGATGCATTTGAGTGTGTTTTCAATTTGATTAATTTTCCAGTGCAAATGGATATTTATTAGACTCCCTAATGAAAGCTACATGGGAAAACACTTGCGTTTGACCATATTAATAGATGTAGTTCTGTGGACTTAGTTAAATTAGAAGGTTGGAACACAAAAACAAACAGACCAGGAGTTCACATTCATTACCATTAAGTAGAGTGGTATTACTACTACAAAAAGAATCAGGATCTTGGATTGTTAGTCACATAAATAATATAGCAGCTTTATTGAAACCTATGTTAAATTATACCATTCTATTTAACTTATCTATTTATAAAAGTGATGAAATTGTTCAAGATGGCGACTACAATCAATGTAGTCCAAGAATTTCAATCCGTAGGAATCACTCTTGACTCACAACTTGTCTTTAAACGACAAGTAAAAAAGGCCCTGAATAAAATTCAATTCAATTTGTCCAACTTTAGGTTCATTAGAAACAATCTAACTCCTGAGTCAGCAAAACTGAATTTTGACACATTGATAATATCACACATGACTTATTGCCTAACAAGTTGGTCATCGGCCTGCGAGACAACAGTAAAACCAATTGAAACTGTTTATAAGCAAGCTCTTAAAGTATTGTACAGAAAACCAAAAACGTACCATCACTGTCAGATATTTAAAAAACCCAAACGCTTGAACTGGGACAATACTGTTAGATATGCGGATGACATCTTGGTTTACAAAATCTTCCATCAGAAAGCTCCTCCTCCACTGCAAAAAACAATTCCATCAGCTGGTTCTAGAGGTGACTGTGTAGTTCCCTTCAGAAAGAGTGTATTTAGCCAAAGCACCTTCTCTGTTCGTGCCTCACATACCTGGAACTCAATACCAATTAAGATACGTGAACTCCCGTCTCTGAACCTCTTTGTTAATCATCTTAAAGCTTGGCTGCTTGATGAACAGCATTGTGATCACAAAGCTCCCTACACATGTGTATGTCTCATTGTTTTTATGCTGTTTTCTAGTCTTTTGTCCTTTTTTTATCTTCAACCTGCCCAAGGGAATAAAGATGGAAATTAGCCTTCAACTATAATTTTACATATTTACATATATGTGTTCATTAACATGAATACGTATATGTTCATTAATATGTATTGTCACTTTATTAAATGAATCAAACTCAAAGGTGTTAGAGGAACACATCGTGACCGAACGGTCTTATTTTTCTGGCATCTCTGACTAATCAGTGCTTGTCTTGCTACCTCATGCCCCCTCATTTACTCTTTTGCTCACAGATATTCCTCCCATCACTTGAGCTCCTCGTTCGTTCACTGCCTCGCTAACACTAATTGCGTACAAGCAGTTCAGATGGAGACCGAAAAGTAAGAAAATTAGGGCTAAGACCATTAGCTCTTTATTGCTGAGGCTAAAAAAGTTAGCGTATTCAAGATCCAATCCACATCTGTCACATTGGGAGAATTGGATTCCTGAATAAAGAAACCCCAGGAGAGAGGTTAGGCTGTCCATCTGAATCAGTAGAAGAACTTCGTTTTCTATCATTGGGGGACTGTGTGGAGCTCGGTTCTGTTCTCACTTTAGTGAACCAATAGAGCCATAATAAGTATTGATTAAGCCATTAGCCAGCATTACCCCGGCACTGGTAGATACCTCGATTGGAATCAGTACCTCAAGACTGTGTCCCAGTGTATCACGTGCACACAAACAGACCTGTATGCACACACACAGATGCCCTTTTAAAGAAGCTGATTGAAACAGGTTTGTTAGTGAAGTCAGTAAAGTGCTACTCTCTCATCCATTTCCCCCCTTCTCCCTTAGCTTGTCTTCTTGCACTCTATCTAGCTCTGTAACTGAACTCCAATCAAGTGAGGACACAGCTCAGAATAGACGGTGTTCCAATAAGATGGTTGGGAAACTCAAACACACAAAGAGCCAAAGACACACACACCTGCACATATACACAGCAATAGGGGGATCAGATCAAAGAGGCTTGATTGCAAAGGACAAGTTCATAGTGAAGAGAGACACTGGTTAGAGCCAAGCCAAGCTATCAGAGTTAGGCAACACACAACAGCAATTGCACATACCAAACACCGACACACATATTCAATGGCTGTGCGTACAAAGAAACTGGTCAGGGAGCTTTTGAATGGTAATATTGGTTTCCGGCCACAAAACTAACATGTCAACGTGAGTGAAACATGCTCTGCTCCAGTCTCTTACAATTTCTATTAGGTAAGGTTCTTTTGCATGTGAAAAATATCACACAGCACCTTTTGTCATTCAGTTGAAGTGCATTTAATTGTTCTGCCTGACACTGAATGTTGATAGCATAGGCAGATAAAGATCAATTATTGTAGTGAATAACCACTAATTTGCAGACAAATAAAGCGATGAATCATGTGCTCATCTCTGAATGGGAAACATAATTAATATTAGCAGCACCAAGTGGAACGTCCAAAATTAAATGTCTCAAAGCTCATTAATTTGTGAATTTAATAAAAAATAAATCATTCATTTGCTGAATCGCCACAAGGGTTGCAAGGGGTGCTAGAACCTATGTCAGCTAACTACAAGCACCAAGCAGGGGACACCATGTATCAGTAGCCAGCCAAACACAGGGCAGAAAGAGACGGACAACCATTCACGCTGACACTCATAACTACGGTCAATTTGGAGTGTTAAACGAGCCTACCCTGGATGTTTTGGGATTTGGGAGGAAACCGGACAAAACCCACGCAAGCCCGAGGAGAACATGCAAACTCCGCACATTGAGGACCGACCTGGGATCGAACCATCAATGCGCTAACCACTTGTCCACCAGGCTCGTTCAATAAAAAAATTCCAGGTAAAATTGAAGTTGTGCCTAAAACACTTAATTATGTGTTAAATCAACGTGGGTTGCACTTTTTGTTACACTGTTGTCTGATAGGATGATGCTAGACAGTGATTTGTTTCAAATTGTCACATGGTGATGCCACCTAAAGCCATTACCACATGCTTTGGATATCTTAAGAAAGAATTCAAATGATTTAGTGGTCGCCAATACAATGTCAGAGCAAATTAACTCCACTTAATAAGATCCTCGGTGGAAACAGAGGACAGCGGAGTGGGAGAGAGGAAATGACAAGTATTAATTTGGGATTTTTCACAAACTGACACTCCAGTCTCTATCCTCAGGCCCTGAGGCTGTGTCACTTCTCACTGATACACATGTACAAACATGTACACACACACACACGTGCTCCATGGCCTCTCCATACCCCCTCTACCCTCCCATTGCAGATCACAGAGGAAGTTCTACAGCAATTACCAAAGTCTTTTATCAGTCATTTCAAAGGAGGAAAATTAGAGCAATTGTGTCAGGATGGTCATATGGGCAGAAATTGCACACTTATTGGGTGCACTTATGCCTGTGACTCCACAGCCTGGCCTAATGGTGCCTATTGTTAGCGAACGTTGCCACGGTGGCTGCTGATTGGGGCAAGGAACGGATACACCACCCCTCCCAAAATTTAAACAGCCCTCTCCTTCTTCCAGAATCTCACTCCAAATCCACCTAGATTCCCCAATTCCACAAGGCTTTTGTCGCCGTACGAGAGGTCCCTATCGAACTTCACCCTTGATTGGTTGTAAACCAGAGACCAATTCATTAACATCCTGACAGATAAATCACATTTCAAGACTAACCGTTTGTAGATGCTGTTGGTAGGGGTGGTGGGAATTATCTACTAAGATTGCGATCTTTTAATATAAACCCAAATTGGAAATGTTGAATTGTGCATTCTCTCCTATAACTGATTGTGCAGTCTGTTGACAACACGTGTTAAAGTGGTGACCTAAATGTTTAAAATAGGGTTATGTGCCTTAAGGGCCCATTTCTCTAGTTGGAGAGATCGCGAAGATCTTGTAAAGAGTAATTCAGCTTCTCAAGTACTAAATTGACTTGGCAAAAAGTAGCAAAACAAAAATTTGCTTACAGTACCGATGGGTAAAACAAGATATGGAAACCGGAAGCACATCAAAGTAAAAAATGTAGTAATTGAGGAAGCATATTAGTAGACATTGAACAAATGGAATGTTTCAAAATTTACCAAGTTTGGTGGTCATCCACAAAATAGGGACCCGGGAAATACATACTGATTCAATGTGATTATTTTTAGGGTATAATGACCCTAATTTCATTCCTTATTCAGTATTCATTACTGACCGCAGTTGTTTCCAGCCACAGTTGACTATATAGGTCTGCAAGAAAAGCAAACCTGAAGGAAATTTGCTTTAACTTATTATAATATTTGTAATGGAATGATCAGTTATTCAGTCCTTTTTTTAAGTCCTTAATACAAATATAAACCATTGTTTCCGCAACTGACTGAATCGTCAGCTTTGTTGGATTTGAGCCCCTGGGCTCATTAGGTAGTGTTGAAATATACCTTTAAACCTACATGTGACCTCCTTAGCCCCTTGCCTGGGCTCAGAGGATGATGTGCCACACTGCTGTTGAGGAAGTCTCCATCTACAAGAACCACTGACTGCTCATAGGGATCTTTTCTTAAACGCTAACAAGATTCAGGCAGGGAATTCTAGCAGTAAATTCTAAGTCTATGGCTTAATCTTCAACTCGAACCCCTTTACACCACAGGGAGCTGCCAGGCCTCTCTATTCCCACTCCACTGGCCACACATCTCCACCCAATCTGTCTTAGCATATTGATTTCCCAGCTGTCTCATTGGTTCCTAACATAATTATGGCTGGCTGGGCTCCGGGCATTGGCACACGGGCTAATACATTTACACCAGGCCCCATCAGTACGGGCTTATATTCGTGTCATTGAAAGAGGCAAATCTACGAAGACAATTCGGGGGGTCTTTGCTGTAATGAAAAAGGGAATTAGCCAGCTCGATCTCAACAGCTTCAGGAAATCAATAGCAACATCCATGAAAATATTCTGTGGGACACAAAATGAAGAGAGGTAAAAAAAAAATCAGTTCATCCAGCCTTTGGTGTTTTTTTTTCTTTTATTCAAACTTAATATTTTTTGTCAAACAAGTTTATGGGGAAAATACTACCACAGTCCACCAATTTCACTGTGTTTAATTCTTGTCAGAAGCTGAACTAAAACAGCAAGACAGGGACTACTTGTTTTGTATTTGACTTGAAAGTAAACTACAACTAAATACACTAGATATGCATGCAAAGTCGTTTTGAAAACGAGCATGTAATGTACATTTACTCCCACATTCCAAAAAACATGAATGGTAGGCTGTTTAAACACTCTAAATTGCCCCTATCTTAAGAGTGTGAGCGTGAATGTGGCCAGGTCACCCATGCGAAAGAGATCTTAATCTCAAAGGGGTTTCATCTGGTTAAATAAAATGTGAGAAATAGACAAAGCGAACCGATTGTTTAAAGTCTATTCATGAATTCAAAGTAAACTATGAAGGATTCAATCCTCTCTTAATCTTTTTGTATGTGCAACCATTTTCAGCTCTGATGTTAAAATAAACTTGAACGCATCATTTTGAAGTGATTTACAAATTTATAGGCTCGATTAAATAAGAAGGCTGGTTCAAAGGGGGTAACTAGTATGTCTTTTCAGCAGCCTGAGTTCATTTTTTGAATATATTTATTTAGTTGTTGTTGCTCTCAACTCTAAAATTTCACTTATTTATTAATTTATTTGTCAATCTTCAATTTCTCTGTGGCATTTTGGACAGTCCTCAGCAGTTGCTGACAGTTATTTTGGCTCCTGGCAGCGCAGACATTGACTGTCAACAGGATGTCTCCTTTCTTTTATTCATTTGGTCTTTGCTGAGAGATGCTGAATGTGAGTCAGTCTTTTCTCCCTGGAGCATGGGGGAGTACAGCGGGGTGAGAGTGGGGAGGACATTGGGTGACGGTGCAAGGGGAGGGGTTACTGTAGAAAGGGTCCGCAAGGAAGGGTTGGGTGTTGTGTGGTGGACTGTCTCTCAATCTGTCTGCTTTGTGCAAGTGCGTGTGTGTTTAAAGTCTGTCAAGGGTTATTCAAGAGGACAGTCTCCTGACCATCAGCCTGACGTGCTACACATCCGTGGCCTGGAAACATGATCAGCAGGTCAAAGTTTGGCTGCACCTGCTTGCTACTGTGCATAAAGTACAAATAAAAAAGAAAATAAAGGAATCGTATGCAATTTAATGCCCAGTGAGGATCAAATGTTTTCCTACACTCATGGGCAAGAAAATTGTATTATTCCAGTATATTATAATTTTGAATACATGTTTGAATATGATTTAGAATGTCATTGTCTTGTTTTTTTTAACATGAAATGGTTTTAGGTTTGAATTTCTTCTTCTCCAAAGGGTCAAATTTAATGCCAAATTATTGATAAAACTACTATAATAAACACAATATTATCAATTATTGTAGAAATTATAAAACATTCGTTTTCATATTTAAAACTGCAATTTGCTGGTTCATTTGTTTAACTCAAGCAAGGATAAAGGTCAATGATGCACTTACAGGCTGATTCCTGTAGCCGCGTTAGGTGGCAGGTGAAGTTGATGGGTACTTGACCGTGACTAATAAAATGCATCCTGCAGTCCACAATATTAGATGGCAACCACTTACAAAGTTGTCTACAGCATGCGTTGTATAAGTGTTTTTGTGACGCTGCGTCATTCACTTCCTTGAATGAAATGTAGGATGCTAAAAATGTGGTCTTGGGGATCAGATATGAGATCAAGAGCGGTCAAAGAACTATAACAATTATATTGCTCTAACATGGATAAATACGGTACACGGTCGATTGGTCGCCGGTCTTTTGGTCGCCGATCTTTTGGTCGCCGGTCTTTTGGTCGCCGGTCTTTTGGTCGCCCGGAAGGTTATTGATAATTACCATTTAAATTGTTGCTCAAATTCCCTAAATACAAACTCCGAATTACTATTTAGTCATACTTAATGCCCTATTAATTATTAGGCTAATGAAAAGCTCCAAATTTCCCGGACTTTTATTGTTTTTTGTTGGAGAACTTGTTAAGACCCTGACTGACGTAGCTTCTTAAAGGGACAACGCATGTACATACAAACTCTTCTACACTCACACGTCGACTCAGTGAAACCCCTCATGGCTATTGTTGGCTTTTATTGATGCGTAGACCGTGTTGTTTTACCATGTTTTGTCGCCAGTCTTTTGGTCGTCGGTCTTTTGGTCGCCGGTCTTTTGGTCGCCTGTTGTTGCGGTCCGGGCGACCAAAACACCGGCGACCAAAAGACGGCGACCAAAAGACCGGCGACCAATTGACCGCACACGATAAATACTGTACTGTGGGCTAAAATAACTGCATGTCTTAAAATTTATTTTCTATTTCCAATATATTTAATGAAATTATGAATTCGTTTTTTGAAACTATATATGTTTTGTATTGATTATAAAAAGGAACTAACTATGTTCAGTTTAAAATAATCCACCGTCATTACAGTCTGTCAATTGATTTAAGCAGGCTCTTTAAAAGGTGTGCAGATTAATTTCCAGCCCTACTTTTTTGCCTTTTCTGAAAACATCAGGGATAAAGTAATGACAGCGATTAGATTACTATTCTTAAAAATCCATTAGTCAAAAATGACACCCAGGAAATCACACACTGTATTCTCCCCCTAATGCAATAAGGTACCAATTATAACACTTATGTGGAATAAGTGGCCTCCTCTCCCTCTGCCTAGATGAAGAGAACACAAATCATCATTACCCTGTATTTCTTAATGCTATCTGCACTTAGAGGCATTAAGAAGAAACTAATAAGTTTAGCCTTTGCAAACAGAGTGCAAACGTGTTCTACTTTCTGACTCATTTTCCTTGCATGGCTCATTAGTCATTTAGGACTGTGCATGCACAATTGTTTTTCGTAGACTGAGTCTTAAAGAATAAAATACAATTTGCCCTGCTGCAACAAATGTGGTGTTCATTATGGCTGACTTTTTGTGGATGAAAACTTTCTCTTATGCAAGTGTGTGATCTTTGATCTGGTTGAATTGATACATTTTCTCCCATTGTAAATAAAATATGTCAAATTTACAGAAGGCAATGTTTTATGTAATGCTTTAATGATCAGAACTGCAAATATCTTTTTTTTTTAACTAAATAACTAACTAACTTAAACAACTATGAAACATTGGAGTGTTTATAGCACTGTAATGCAACATATGACTCAGGTTTTTGTATGACATGTGAGTCTACGTTAAACAAATTTTATGCCATGTTTTGCTGAATTATTGGACTGGGAAAAGACTGCACTTTAGAAAGAGGGAAAAATTCTCTCTACTATATAAACTTTGACATTGTCAACTCTTAGAAGCAATTAGAAGAGTTTCTTTCGACAACAAACAAATCCTCCCCTCCCAGAGAAGGTGAAAATGGTTTACTCAGTGGAAGGTTGACTCACACTAGGAAGGCAGTCCAAATGGGCAGTTCACATAATTCAGCCAGGCCGTAATTAATGAGTAAAAACCTTGAGTTAAAAAAATGGCTTAACCGCTGAAATGTGAATCTGTGTCTCTGCGCCAGGTGTCCTCGTGCATAAAATCAGCAGTTTAATTACGATAAAACTTTGTGGTGGAATGAAAAGACAAATTGACTTGGAGGTATACTTTGCAGGAAATGTTCTAACTCCAAATGTTATCACCCCAGGTGTATTCAATTTTAGACGTTCCTTTGCATGATTTTTTTTGTTTTGTTTCTCATCATAAAGTAAAAAGTGTTTCTTCTTCCAGCCACAATAACTAGTCCACTAATAATTAAATAGAGAAATAAAATAATAACGCTAACATTGACACATGTGGCCTAAAAGAATCTTACGGGGCAACTGCCACTGGAAAAAATAGACTTAGTTAGGCTCGAGCAACTTTTCCATAACTTCCTCTTATTGGATAAAAAGACAAAAAGAAGGAAAGGAATTTGATGGCGGTAGAGCAAAGCCGTGGGGAATGGCAGACAATGATGAAAGCAAACTTGGAAGAGCCACAAAACACCACACATACCCCTCTATGACATCAAGGAGAAGGCAAAGGGAATTATAATAATGCCTTTTCTTTTTTAATTAATGAAGACAGCTATTTGGTAGAAGGAAGGGTAAGCTGTGAGGGATCTCGGATGATTGGCAAACATCAAACAAATGTATGCTGCAAGAGAGTATCTATGTTTGAATGCAAACGTATGCCGCTTGTTGTTGCCTTCAGTAAATAACATATGCCGATCAGTGGCCTCAAGTGGACTTTTGTCTTATTTGTGTGCATGTCAGTCACATTTGGGATATGTTTATATTACGAAGTGAGCAGAGAAGAAATGGGGGGGTAACATTATTCATAAAACACATTATACAAGTTATTGAGACTTTGAGAACTTCCCTCATTTTCACAGAAGTTGGTTTTAATAAGGTTCCATGGGATTTGATGCTTCAGGGTGTTGACTAACGGTGTATGTGTGTAAGTCTCATGTGTGAATGAGTGTGCTCTGTGGTGGGGTGACACGTGGTGTGTATTACACATGAAAGAAAGGTCATGCTCAAACACAGAGCGAGGCTAAAGGTTAGTGGCGAGATGCCGATAGAACAAAGAGAGGGATGAGGCTTATCAAAGCTATCACTTGGAGGTAGACGACTAGAGGTCACCAAACCCTTGACATGATGTACACATCTAATGTCTCAGCCAAGGATCAATACAACTAGATTCGGACAAACCAGATAGGCTTAAAACTTGTCTATCCCTACTAGGAAGGAAAGTAAGCATTCACTCCTAACTCTGATTTGAAGAAAAAGAGGTGCGAAAAGAAGAAAGCTATGTAAAGTGAAAGGAGGAATAGACAATAATGAATTAAACAAGAAGCTGGTTGGGGAATGAATAAAATAGACATTCCTTTGGATGCAAATAAAGACAGAGGGGAAAGTTTGCCCAAGTGATTAGTAATTTTTCGGGGCGTTCACAGCATCAGAAGGAATAATGCATTTGACCATGCAGAAAAGAGGTGATGTAAGATCATTGTGGTAAATTAATATGCATCCACATTGATAAATGTACTCACCATATTTTCTCGCATATAAACCATATTAATCGAATCTATTTGTAACTCAAAAAAATTATGACTGAATCAAGGGTATGGCTGTTATGTGCGCAAATTAGACTTGACATGCACAAAACTGCAAGGTGACAAGGACGAAACGGCATAACGCATAAGACAATGCGGCCCATACGATCATTTATTTCAAATTAGAAAAAAAATAAACAGATAAAACGCTTAAGAAAATTTATTTTGACGTCTATGAATGAAATTCAAGAAAAACAAACGTATCTTCCATAAAACGTGAAAAAACTCACTTGTTCCTTCCATTGCTCACTGAGGGTGCCACCATCTTACCGAGGAATGACAAACTAGACCGCTACGCACACACCTCCTGGTTGTATTGCTCAGGTGATGTCCTTTTTGAATTTGTCTACATGTAGGCAAAGCCCTTTAGGAATGTACAATCAATCCAGCAGTCGATTTATACAGTATTTCAGAAATAGCACGTGCAAGGATTTTTCTTAAATTTTTCCCTTCAAAGTAACACATTTGTACTCCCTATTAAAACCATGAATATGTAGGTGAAAATTGTGAATCAAGGGGCGTCTTATACGAGAGAAATCACAAAATTCAACGATTTTAAGGTAATTTTAAGGGTACCCAGATGCGGTCTATATGTGAGAAAAAACGATAAATGGGGATAACAGGCCTAATATAGCGTTCGAGTGGTTAGCGCATCAGTCTAACAGTTCTGGCGTCATGGGTTCAATCCCAGTTCGATCCTCACTGTGTGAAATTTCTTAACACATTCCAAAAACATGCAGTGTAGGCTGGTTGAACTGTCTTAATTGCCCCTAGTTATGAGTGTAAGCGTGAATGGGTGTCTGTCTCCTTGTGCCCTGCGATTGGCTGGTCCCCAATTCAGGGTGTCTCCTACTTGGAGACCTACCTGGTGCCCGAAGTTAGCGGGGATAGACTCCAGCACCACAGTCCACAGCATAAGCAGTTCAGAAAATGAATGAATATGTATCAATGTATGTATGAAAATACAATGCGTAAGATAAATATTATGCATTCTACACCAGCTATAATATTAGAATGTTCTTGATCACAGCTTAATAGACATTTTTAGAAATTGGAAGCCTTAATTCCTAATTGAAGGCCTCTGTTCAAGAAGGTTAAAGGCTAGATATTAGTCATGGAGGCTCTGTCCTACATGCATCAAAAAGTATGGCAGTGACAGGGTTGAACTTCATAAAGTCTCCCCAGTTTGAGCAACAGTTGCATTAAGAGTGGTGTTTGTGAATGTTCATGCATGTCGTTGTGTGTGCTTGTCATTTAAGTCAGACACCATTAATCATGGGCAAAATGGCCCTAAAGTGTGTGAGACAAATGGACGTATCCCTGTCCTGACTCTACCCCCTGTTGTGATAACCTGCAGAAACTAATTTGAAATAACGAATAAAAAGTCAGCTCTCATTTATTCCAGTGGTAATTGCTCTTCCCTCATTGTAGGTTAAGTCTTTTAAATAGTGTCTTACATCATGACGTGCTCATCTTCATCATCTATAATTCATGATATACTTTGCACCAAGCAAAGCTGTTAAATATTTAGTGAGTCATTGCCTTAAACTTAATCACTCTCTGATAAAGCATGTTTTTCCTCCGCCTTTTTTGCTTTGAGCTCTTCAGTCAAGAGGATACACACTCGAACAACTTGTATAATCTATTTTTAATTCCGCATTTTGCAAATTAACATAATACCACTTAGCGCCATGTATTAATTGCATTTCATTGTTAAGTGCACCATTATGTCTATGTAAAACAAGCTATTATCATTGTACTTCATCAAGTATTAAATGTAATCCATTTTTAAAGAATGCTTAAACATTAATTTGCTACACTTGCTGCTGCTAATGTCTCCGCTCATCAAACTAATTCCCTACACAGATGCAAAGTAGGGCAAATGGACGATTGCTTTAAACTGACTTGCTGTTTGGCCTCTGAGAATTTTACACTGCATCAAGTATTAGGAAATGAAGTGTTACTCTGACTTCACTGCATAAAGAACAATATATATGAAAAAAATGGAAGCAATAATTTATTTACAACTCTTACTACTTCTGTAGTGCATCTAGCACTGCATCATAGTCCCTAAATATATGGATTTCATTTTTTTAAATAAAAAAATCAACACACTATTGCATGTTTTGAAAAAAAAACAAAAAGGATCATTAAATAGAATCGATCCATGTTTTGGGCAGATATAAAATTTCTTTGTAACAGCTACCTTTATCACAACATGAATCAGCATCAGGATGCCAAACTCAGCCCTCCTATTGCGACTGTCGGGGAGACACTAAGGGTAGCAGAGGCTCAAGCTGTGCAACAGGAGAAACCACAGAAAATCAGCTAGAAGAGGACCACCGGCTGCAATGACTGCCCCTCCAGAAGGGCCCTCTAAAACGTTATCCAGATCAGACTGAGCAGCGGGAAAGCTTAGATTAGCATTTGGCCAAGGTTGGGCGAGTGCATCTTGACCCAGAGGGCTGGAACACTCCTCCCAGTAAAACCAGCGAGAGCAGTTGGTTGACTGGGTTGCAGTGGGACAGGGCATCTGCAAGACAATGAAGCTGACCAGGAAGATACAACGTTCTCAGACTGGCATGATGAGGAGCCATCCACACCATGAGGCACCGGAACGGTCTTCGACAGCTGAGCAGGCTTTGTGCCCCCATGGTGGTTGACATAATACACTGCAGAGGCCCTCTCCTACCACACCAGCACATACTACCGCCTATGCAGGCATGAAAAAAACTCCTTATTACCAGGTGCATGACACGCAGCTCCAGAATGTTGATGTGTTTGACTTGGTC
This sequence comes from Stigmatopora argus, assembly GCF_051989625.1. Classification (NCBI taxonomy): domain Eukaryota; kingdom Metazoa; phylum Chordata; class Actinopteri; order Syngnathiformes; family Syngnathidae; genus Stigmatopora; species Stigmatopora argus. Next base: position 5,098,735 of record NC_135403.1, read on the forward strand.
AAGCACAGACTAGCTGCCCTGCATCTGACAAGGAAACGAAAGGAATCATCCGACTGCCGTAAGGCCGGTTGGGGAACATAAACCCCCTCTGGGGAAAAATGTGCCAAACTACGAGGACAGAAACCAGCCAAGGGGCCTACAGGAAGCCCCTTGGTAGATCTGCCCCAACACAGGCCTGACAGATGTTGCTTGGTCATAGAGGCAGTAATAGTCCTCTCCAGGGAAGACAAGGCAGTAGTGCTGAAAAGCTGGCCATGATCCACAGAAACACTACAAAACGTCTTCTTAGCAGCCTCAGTTAGGATGGACTGAGCAAGTCATACCTGGTGACGCGCCTGCACGAGGTAGGACATCATTCACCTGAGCTCCCTGGTCATCAAGGCAAATGTATGAAACGATGCATCCCACCACGCAGGTGTCAACACCGCCCCAAAGCAAAGATGCTGAGAGGGCCAAAAAAAGGTCAGCATGAGAGTTACCTATGTGCCTAGTGCATGCATCGGTGTCATAGGGCCTGACAAAAAAGGTCCTCAGTCATGACATTTAGGCTGTGGGCATCGCACTAGAGGAGGAAGTGACTCTTCAGGGGACACGATGAGGGACGCAGCTCTCAGCTGATGGCCGCAGCATCCCTCCAACTCACATAAATTATTATAAGGCCAACACTGATGACATCTTAAAACTTTAATAACTGCAAAGGCAATTGGTATTTAACAATATGTTATGCAAGTTTAAATAAAAGTAAATCAAACTAGTAATTGCTTGAAGTTACCTGACATGCAGACAGGAAAATATTTACACAGCTAGGGAAAGTGCTCTATATTTGTGTCAAGACATTGCTACATAATACTGAAAATGTACTACATTGCAAAAAATAAACATTTTAGTTCGTTGGTAAAATACTGACATTTCTGGTTGCCAAAATTTTAAAAAAGGTCAGGTTTGCTATCTAATTTAAAAAAAAACTTTAACAGTGAAAAGAGGTATACGTATATCATTATATTTGATTTTATATAATATATCTATGTGAAAAAGTGTATGTTTAACTACCCTTTCTCCAACTTGAAATTGGCAGTTAGGTGTGCTGACTACTGACTGACCCAATAGCACAATCTGCCTTCAGCTGCATGTGCACAAGTTCTAAAGGAGTCATGTTTTTCTAACCTTCTAGATGCACAAAATTGCCTCCAACTTCTCTGCTGTAGCTCAGTTTGACATTTGACTGGTGTATCATCAAATTCAGACCAGATAGGAGGTCAAAAAAGATGTTGCCACCATCAAGACTGGTTACACAATTAAGTATAAAACAACACAATGTTTTTATAAAGTATGCTACCATAATTTATTTATTATCATTATTATTATGGTAACCACATCTAAACCTAACCCTATACCATTGTAACATTAAGTTCATGGCGTCGCCGTTTTGTTTAGGATTTTTTACGGTAAGATTCTGGCAACCATAGCCAACAGTATTGTAATTTTGAAGTTGTTCATAGGTCCTTTCCTCATCCTTCCTCAGAGAGTAGCGAACACTGACTAATGGACTATGTATCATTTTCAGATCCACAAACACCGTTGGACCCAAAGCTACAGCCAAAAAATGTCAGCTGTGCACATGAGTACGGATGCACACAGGGGTGCTAGAGCCAGATCATTACAAGCACGAACTGGTTGCCAGGCAATTGCGGGGCACAAACATAAGTGATTTTAAAAAAATCCACACTCACATTCACAACTTGAAAGGCGAAACCAGCCATCCACTATTCTCCCACACTTGAAATTTTCATTCATTGTACCATAAAATCATACATGTAAATATGCGTGCATTCTTTTAACATAAACTACCTTTCCCTCAATAGACAAAAAGTATCTTTAGAGATTCCAAACAAGCCATTTTCAAGCACATTCCTCTCATCGTTTCTCTCTCCTACTGTATCTCCCCTACTCCCACCAAAGCATTCCATCTCCCTGATGTTTAATTCATTGTGTCTTTCCATCATCCTTCCACCTATCTCCACGGCTGTGTCAGGTAACAAACAATGAGTTTTTGATGTGAATAATTTAATGCGTGTACGGCAAATGGCGGCGCTCTGCATCGCCTGTGCCCGCACGTTGGGCTGTCATTAAGACACCTGATTTCCCCCAAGATTCCGAGCAAGCTGCCTGCTAGATGAAAAGGCAGCACGCGTGTCGACATTTCTCCCCCCTTTACATCTTGGGAGGATGACTATATTTTTAGACAAGCTAAATGAAACAAAGACATTGATAAGCATTAAAAAGAGAAGGGGAGTGCAAAACAGAGCATGACGGAGGAAAGGACAGTGACTGTTTGGCCGTACATATTTTTGTTTTCTCTCAATTTCATCTGATGTCAGGACATCAAACAATAACTCTACTTTCAAAAGCTGGCAAAAGCCCTGATTCAATATTTTCTCCTGGCCTGTTCTGCTCTGATCCTGAAACGGCTCTGTGGCTAGATGTTCATGCACAGAGAGAAAATGATGGTGGGGACGTCAAATACTAACGTGCTGTGGATAATAAACGCTACATCCTCATTCTCATCCATGACCCCTCCCATCTTACCCTAAAATGACATATATACAATATGCATTATGCGTAAAATGAGTACACTGTCAAATACAGTGGTATCTCGTGGTACGACATGCTCGTGGTATGACGAAAATTTCGATCGAATAATTCGCCCGCAATACGATCAAAATTTCTAGATGCGACCAAGCCAGGTGGCCATGACATGACAGGCTGTTTATCATTGTAGCGCACCGTCTTTTTTTGCTGCATCTCTTTCATGTATAACTACTATATCTACGAGGACTGAACGATTTATTCAGACGAGTTTCGACCAGGAAACGAACAACGCGCATGCGCGGGCAAAAAGAGGGCTTTCTGGGTAATGAAGTATACTTGTGCACACAACACCCATGGGCAATTGCACCCTTTCTCAGGATAAAACTTCATTACCCACAATCAATACGTGGGTAAGCTCAGCTATTGCATTTCCTGTTATTCTTTCTAAGGAAAGAAGCTCCCGCGATCGCTCATTCAAGCCTATTTCTCGTTGGCAAGTGGTCGTGCGTTATCCTATTGTGAGGACTTGTGTGCATCATTTTCAGAATATTTTGAAGGAAATACAACAGCAAACAGTCCATCGATAGCGAACGTGAGGGTGGAGGCGTGGCAAACAGCTAACCTGGCCAGAACGAAGGTTAAAAAAAAAATTAAAAAAATAGAATTCAGTTTTGTGTAAAGTTACATTAAACGTATGTTTGAGTGTGTCTGTATATGTTAATCCAAGTTAATTTAAATTTGTTTGTTCCGTTACGAGTGCGTTATCGTGGAAAGATGCCCCCACTCCCCTCCCCTCTCTTTCTGTCCCTCTCTGTACCCTCCGCGAAATCTGCCCAATTTTAATTTACTATTAAACACATTTTATTACTATTAAACCACTAGTTATGTGTTACTTTGTTAATAGATGGCGAATTAGAAGAAATAAAACATTTTTTCCAATCCAATATCCTGTTTTTGGTGTTTTATCAGAGGGTTTTAACGAATTAATTTGTTTTTAGTTCATTTCAATGGGAAACGTTCGCTCGAGTTACGAGAAGCTCGACATACGAGCTCAGTCCCCGAACAGATTAAGATCGTATGTCGAGGTACCACTGTATATACAATATGCACTATGCGTAAAATGAGTACACAGTCATATAGTTGTTTTTTTGTTATTTTATAGGGATGCATTGTGCATATACAAGATTTGAGCTTATCTATGAGGTTATTTCTAGGGAGGGAAGAAAATGTGGTCCTTTCATTAGAAAGGGTTAAGAACACTAAAGGGAAATGTGGCCTGGTAGGGTGGGAGGAGGAGATGAGAATGTGGTAGACAATGGGTTTTAAAACATACAGTATATGAAGGACAAGGGCAGGGCATAGATGACAGAGCCAATATAAAACTATACCGCCAAATGAAGTGGAAAGAACTGAAAGAAAAGAAATAAAGGGTGCAATGTAGTGAAGGTGGGTATGGTTTTAATAAGCCATTGTGAAGATAATTGAGCCATGGGGGGTGGCTCTGAAAGCCTTTTTAAGACTCACTTCAATCTTTGATTCACTTTCATCACTTCCAGTGTGGCCATGTTGATTGTGTGAAATCGGCAGGAGGGCCTTCAATTATTGCATCTCATCTGTGCTCACACAAACACCTACATATCCACTGACACACATACACACACACTAATAACATGTTTGAAACATACATTCTCATTGAAAGTATACGTTCGTTTGGTCTTACATAGACACACAGAGCATATACAAGAGTCAAATTATGAGGTGCCCTTGATTTCATCCAAATGACGTGGGAGAAAGGGATAGGATACACAATAGGCACAAAAGCACCGAAGATTGAACAGTGTGTTGATTATTCTCTTTGTCTATTTTGTTATTAGCAGATGGTAGCTCGATAATGAAGTGGGTACTTAATGTTGTCTCACAATAGGAAAAATGAAACAAAATCCTATATATAATGACTTTGTGAATGGATTGGTTATGCCACAAGTGACTGTGTGCACGTGTGTGTATGTGTTGTGTGTCAACCATGTTGACAGCTACCAGGAGCATCAGAATTGGTATAAAGCAAAGAACAAAACTTAGCACATAGTACCCTCCACTCTTATGCCACACCGCTATTGTCGAGATCATTATATATATATAAAGCTGGGTGTACTCATAGATTGAGGGCCCACTTGCAGATCAGTGTTTTAGTTGAACAAGTTCAATGATCAAAAGTTCCCCAATTTGTTCAATTTTGGAGGGAACGTGAACAAAACATTGCGAGTTTTGGCTGTAAATCTTTTGGGGGAATGGTTGAATCTGGGGCTGACACGGCAACAAAATGTACTAACTCAAAGCAGCGCTATGAGCAAACCTTTTAACCACATGACATGAGGTCTGGTTTTACTTCTTCATAGTTTGCGTGTGTCACACTGCACACACAATGCAAACCTATTTTCTATCTTTTTAATTATTTACTTTATTTATCATCTGTTTTCTCCTATTTTCACATATTTTTTTAATATAGTGTTGCAATTGGCTGGCAGTTAGTGGTAGCAGTGTCTGTAGTTAGCTGGAATGGGTTCTAGCACCCCCGCAGCCATCATGAGGCTAACCAGTTCAGGAAAATAAAAACACTCAAAATGTCTGCTTATGGTAGCACACAAATTAAGGGATTTTTTTGTTTTACATTATTTTTTTCAAACAATGTGAACTGGCTGAAAACAATTGTTCAAAACACATTAAAATATGAATAACAAGTAAACCAAACTGATCTGTCATTGCAGTAGGTAATACTTATTTCATTTGGGGCCTAGTGTAAAATTCAGTCCAACTGATTTTCTTTCTCTATCTGCACTTTGCGATTGATGAGAACAAAATTTAAAAGGATACACACGCACACATACCAAACCATCCCTATCTACTAGCAATTTAAGAATCCCTCTTCACAAGCATTTCGACAAATTTATAGCACCTCCCAAATAATAGATATTATTATGCAGCTAAAGAAACAAATGCTCCAAGCTATTGTTTGAAGAAACACCTTATTTTGGTGTAATGTCTGTTTGTGTGTACAGACATACATACAGTATGCCAAATGTGTGAATATTAAGTGAGAGATGGAAGGCTTTTTGGCATTATGAGCATTACATCAGTGCATGTTTGTGTCTCTATTTCATTCTCTGGCTGCTTTCATGCCTCTTCCTCTTATCCCTTGCTTACGATCAAATAAATTTGTCATGAAAGACCTCGAATGCATCATTCATGCCTGTTCAAGCACACACACATATTGTCAGTGAATATAGACTCATAGGTGGATGTTGAGGGCTCTAAGTCCTCTTTAAACCAAGCTTTTATTTCCCCTGTCGCTCAATGGCTTGTGTGGACGGTGTGTGTTAGTGTGTGCAATCTATGAACACGAGACTGTCCTTAACTTGGGGATGGCAAAAATGCACAATGCAAATGTTTATTTGCACTGTCACAGGTGTCAGGATGTCTCTTTTCTGATCTTAATTAAAATTGAGTCTCCAGTCATCAAAGCAGCCACTGGGAATATTTTTAATTATTTGCTACCTATGGGGTTCTACGTTTTTTATGCGATTACTGACAGGGAGCAGAGATTAGGTGACAGTGTGGTTTGTGATAGAATTAATGAATGCTGTAAAACATACATCACTCTAGGACTACATTCATGTTTGTCATGATGGTGTTTAAGTGGTAGTAACAAAGAAAAGTAATTCAACTTTTAACACATTTATAGCAACTAAACTAAAACAAGCATTGCCTCTCTAAATCTCAACTAATCTAGACATCTCACACACGCTGTAACAGGAAATGATCTTCCCAATACAAATTATTCAATTTATTAAACAACCCAGCAGAGGTACAAAGCTTTAATAGTGTGTTATTCAACAAGAGGTTTATTTAAAAAATAAATTAAAAAAACAAACATTGTCATTCATTAATATGAGAGAGCAGCGTGCATAGTGGGTATGGGGTGTGGAGGTGGGACGGGGGGAGTAGTGAGGGCAGCAAGTGAGTTAAGGAGTACTGATTGATAAGTGTTTGTGTGTACGTGCTTGTGTGTTTTAGGGTATTGTTTGTGTGTGGAGGGGGTTGGGGTGGCTTAGCGCTTGCTTTCTTAGTGATGCCTCAAGGTTTTGTGATAACACAGACAGGTACTTTGAGCCAGTCATAATTCCTTCCATCCAATATAATGCACTAGTACATTATTTCTGTTTTTTTTAGTCATGTTGTTCTTTTGTGATGAGCAATGTTGTTTTGGTACTAAAAATATCATACAGATGGTTATATGAAAAGTTTGTGCAACCCTTACAATTTTCCAGATTTTTCTCTACGACTTGTTGATTGTATGAGTCACGAATTTCAGTTAAAACCCCATACATAGGAGACAAACATATATTTTAGAGGTAAAAAAAAGTTCATAGGCGTTACGGAGAGTGTGTAATAATTATTTGTGCAGAACCACAACAATGGGACCCCTTGGTGGGCCATTTCTGGTTTGAAACCCATCCTTCAAGTTCTCCATCAGCTTAATTGTTGTGGCCCTGTTAGAACCACCAAACTTAAAACACAATTATCTACAGTGTGTGTGGAATGGTTCAAGTATAGTTTGGTAAAAATGAATACATCATTTTGCCTGCCTGCTGCTTGGTTCACATCTTATTACAATTTGTCTTTCATGGCAGTGAGGGTGTATGAAGAGGTGATCTAGGAAAACCAGTTTTCTTTACCTCACCTTGCCACTACTCATAGCATGGTAGTAGAGTATAGTAGAAACATAGGCATAGTTTGCATGCTTTTTGCATGACATAGTGGTGGGTAAATGTATCTTCTAACAATAACCAGCTTGTGACCGATCAGCCACAAGATTCTTTTAACTCCCAACTTGTGTCTGTAGGAATCCACTGGGCCCTTAGTGGAGTTATAGCCAACCGTGAAGTATTACTTTGTGTCAGATGCAGCTGGAATATACACTTCTTGCCTCCAAGGCTTTCCATAAGTGCTTGATTTAATTTTTTCAATTGTTATTCCCCCCACTTTCTTTGTTGTCTTGTTCAGCTGCTTAGACATGGACAAATGTAAACGTGTATTTTAAGTTACCTGGCAAGCATGGTGCAAAAGTAGTTGGCACGTCCCCTGCACAGTTATCATATCGAGGATTCAATCTCTGGTGGCAGACCTTCTTGTGTGGGTTTTCCCCAGGTTCTCTGGTTTCCTCCTACATCCCAAAAACATACATGGTAAACTGATTGAACATTCTGAATATTGCATAGCTATGAGTGTGAGCTTGAATGGTTGTTTGTCTCCTTGTGCCCTGTGATTGGCTGGCAAACAATTCAGGGTATCCCCCACCTCTTGACCATAGTTGTTTGGGATAGGCTCCAAAACACTCACGACCCTTGTGAGGATACCCGGTACAAAAACATTTATGAATATATGTTACCTAATGTAATTCGTGTTCCAAGCTCATTCCGAGCTATTACCAAGTGGGACACCAGAAAGATGACACGTGCCACTCCTACCAACCCAAAGAACGAGCATTTACGGCATACCCCGTTGTCCCCCACCCGTGCCCATAGTAGCTGTTCGGATACTATTTGCGCCATAGGACCCAGGGTAGTCCCACACCCCACCCAAGTTTTAGATCCAATGCATGCGTGCATATAGAGCACAACTTATGTTGACAAGCAGAAGCCTTTGATTGAGGGTTCCAAATTAGATGTTGTATATGTATAATAGTGTGTGTGTGTCTGTGCATTTGTGTGTGTGGGGGCGGGGGGTTGCGCGTGGCTTCCTGGGTCTCAAGGTCCCCCGGGTGATTATAGACAATAAATATGCTTGATTACAAATGTCCTACCTCCCCATCAACTCCATTTAATGTATGCAGTTTAATTGAGCGTCAAAAGCATAGTATGAGTTATGGGACAAGGAGACAGGCCAATATATCAGAGAGGCCGAAAGGGGGAGATTATTTATCAAACACCACGAGAGAGGGAAAGCAATTTCAATCAGGTAATAAAAAAGTGGCCATTTGATATAAAATTGGGAAACTTCATTAGCTACTTAACCCTAGATGTGATAGAAATACAATAAACACAATCACGATCGTCATCTCGATCAGGTGCATTTCACTTTAGAGGGATATTTTAATAAATCCATCAATGCGATGAATATATTAACGTTTTCCAAATGATATGATGTAGTTTAATCACATTGGCATATATAGATTCTGCATGATTTATATTATCCAATCGATATTGAGGTAGCCCATATTCTCATGGACTACAGGAGGCAGTATTAAAAAAAAAACATCTACAACAACACTACACAGTAACAGTGAAGACCTACTAGCATCTGACCAGTAGTAGTTTGACTGACTGACTTCCAATCTTGAATGAATGTGGCAGGAATTGCTTCACTTAGTAAATACATATTATCATCTAATATGTATATGAGTGTGGCCGTCCGACCAAAAGCCCAATTTCCGTGCACATTTTCAATATTTTTCCGTGATCATGGAGGAGTTGCTCCGGCGGTGAGTTCCTGATTCATGTACTTTTGACGCAGTTCTAACACTTTGTTCTTTGAGTTTTTTTGTGTGCCTAATGGTTGGAACAAATTAACGCTATTCCATATAAAATGCGTCTCTATTTACACAAAATACAATTATAAAAAAACAGTTCTGGAACGAATTAATTTCATAAGGAGAGGTGCCACTGTATTTATATGCTTTATGAAAACAACAAAGTATTTAGAAGAAAAAAAAACAGACAGAAAAAACACAAAGAAACCTTCAGTTGTTTTACGGTACTTTGGAAATTTGAGAAATGAGAACTGAATGGTTTAGTGAGCAATTATTCAACTATTTTCTTAATTTCAATTAAAATCTGTTTGATTTTGGACATAGGCCCTGTAAAGTAGTGGTAGGTATACTGATGTGTCTGGATTTCATCCTTTTTAACAGCCAATAGGTAATAGAAAGGGGGCCTTTTCAAATGTAAATCCAATAGTCAGTGGGACAGCAAAAGAGTGTAGCCAGGGGAAAATCTTCTCATGTGGCATTTTTCACAAACTATTTCCTGAAAATCATCTTCATCCGAAATTCCTAGCAGCAGGAAATATATGTACAAAATCTGTAAAACCATTCCTCTATCTGTCTCACCTCTAACCTACACACTTTTATAAGCACATACACACCCAGACCCTGGTCCTGGTATGGGTTTCTTCTAATTGGCTTATTGTCTTGAGGAGCCAGTGACAGAGGCATACTTTTATACTCGGCAATGGAGAGGGCTAGCTAATTTCCACCGGTTTCCCTGTTCGACCTCAACGCTACACATACAGTAGCGAGCCCTCTCTGGAGGGATCATTAGGAGTCTGGCATTCTGACTCGAGCTCTCACTACACACCCATACATCCCAAACCCACACTCACACATACTTTCACACTAGTGGTCAACAACCAAACACACACAGCTAACCTTTAGAGGGAAGTGAAATAAGGAAATTATGGCCGTGGTCAAAATGTATTGTTTATAAGCCTATCTGACATGCTTATGCACAAATCCAAGGATAATAGGCGACTACTTAAAATTTTACTTTCTGACATATACAATTTTTATCATTGATTCAAAGGTTTAAGGAGATGAAGGGTAGATCTTGATTTAAATACAATTGATTAATACTTAAAAGCGGGCATTCATATTATTGTACAGCCGGTCTTTATTCAGGTGATACATATGTTTATAGGTTTGAATACATTGCAGTTCAACAATTGCAGCATCAACTGTTCACTAGACCTACCATGACTGTAGTAGTTAATAACGCCAAATTGTCTAAACAACTTTAACCATGTTAATCACATCCCAATATTGTTTTATAGGATGCCTTTAGGAAGTTGACTACAGTTTAGACATAAATTAGGGGGGAGTACGTGATTAGTGTCAGCATACATGCTGTTTCTTGTATTATTTGAACAATACCTGCCATCTAAAAGTGATGCAAGTCTTTCCCCATTGCAAATGTTTCTGCCAACCCACATCCATGTGATTATCAAGAGTGGGAAGAGGGGGCTCATGAATTGAACCATTGCAGGGACATGCAGTCAACCAGTAGTGAGGGAGGTGGTGGTGACTTCACAGGTCATAAAAAGCAGACATCCCTATCCCACGGGAGCTCCAAGTAGGCATACGCCCTAGGAGAGGAGGGTTTACTGCTAATTTACGAGCCCCTCTGCGCCTTGGTCAACAAAAATAAATGTGCTGTTGTAATTACATATTCATTATTAATAGGTAGCATTATTTATGAGCTGCAAAAAGAGGTGCTACATGCCTGTGGTTTCTTTCGTATCTCGACTGGACTGATGCCCGGATGATGTGCTGAAGACCATGCCGGAGGCATTCTCATTGCTTCTCCTATCCTGACCTTAATAAAGGGCAAGGGGGCCAATATCAAAAGAAAATGTATGCCGTTGAAAAATTCGTTTAAGTGCTTACGGTATACTATATGCAAGGAGTAACCATGCATGAATCCAAAGGCAGGACATTTTGTGATGCTAAGAGTTGAAATTCTTACATACTGGAGAATAAGATGTCTGGCATTATTAAATATGCGAATGTCCCATGTTGGCACATTTCCCAAGGATGCAATGCTAATCGCCAGATCGATCTATACTGCAGTTTCTCTTAAACACCGCCACATAACATCACAGTCGAGAGAATTACAGCATGAATTCCAATAGCTCTCAATATGATGAGAATTCTGGTATTTTTAGCCATTTGATCCATCCTGAGGTTCATGGATTTAAAAGCTTTTGTGTTATGACCGTGAAATGATACATTTGCAGGCCTACTTAAAACTCAATTTAACCATAGCTGCAGCATTGCCATAATGGCTACCCTCTATTTCCAGAGCTCTGCCAATCAATAACAAATTGCTGAAAGCACAAATGATTCCATTTTCTGCTAGGGGGAAACGAGAATGATGAGAAAATAGTTGAAATTGATATGTGAGGGAATATTATCAATGCTCTAAATGTCAGCAGGATGAGGTACTATGACCTTTTAGGCCAGAGAATGGGGAAAAATCCCACACAAAGGTAAACCTCAAAATGCAGACAAACGTGTATAAATTTGCAAATGTGAAGCTCCTTTGGGTATTATTTATTTTTTCAGAAATTGATGGCTGTTAAACATCACTAACAAAAACAAGCATAATGGACCTTGCACAGACCTGCCTTTTGACAGTAAAATATCAAAACATATCCGCTCCTTTTCACAACAATTGAACTTGCAACATCAAAATGACTAAAAGGCACCTGATTATTTGAGAAATTAAGAAAATATATTCATTCACTAATATCCTGAAGTATGGTATCATATTTTATCAGTTCTTAATGGAGATTATAGTAAACCTCACCTTGGTGTCAGCTGACTTAGATTGAATTTTACATGCAATTGAATTCCATTTTCCACTACCCTGCTAGGCCATAATGCAGTTAATAGCATGGTTTGTTCAGTACCCGACTGGTCAGCGGTCTGACCGACTGCCTAAGCTTTCTTGGGCAAGGCGTTGAACCCTGAATTGCTCAATGTAGGCATGGCAACATGTATTACATGCTGAGAACAACATTTCAGATCAAAAACATTTTAGCAAACCAACAAAACTCCCACTGTGAGTCACTTATTTCAAGACTTGAATCAAATGAAAAACAATAATATACCTAAAATAGCAGTCAATCTCTTACTTTATATACTGTACATTTTACCACATTAAACCCAATTGGTTTTGGTCTATTACAACAGGAAAATGAATTAGCTTCCTCTGTTCTAATATTTTGGGACTAGTACTTTATGTTGATATTGGGCGCAATAGGCTTTCTTGATAACAAGTCAAAGGTACAATATCTTAAACGTACACCTACACTCACATACTCTGTACATTTCACAAATGAAAACAAAAAAAAATGTAGGGCACAAAAACTGACCTTAAGTAAACATACAAGCCCTTTATTTAACCTTTTTGACATAAATCATATTGTCTGGTTTGTCTTAATATCTTGCTTGAGGGCCATGTAAACAGTTCATATTGTGTTTTTCTTCTTCTTTTTTGGTCTTTTCTTTTCTACAAGGGCATATATATATGTGAGGAGAAACACTTAATTCTTTAGAAAAGCCTGCATGTTTCTTTGGAGCAGTAAACACCGTTGTGAATGTATAAAGAAGAAGAAAAAAGATTCAATAGAGACGAGGTGAATAATGAATGATGAATGTAACCTTTTTGTTACATTTAAAACACATTTTATCATCCTGAAATCTCAGTCATTTCACTTATAACCGATTGGCTCTTCTATTGTCTTCAGAGCAAAGCAATTGTAATTATGTCACCTGAATCATTAAAGTAAATCCAGCCTATTTTTTTAATTACTTTTTTTATTTTTTTATTTTTCAGAGACCGTAAATTATGTTTTTATTATTATTTCTTTTTTACTTTTAGTGAGTTTTTTCCTGGTGGTTTTCCTACAGCCGGGTTTAGGCCATGTTGTACTAATTTCTCTTAAGCAATGAAGTGGAGAGTATTGTCTTTACCATGGCTAACGCTCAGTAAAATCAATGACAGGGCACATAAAGCTCAGCCAAGGCCCCCTGAAATCTCGTTAGTTTAAATGCCTGGAGGAGATATGTGCTAATAAATGAAAACACAATTAACAGTGTGCACTTTGGCTCCACTAGACTCTGATCTGACCATTGCAAGGACATACCCTGAAGTGTATAGCCAATTCTAGTTAATAATATTTTCTTATGTTCAGCATAGAAAAAAAATTGAAGAATGATCAAGTTAACAAGGGAAAACTGGATGGTTCGGCCTGCTCTGTCTTGCCTTCTGGAAAAGATGTATAAAAAATATGTGCTCTTTGAACTTCACCATAATTCTCAAGTGATTACAATTATACAATTATAAAGAATTATAAGAATGTGAATTACAAAGTTAGCTGTTTGCGAACCATTACTAATGCCTGAGAAGTATGCAATTGATATTATGTATATATTTATTAGAGACTAACCCAAGTTGAAATTGTATTGTAGTAAATATCAGTTTACCATTGATGTCTTTATCACAAAAGCTCAAAACAAATGTGTGAAGTCAATAATGTGTTCCTACTAATTATGCAAGACAATCCAAAAACATAGTAATTATACCACACAGCACGAACTGAATTTAATCCAAGATATGATCAAAACCGTATTTTTTTTCTTATTTTCAAACATTTTTTGACCAAGAAAGAAAACAGAAAATTAAAAATGCTCAGCTCAAAAGATGTTGCTTTGCTTCTGCCATTCTCAGGTACATATAACGTTCTATGCATGTTTAAAAATGACCCTCCGCCCCATTGTTATTCTCCACTCCACTAAACTCTATTGTTAATACAGAAATACTATGTGGATGTGTATGTAGAAATGTATCACTATTTTCCCCCCCAAAAAGCAAGTATCAGAAAGGTGTTAGTATGACCTGGTGCATGTGTGCGGACGTGCATGTATGTGGGCCTGGCAAGTGTGTGTTGACCATGGAGGTGTACCATGGGCCATTTGCAGCGGCCCAGTGCGCTTACGAAATTGCTTCTGGGTGTGAGGGTGCTCATAATGTTCTGGACCATTAGCTCAAATAAGTCACAGCCAAAACTCTTAGTATCTGTCTCACTGCCCAAATGACAAACGGCATCCTCCCAAATCCCATTCAGGTAGGAAGAGACACGTAAGACAGAGGAGATAAAAAGATGGATTCCAATATAGTTTTGTCCAGTAATTGTGTACTATAATTACACCACACATGTTGGTGTAAGAGTGTGCTAATAAAAAGCAACAATAAGATGGCATTTTTAATCATTCATTCAAATTCAACACCACTTATCCATGTCAGGGTCACGGGGTGCAGGAGACTATCCCCGCTGACTTTTGGACAATAGGCGGACTACACCCTAGACTGGTCGCCAGTCAGTCGTAGCGCACACATAGAGACAGACAACCATTCACACTCATAATTATACTACCGCCGAGCGGGAATCGATCCCACGCTTGCCCGAACCGAAGTCAGACGAGTGAACCACTACACCAATTCATTTTCGACACCACTTATCCTGGAGCCTATCCCAGCAGACAAACGCGGATGGCATTTTTACCTCTTTAAAAATGTCAGTGGAATCAGTGCCAACCAACACTGGTATGAAAAAAAATATCAAAATTAAAACATGCAATTGCAACAAAAAAGTGGATTTCCATGGAGTTTCTTGGTATGAATACACCCTTAAACTCTATTAATATCTCAAGCTTATCTGACTATAAAATTCTCAAATAGGACAATTTGTTGCTCTGTATAATTGACTTTTAACGAAAAGGGACATCCTTTCAGTTCTGTAGAGCCAAAAGCTAATTTCAGACATGATATCCTAGAACACCCATAGTTAGCTGGATAGGCTGCAGCACCCCCATGACCCCTTGAGAGGATCAGCAGCACAAAAGATGAATGAGTGAATTACTGGGTAATGTGCCACGGCTCATGGCTTTCAAACATAGGGAAATGTATCGGCATTGTGCCATCTCGGCCATGTTTACACAAGAGGATTTCACATGTAGCGTGCGACTTGGGAATGATGTTATGCTTGGTTAAATTTTTAGATTCTGCTGTAGACCTAATTTTTTACTCTACCTATTGAGGTCATTCATTTGTAGGAGACAAGACTGAACAATGATATGCCTCAATCCCAATTTCTATTTATTAAAACAAAACAGAGAAATTATGGTACCAATACTCAGCCACAGAGTCCTGTGCTGCTCCATTAAATAGGTAACCAACTTTTTAAGCCCTAAGATTGGCGAACAGTTGTTGGATGTAGTTTGTTAATAGGCTAGTTTAAAGCTTTTTTTGTTGTTGTTGCTTTTTTTTGCTTGTTGAATGTAATTTTGTCTTAAGGAGGAAAAAAAATAGGATTGCAGTGTAGCCTGATGTGCTCACATGATAGCTATGTACGTCATCATCATTTGTGCTCTGAAGCGGACCATTACCTGCTGCATTCAGACAGCGTCAGCCAGTAATGTACCAGACTTGTGACTAGGTCGCAAGCCGGTAATTTTCCTGTTAATGTCCGTGTCAGCTGAGCCGGCAAATTGCGTTTACACATATCACGTGCCAGGTAAATGGCGATACATTACTGGACTTCATCGTATGTATGAAAGGGGGTCAATAGTATCACAAAAGAAGTAATTAGAGTAAAAAAAAATCAAAACACAACTACAACAGAAGCTCATTGTTTCCATGGTAAAGTGTTCACGGCTGAAGATGAGAACGAAAAAAACACAAAACTTAAAAAATTAAGAAAATAGAATGATTGATTTATAATGTAGTTCAAACTAAGCCCCTATTCCAAATTATCATACATTGTTCTATTACACCCACTATAATGTAATAACCGCCTCAATACAGCTTGAAGATCAGACAGGTAAGTTACTAAGGAAAGGAGGTAAAGTAATATAAAAAGTCTAATTCTCCAGCTTAAAAGTGTAATATTAAATTGTTCTTATTCTGCTCATAACGGGTTTTTTTGCATAAAAATGACTCCGAATCATTTAAGTCAAAGCTGTTTGAATGCATATGGGGTAATTTTGAGAACCGAGTCCTGGTGGTATAAGAGCTTAGCTTCTGGCAGTGACCAATTCCCCAGTAGTTTAAACAAGGACAGTATAATTGTGTTATTCTTATGCTTATGAAAATAGTGCACAAATTGAAATTTGGTGTGCTGTTGTGAATATTTCAGCATGAAATAAAAGATTCTGGCAACCAAGCAGTGTTTTGAATTTCTCGAAACATGCTGTGTTTTTTGTTGGTCTAATATATTGTTTTTTTCAACAGCAATATATGAAATATGATTGAATATGGTTGCTTTATTGGAAGCAAATAAAATATGAGTGAATATGGTGGCATTATTGGAGGCATATAAAATATGAGCGAATATACCTGATTTATTGGAAGCCTAGTAGTTTTAAGTCATACCAAATACTGGTGCTGACATTGCATCAAAATTCCTAATTTCTAAATGTGAGATGAGATATTGCTGTATGACAGCACACATAGCTGCAAAATACCGCTTCACTGGGTTTTGTGCAAAATACTCTTACTCTGCAATTTTGTAGGATATTTGTCTAAAACGGGCTGTGTTCTCAATTTGTACTGAATTGCTCTCTGATTGAGTGCCAATGTAGTTTGCCTTTTGCACTTGGCATGACCTTGAACAGGCAAAGTGGTTTATAAAATGGATGGATGGTGTAATGCATTTGAGTGTGATGGGCAACATATGGCCTGTGGGTCACTTTATTCATTAATCCAGCCCTCAGTAATTGATCAAAATATATTAAATTATCTTCCTTTATCTCTTTTTAATAATTGATTAATTGATTCTTTGTAAAGAATCAAATTAAAAATCTTATTAGGCTTAAAAAAAAATAGTGATGCCCATTTTATAAAGCACACCTGTGTAACTGCTCATTGCAGCCCCATCTTGACCAGCCAATCACATGATTGCTACTTAATGCATTTAGGCATTAATACACGGCCAAGACAACCTGCCGCAAGCGTCAGAATCGGGAGGAAAGGTGATTGAAGTGATTTTCATTGTGGCATGGTTATAGGGGCCAGATGGCTGGTCTGAGTATTTTAGAAACAGGATTGGATGTCTTTGAATGGGGGATTCAGCGTGTGCGGTCGATTGGTCGCCTGTCTTTTGCTCGCCGTCTTTTGGTCGCAGGTCTTTTGCTCGCGGTCTTTTGGTTGCGGTCTTTTGGTCGCGGTCTTTTGGTCGCGCCGACCACGACAACAGGCGACCAAAAGACCGGCGACCAAAAGACCGACGACCAAAAGACCGGCGACAAAACAAGGTAAAACAACACGGTCTACGCATCAATAAAAGCCAACAATGGCCATGAGCAGTTTCACTGAGCCGACGTGTGAGTGTATAAGAGTTTGTATGTACATGCATTGTCCCTTTAAGAAGCTACCTCAGTCAGGGTCTTAACAAGTTCTCCAACAAAAAAACAATAAAAGTCCAGGAAATTTGGAGCTTTTCTTTAGCCTAATAATTACTAGGGCATTAAGTATGACTAAATAGTAATTCGCAGTTTGTATTCAGGGAATTTGAGCAACGATTTAAATGGTAATTATTACTTACCTTCCAGGCGACCAAAAGACCGGCGACCGAAAGATCGGCGACCAAAAGACTGGCGACCAATCGACCATGTACCGGGATTCAGTGTCAATATGGACCAAAGTTTCTGAGGAATGTTTCCAGCACCCTGTTGAATCTATGTCACTAAGGATTCTGAAGAGAGAAACAAGGGTCTATAAATAGAGAGAATAGAGGGTCCAATTTGGTATTAAACAGATGTACCTAATAAAGTGCTCTTCCTACAACATGAACTATTATTTCCCTTTGGTTAATTTCCATTCCTGTGACGTCCAACACAAATCAAAATATGTGAACTCTAACTAAAATAGAAAAACTGAAGTACAATGCAAATTTCTGGTGCCCTACATTTGTAAAATCTTATTTATTTTTTGTCAAATCTATCCAGTGGTAGGGTTGAGCTTCATTAGGGTTAACACCTTGCAAAAACCACCGTGCTAAGCTAGAGGCTTAACATTTAAAACCTCAAAGTCTAGGGAAAAAAACGCATTGAGTTGGGAGCCTGTGTAAAAGTGTTTGTCGAAGTCCAACCTAACCACCTCATTTGTCTTCATCTCGCTGCCAATGGAACAATGACTTTTGTTTAACCCCGTTTGATTTCCCTTTTAGAACTGATCCCTTGACGAAAGGGGCCCATTATCGGAGAGGCATGTTTCACTAACGAGCGATCACTAATGAAAGCTTTGATGTAAGATTAATTACACTCCAAATTGAATGTCTAATTGCTTTTATTCCCTCCCCATGAAATATGCTCCGGCTGCCACTTCAATGCCATCTGCTGTAATTAGAAAAAGGGAAACAGAAAGAGGGGGGAGCACTGATGGTGGGTGGTTGGGAAAGAAGGGCTTTCAGGGGCAGAGATTAATAGGAGATGCACAAGATGAAACCTTTTTCTGTCAGCAAACTCAAGCTTTTTGACCTTTTGCACATTATCTGTCTTAGATTTGTCTTCGACCCCTTCCTTTCCTTGCCAACTTTGATTGCACCTCACAGATACATGATGAGCTTTTCTAATTGAACCCTGGCTAATTACATCTCCGGATGAATTTAAGCAAATGCATTTGCTAATTACATTTGTGCTCTTAAACCATGGTGTGATTGATCAAGTGTAGAAGATAGTGGATGATTTGCTTCCGTAATAATTATTCTTACAAGAATATTGGCGGTCCTGCAGCCCATTACAGCCCACTATAGGTTGAAAAAAGTGTACATTCAGAAGTAGTTGCTAGGCCGGTAATGAGAACTAACTTTGCAGGATATTTTTTTGCCAGAAACTACTGCGTTGAAAAATGTAATATTTGACTATTTTTTTTGTATGATATTCCAGCGTAATTAAGCAGCATTGAAGAACTTTAATGTCCTGAAAAATGAGATTTTGCAATTCACTGTACCATCTATCTTAAATGTTATGCAGTATTTGCATCATATTTTTATTGGGAATATTGGCCCTATAATCACTTGGAGCATATTAATGTCAAAATATGCAGTTTTGCACACTACAGCCATGTGTGGGCACGTGAATCCCGCCTCCAGCAGAGAGGTAGTTTGCTCACAGAAAGACAGAACAAGGAAGCATGGATCGATGTTGAAAACATATGATATATAGCCCCTTAAAAAACAAAATCATTGAAAATTTTATATATTGGACGATAAGTCGATATAGTAAACACTAGCATGGTCCATTTTATATATATTGGACAATAAATCCACAGTAATTGTCGAGAAGGGGCGACTGGTTGCCAGCCGATTGTAGAGCCAATCGCAGGGTACACAGAGACAAAGAAATGTTCACAATGGCACTAATGGATAATTTTGGAAGTCCAATTCACCTCGCATGAGTGTTTTGGGGATGTAGGTTGAAAGTGAAGTAAAAAAAAAATTACACATGGAGAGAATGTGTAAATTTCACTCAGGAAAGCTTTTATCCCAAAACTGTGAGCAGACAAGCCACCTTGCATTTCAAGTGGTCATACATTATTGCCTCGAATTCTGAGAAAAATATGGACTAGACCTGGCCGCGATAATTGAAAAACAGCGAAACATAATCACTCCTTTTATTACTACAATACCTACATTTTTTACAATATCAAGAAGTGCATATTAAATTTTACACAGTTATGTGTATATGTAAAACTGTACTGTATTAATATTTACATATATTTTATACATAACAAATGTGGAAATACGTACTTTTAGTACTGTACTCATCTCTGATAATGGTTCTCCGCTTGATCTTAATAAAAAAATGACGATTTGTGACATATGCAGTCCGATGAAAGTGAATTAAAGATGATGAAGATGATGATTTACTGCACAGGTTATTAAGAGATTTACTCCAAGTCAAGTAATGCCTCTTCGTCAGATTGAGAGGCATTGGATCATCGATGGACTATTCAGGAAGTGTTGTATGGAGAGGAGGAGGAACCTCTGTGGAAGGTTTTTGGCACAAGGAACGTGATGCTGGGGAGCTGTGATGGCTAGTTTTGTATAAAGACAACACCGTCAAGATGATTGCCAAATTCAATAGCTCTGACCATGTTGTCATCAATCCAAAACAAAGCCGGAATGTGCTCGTTTTCTTGTTCGGCGTCTGCTGAGGGAGGGTACAGTGGCACACGACTAAGGCAATCAGCTTGCAAAATTGAGTTTAGTTAGCGGTCTCTACTTTTCACTTAAGAGTTTCAGCGCAATTTCGGAAATTTATGAAAAGTTTATGATTTTGGATACTTATGGAAAAGCGTTGAACTTTGAGCTGCAATGTGGCGAGAGTTGATTGTATATCTACATGGATTTTGGGGCGAATAAACAAGAAAACGGGAAACATTGCATAATTGGTCTCTTTAAATTGATGCTCTTTAATAAAGGTTTGTGGCCCCCACCTGCTGCCGATAGTTAGCTGGGATAGACTGCAGCATCACCCACCACTGATCCTTGGTGGTACAGAAAATGAATACATTTCCTATTAGTTAGAGAAAGGTTGCTATAAATAAAGTCATTACCTTTCTAATCACATTTGTAGAGAGATTTAGATTTTTGCAGAACAAATACTTTTGGGAGTTGCGGGTGTCCTGTAGAACAATGGATCGAATTGAAGTATCAACATTTACTGTCTGTGATTACAAACAGTTGCTCTTTAAGAATGAGGAAAAAAATGTATTTTCTAAACTAAAGAATCTCTAATTTTGTTTATGGTAGCAAGGGCCAATTGATTTCCTTTTCTATGTTGTAGTTGCAGGGGGGGGGTCATCTAAGATAGGCTCCAGCACCCACTGCGAACCCTTGGAGCATAGGCGGTACAGAAAATGAATAAATAAGTAATGATCTGCACATAAATCCTACACATAATTAGAATGAAAATGGATCCATCTGACCATAGAGACCAAAGATCATTGACCTAGCTTTTCTCATTCTTATTTTGTTTTCTTAGTGTCATTGTCTTAGTCACTCTCATCTTTTACGACTTTACACTATGACAAATTCATGGCATTTGCCATTATTAGGCCATATAGTAAGTTGTGCAAGGTGCACCATCAGGTTATTCTCTTCCATAATCATCTTGTATTTTAGAGCATACATTAGCATTGAAGAGAATGGAAGTTTGGCAGGTGTGTCTAATAACAGCACACTGCCTCTGTCGGATGAGACAATAACACACTTTGACAAGAAACACTACCTATTGTCAGCAATTGTCCTCATAGAAAGATAACACAGTGTTCAATAGCTACACTGAGTGTGTGTCCATGTGTGTGTTAGATAGACTCCCCGAGGAGCAAATGGCTTTAAGCAACACAAGCGTCTGATCAATACATCAATATTCAGCTTAGAAGGTCTGACGACACACGTTTTCACTCACGCGCACACAAACAACCGCTCACACATGCATTGAAACACACACACTTCAGGCTCGGCAGTGTGTAACCCCTAGCAAATCGATTCAATTCCACATGATAGTGACGCCACGCGCCGCCATCATCGGAGCGGTGTCTTAGACTTGCAAGCACACACACACACGCGCTGTTATAAAAGACTTGAGTCCACAAAGACAGCTTTGATTAACATCTTGTCTATTCTTTACCGGAGACAAATCCTCTACTGCGTGTGTATGAACGCACATGCACTTGTATCTCCTGACCTCACGCCTGCAGCTATAGCATATTGGATAGATGTCGGCTTATGGTGGCATCTGTATTGTGTTTATTGTTATTCTAATGAGAGGCTGAAACAACAGTATGAAGTCCATGGCAGATAAAGCTTGTGTCTCCATGATAATCCCACTGTCCACGCTCCACTCACACCGATTGGTCACAGTTTGAGGTCTGGCTCGTTAGATAGTAGGCTGAGGCCATGGGCGTCAAGTTGTGTGATTATTTGGAAGAAAGGCAGTAAGCAGGCTGACCTGACATGGAAGAATTTTGTTGAAGAAAATCCATGGCCAATTGTTTACAGATGTATTTTCTTTTTGTTATCCTAAACAAAATGATTGTTTGTACAGAAGAACCACAATATTTGAAAGTCTTAACACTTGGACAAGTAAAATAAATGAACATCTATCTGTCATTTGAGCTGACTACACCGTGAAATGGTCGCCAGCGAATCTTTGGACAGAAAAAAATTATAATTTATTCATTCATTCTTTTCATTTATGTTCAACGCCGCTTATTCTTGATAGGGTTAAAAGGTCCTGAAGGCTCTCCCAGCTGACTTCAGGCAAAAAAGTCGGCTACACCCCAAAGTGGTCGCCAGACAGTCTTAAGGCACACAGAGAGACAGATAACCACTCGCACCCACAATCACACCGTGACTGAAAGGGAATCGATCCCACGCTGTCCGCACCAAAGTGAATGAAGCACGAGTGACATATATTAATGTAACAATATGAAAAATATTATAATGGTAAGGTCATCATATCAGCCTTGAGCATACATCTTCAGACTCCATTACAGCCAGTGTTAAATGACTAACTGTATATCTTTATAACACACATACAGTGATACCTCTACTTAAGAATGCTTTGAGTTTATGAAACCCTTTGACATGGAAATTATTGTTCTAATAGACGAGAACAAGATCCAAGTTACAAAATCTCTTAAAGCGTAGTGTGGACACCTCAATGATGCATGTGTGGCCTTTTTGGCCTGTGGTTGCTATGAGATAGCTGAAGTCCTCTAGTATTTTGGTTTTGATTCATTCATGCCATTTCATGATCCAATTTGTGTTGAACTCATCTTTTATTTTCTTTCTCACTCAGTCTAGCTTTCTTTCTTACTCTCCGCCTTGCCTCCGTCTTCCAATAATGGACAAACACAGAACATTCTGTACACAAGACCATTCAGTGAAGTACGTATGCATATCGAGATGGCGCGATTCAATTACACAGACACAT
This sequence comes from Stigmatopora argus, assembly GCF_051989625.1. Classification (NCBI taxonomy): domain Eukaryota; kingdom Metazoa; phylum Chordata; class Actinopteri; order Syngnathiformes; family Syngnathidae; genus Stigmatopora; species Stigmatopora argus. The sequence continues at coordinate 5,121,941 of NC_135403.1, forward strand.
TTAAAGCAATCACTCTTGTGGTCTTCATTCATATCAGTAACATCATTTTACCATTTTCAGAACCACTTAGCCGCTAATGAGCCAAATGAAAATGAAAATGGGGCCCTGAGAGCATCACAATAGAATAGAGAGTTAAAAAGTTAAACAGGGGCTCTGTTTACATTGCTTGAATTAACTGTCTAGTCTAGTGCATCACTGAAAAATAGATGAGATGCATTATAGTACTCAACTTGTTTCTTACTGTTAGTAGTCAGTGCATATTTCAAATTGTGTTCTCCTCATAATACAGTAATCTCTCGAATATCGTGGATAATGTAGACCAGACATGGCCACGATAGTCGAAAAAAACGTGAAGTAGGATCACCCCTATTATTACTACCTTACTGCATGTTTTCACACCTGTACAAAAATACAAGTAGGGTTACCAAGAAGTGTATTTATTAAATATTACAGTTATAATCATAAGAAAAGACTAATGTATTAATATCTAAATATAATCTATATATAAAAAAATGCAAACACTTTAAATACCGTACTCATAGTGAAAATAGTTCCTCTTCGCTTAAGTAATTCATTCATTCATTCATCTTCCATACCGCTCAAGGTTGCGGGGGTTGGTGGAGCCTAACTCAGCTGACTTCGGGCAAAAGGCAGACTACACCCTAGACTAGTCGCCAGTCAGCCAGAGGGCACACAGAGAGACAAACTACCATCCGCACTCACAATCATACTGCCACCAGTGGGAATCGAGCTGGCGCAGGCCCACACCAAAGTCAGGCAAGTGAACCCTTACACCATGAGGTGGCTTTAATAACAAAGAGAAAAGAGAATATTAACACGTCTACGCAATATGCAGTCAAGCTGTAATGGTGGGCCATGACTGGATTGTACTATTGTACAATGTGTTATATTGCTTTTTTGAACCATTGTGTTTTTTAGCGAAGGCACTATTGGGTGAAAAAAACTCACTTTATTATATGTCTATACCTTCATTTAAATGTCTTCTAATACTATTGACTTGATTTAAATGTAAAAGGCCATGGCAATATGTGTGGTTCCATCTCTTAACTGTTAATTGTTGCTTCTACAAATGCCAAACTGTACAAAAGAAAAGACAATACATCTTTTCTGACTTGGACATGTCTGTAAGGAGATTGGTGGGGAAATGTTATTGAAGTCTACCAAGTTTGGAAAACCTGTACAGTGGTTCTCTTATCCTCCTTGAAAGGCCTGATGACCCATACATCAGAATATATGAGAATGTGTCAAAGAAAGTCTTTTGATAAAATTTTAAAGGTGAGCCAGCACAGCATGACTTTAGCTTCTAATGCACTGAATGATATATAGTTCCTTCCACCATGTGCAAGAAAATATCAAATTTCTTTTATCAAACTTCATTAATTCATGCATGTATTCAGTTATATATTTTGTAGCAAATCTGCAAAAATGAAATGCTGTAGAGCCTATTTAGGCAGAATGTATGAGATGGCAGCAAGATAGCTTGACTGTTTTTCATCTTACACCGTAAATAAAGAATCCACCTGCTCTCTTGGGAATAGTGCTCTTGTCTGGTGACTTCCGATAGGTTAAGCCCAGTAAAAAGGTTAAACCTTGAAAGAATTATTTTAATTACTTTTTAGCCCTGCCAGTCACCCTTTCCCCTTATGGGAATCAGGGGTTTAGTCCTTAGGCTGCATACTGTGCTGTTCTTATTACTACATTATCACTGCTATTTTTATGTTTCTCTGACCAGTATCAGAAAACCTCTGAAAAAATTGGTAGTTTATAATGATACAGCGGCCCGGCAACTTGAGTGGATAGCATGTCGGCCTCACAGCTCTTTCTTGGGTCCTGGGTTCAAATTCAGGTTGGTCCACCTGTGTGGAGTTTGCATGTTCTCCTCGGGCCTGTGCAGGTTTTCTCTAGGTACTCTGGTTTCCTCCCACATTCCAAAGACATGCATGGTAGGCTGATTGGACACTAAATTGGCCCTAGGTATGGGTGTGAGTGTGCATGGTTGTCCGTTTCCTTGTGCCCTGAGATCATCTGGTCACCGATTCAGCAGGGATTGGCTCCAGCACTCCCCAAAACCCAAATGAGGATAAAGTGGTTCAGAAAATGAGATGAGAGATGACATGATATTTTATTTAAATTTTGGCAGCTTTGGTCCTCCATATTAAATTTACATGAATTGAGATTGCATATTGTCCTTTGATGTTGTCGCACCATTGTCAAAAATATCAGAAGTGAAGGAAATAAAAACGACATTGGTGGTCATACTGTCTTTACCGGGTAACCCCCCCAAAATGGAATTTTCAAAGGGTGTATCGGTAGACATGAGCATAAGACAGCAGAGCGAGAAAGTGACCCAAAGCAGGTAAACATTCCATCATTGGTGAACGCAGGATGAAATTCACAGTATCCCAGCTGATATATTGCGGCAGTCAATGAGGAATCTCAACAGCAGATTTTAAGAATGCATTTGTACAGGTTGTAATTTTAAACAAATGAAAAATCCACCATGGTTTCTTAACTGAAAGTTTTTAAAGGTCTCATTTACCTATGACTAAAGTCTTCGATCACTCTTAGTTTTATTAGGTTGTTAATATTTTTTGGATAAGTTTCTTTTTGTGTCATGTCGCATATTACTTTGATGAGAATAATGACCTTGTATTTACCAAATGGAATGTTACATTGCGTCACAAGGCGTTTTATAATACAGCAGTACAACAGTAACCGCAAATCTTAAAAAGATATTTTTGTACAACTGTATTGTATGTATAGCATAAGTCGTGATTGCATTTTTCACAAAGATGAACAAATATCAGAAAAAGGAAGTGGTAGAAACCATAGATTAATGTTCATCATGTCCCCTCATGTGTATTAATTAACTCTATTGACACCATACCACACTGTGTTTGTTTGCCATCATGTCAACTTGTTTAACAGCATCATCTACATTTAAACAATGAAACCATCAGCTAGGTAACAAGAGTAGGGACAGCAGCTCGATACCTCTATGAGAGGTCTCCAATAATCAGCTGTGTTGAAGGCAGGCTGGATGTGGCCAAATACAAGCAAGCGGTATTGACAAGGCGCCGGTTGCCTTCAATCAGCTTCCATCTACTGACAAAGAAATCAGCCACACTTCACATGGGCCCACAATGATCCCTAACGGAGACATCAACCGGAGAAACTGAGCTAAGTCAACAAAAACAACGTATGCTGTAGGGAATGGGAGGGCACTTAAATTACAAGACTGATATCCATCCAAAATATTGAGAATATGAACGATGAGTAGTAAAATGTTATAAATATTGATACTTAAACTGTTAACAAAAGTACAGAAGAGTATAGAAAATAAATGGTTGTTCTGGTATCGGGCATCACAGAATTCTGATTTGTTTCTGTAATATACAGAAAAATTAAGAAAGAAGACCATTGTTTTAGGAACCACAAAATTTCTCTTCTACCTGTTTTTGACATTAGGAATTTCCTTTCAAGTCTCATAAAGTAAATGTATAATTAGTGTACGTATAGTATACTTTCAACAGTTCCCTTTGGAGATGGACAATTAAAAGGTAACATATGCAATTTTTTAGAGAAAATGTGTTTCATGTGCCCACTAGTCAAAACACCCCATTGTTATTGATATTTCATTGATGGGATAACCGATAAATAGATAAATGATAAAATTTACATTAATCTCACAGGGCCACCATTTTCTCCAAACCCATCATCTGATGTCGACTGACATTACTATCACAATGTCTTTGATGCAGTGACTTGAAGAAAATAAACAGTTTTGTGTTCTAACACCACATTAACAAACATTATGCTTAGCACACCCGATATGAAATGATCCATTTTAAGTAACTGCTGTTAAAATAATACTGCATATGATGTTTTCTCCTGGCCTGATGGGCTTAGATTCATTACACATTAGATGGACTCCATTTGAGCATGACATTGCCTCCCACACACAATAAATAAATGCACGACTAACACTGTGTACATACTTATTTCTTCTTAGATCTTTATCTTCTTCAGTATCCCGAGCCATTTCATACATAAGCTACAAAACTACACACAGGCAGATACACAGAGACTAAAAAGCCAGGCACGCAGCACGTGCTTGGGTCACATTAGGGTCACAAGCAAATTGGCTAAGTATAGCATGCCTCACAGCTTCTAGTTTATAGAGGCAAATTAATTAGCGGGCCATGTGGCACTGTAGAGGCAACATATCTCTATGTTTCCGCATTGCTAGCTCTAACACAGCAAATGATCAGGAGCAAGTGTCAGACGCCACACAGTTCAAAAGTCCCCAATATTGAAATTGCTTGACATGTCTATTCATATGAACGATATTGCTCCCACTCTTAATTTTACAGGGCAGCCATGTTGTGCTGGCATGACAGTCTTCCATTGACCAGTTCGATTCCAGATCTCAACGTTTCTTTGGGGAAAACGCTGTATACTATAAAGTGGGCATAGCAGGACTTTACTTAGCGGCAGCACCACCTACGGGTGTATGAATGGGGGCATGTTAGAGTGTAAAGATGTAAATAAAAGTGTTATATACAGTAAGTCATCATTTACTTTTTTCTAAAATAACTGTTATCACATAGTGAATGGAGGACAGTGAAGGGGGTAACTGATTGGATTTAAATTGTATTTTTATTTTTACAGTGGTACCTCTAATCATGAATGTCTCTACTCGTGAAATATGTCCCAACACCTCACTGGCCTCTCATTGGCTGTCTCCCAACACTCCAATGACCTTCAATTGGCTTGGAAGGGCCTGCAACTTATTGATGCTTTTGTGTTCAATATAATGGCTTGATAAATAATTATCTTTACTTGTTTTTCTTTATGCTATTTTCTCACAATTTTTATACAATATTGGTTCACTTTTTTAAGGATTTAGTTGATAGGATAATGAACACTTGTCAAACCAATTCCGCCGAGGGCCGCAGTGGGTCCTTGGTCTTTGTTCCAACCGATCCAGTGCCGACATTTTAACCAATCAGGTGTCTTCTAATAAGTAGCACCTGACTTTAATTAACTGATTACACTTGCAAAAGGTATCCACTTGTTGAGTTGGAATGAAAACCTGCACCCACTGCGGCCCTTTGAGGACCGATTTGACACCACTGCAGAACGAATGAGAGCATTTACATGTTAATTGCGTCTCTACTTACGAAAAATCCAAGGAACCACTTCTGGAATGAATTAATTTCGTAAGTAGAGGTACTACTCTAGTTTAAATTTTTATTCGGAAATATAATCAAGTTAAATACGAAAAATAATTTAGTGCCTCATGGAGGCTATGAAACTAACAAAACCCCTTGACAAAGGTAATTTAATGGATACATTTTAGCTGTTAGCAGTTTGGTTTCATTTTCGATAAACAGCACAAATTTAGATATACACAGACATTTCTATTTTTTCCACAAAGTGCAACGGGAGTGCTGAATCATCAAGAGCAGAGAAACTCCCATTGCAGCCGCTGCCATTCAGCGCATTTCAAGCACTGATGGGGGAACAGTTGGCAGCTTAGGGGCCTCAGGCCAACCCCTGCCATATGGCAGACGCTGTAGCCTGGCTGTGTCAGACTCGGGCATGTTTTAACGACCAATTAGGCTCATTAGGTCTTGATTAGAGACAGTGAGGCCTGGGGGAGTCATGGAAGCAGGTGGGGACTCACTGATGACTTATTGCGAGGATAGTAGATAAAAATCATTTTTCTTGAATCACGTTTTCTGAATGATACATTAAAAATAGATGTTCTTTTGTTTTTCAAATAGATATGCTACATTGCAGTGTAACAAATGAGTTAGCAATCATACAAAAAAGGTATAAATTTGCTACTAGGTGAGACATTTGGAAATGTCCATATTTTATTGATTCAAAGTTCCATTAACAAATAAAATAAGTGGTCAAAAATGTGTTCTGTAAAATGCATGCATTAAATATATAAGTAAGTAGTAAGTATATAAATTAAAGCGATAAAAAAAGAAGTTTAAGGTCAGAACAGAGTTGGGGAGCTGTCCTCAATGGTCGTCCTACTTGCAAGTGAAAATCCAAGAGGGTGTCTTTCCTCTTAATTTATACATGTTTTTGTGAATGTCTAAAGGGGAATCTGACAGGGTTTAATGACACAGTTTTAGAATTATTTACAAAGTTAATCTAAATACAGTGAAGTGACTTTTCTGAAACCACTTCTCCTTAATTTTAGAAATCCAATATGTACAAACCACTCAATTTCAAGTCACAATTTCTCAGAGATTAAACACCATTGGGTAATGGTTTGTATATTGAATATATTGAAATGAATGTTTTTATTGTTGCCACAAGGTGCACAATAACAACAACAAACAAACAGACACAAATTATTACTATGTATGTTTTTATTTTTATTTTTGTCCTGTGATATGTCACAAAATAATTGTGATTAACATTTTCTAGCAATACCAAGTACAGTGGAATCTCCCAAATACAAAAAAATCTCCTCACATAAAAATAGTTTTCATGGGTAATAATATAGTGGAGTTAATTAAATTGATCTATTCTCAAATGTCACTATCATAAAACCTTAATTGACTCTAGAGACAAGGTTAAAAAATGTTGACATTAATTGTCCATTTTAATTTTAACCTTTACTGGCAACCATCAGTACTGGAACCCCACATAAAATGAATAAATATAGAAGAAAACACTTGCATGGTTAACTCCTTACTTCAATTGACTTGAGACTTGTCTCATGACATTGAAAATGATAATTGTTATCGCTTGTGCTTCAAAATTGATGAAGATAACTCTTTAGATTTGGTTCACTCCATTTTTTGAACAATAAAAGTGATTCTCCTTAAAAGAGAAGAAACAAACTAACCATTAACTATGAAAATAATGAAAATAATATGACCTTTGTCAAACAGCTGTACATATTTTTCCCCAAACCTAATGTTTTTTAAATATTTTATCGCCTAACAAATATTAATGTATACTCACTTGATGTAGGTGGGGGGTGCTATTTAGACTAACTGCCAATCAATTAGTATACTGTGTTTGTGAATGGGTTTGCATATGTTCAGGTGTGTCCATTGGGGTGGAGGTGTACTCATGTATGCGTGATGTGTAGAGGATTAGGGCTCTAATGATAATTCTACATATGGTGGCTCGATAAACCTGCCATTGCGCTCAGATCATAAATCCAATCTGAGAATGATAATCCTTTTGCCAGATGAGGAAATAATGCAAAATATTATGCAGGAAAAAAATGTTTACGGTGGTGGATACACAAGCATGTTTACCAGAAGTACAGTAAGTGTGGAAAACAAGGTTTTACCTATTTGCAAAGCTATCCTGACCATTAGTGAGTAAAAATAAGGTGTTTTATTTGGTTTAACTGAATATATCAGACAGTATAATGATGCCTCTGTATTCGAGATACCTACATATTTTGCATTTTCCTTTCTGTTGTTATTAGTGTGTGAAGTCACCCAGCACTAATCCGACATTGTTGTTATTGAGCTCAGGGCCATGGAAATGGACAGTGTGTAAGACATGCAGAGTGCATCTAAGCCAGATTAGCAGTGAAACACTCCCACAAACATTGTGGCCATATTCAAATTCATATTCATATCTATGTTTTTTTCAATAGGCTGTTTTGCTGTTATGTTGCAATAGTGCAAAAGCAAATATTGAGCTGGATAAAGGACAAAAGAATAACAATATGATGGGGTGGAAACATGTCACATACAGAAAAAAAACCTTCCATAGCAGTTGCATAAAAGCATGAAAATGAAATACAAAAATGTGGGATAGAATATATGATTTCAACTCTGGGATGGATAGAAAATTATGGACCAAGAGAAGGAGGGAGAGAGAAGTAGATCCGATGTTTGACATTTCACCTTGCTCAGTTGATAAGGGGTGTCACCCTCGGGTCCTCAGGGCTTTGACTGTTGTCTGTAGCCATCAGCTCTTCCCACCATAGGAAACTATTGATCAACTACAGTTTGCTGCCTTAACTGTGTGAGTGTTTGTGTATTTGTGTGGTTGTTAGGAAGGAAATTATTTGTCTGTGCATTCATGCCTATTTGCAATAACAATACTTGGAAAATATTACCACATAAGTACCGTATTTTCACGACTATAAGGCGCATTTAAAAGTCTTAAATTTTCTCCAAAATAGACAGGGCGCCTTATAATCCAGTGTGCTTTATATATGAAAAAAATTAAAATGTTTCATTCATTGAGGGTGCGCCTTATAATGCGGTGCGCCTTATAGTCGTGAAAATACGGTAACTACACTATAGAGGAAATTATTTGTGTGTGCATTCATGCCTATTTGCAATAACAATACCTGGTAAATATTACCACATAAGTTACTACACTATAGTAAAACTAATCATGTTGGATTGATTTTATTAATTGGAGTTTAATTGCATTAATCTATCTCTAATGCAGATATAGAAGGTGTTATTAAACTATTTCAAATAATGTTCAGTCCTATTACCACATAAGTAAGTACACTATAGTAAAACAAATCATGTTGGGTTGATTTTATGTAATTGTATTAATTGGAGTTTAATAGCATTAATCTATCTCTAATGCAGTTACAGAAGGTGTTATTAAACTATTTCAAATAATTTTCAATCCCAAGGAGTATTGTGTAATTACAAATACAATCATCGTTCTCCTTAATTAAATAAAACTTGTTTAATACAGGTTGCTACCTATTTGGTTTTGGCTGATTTGTAATAAAAAAATTAGCTGAAGATTGTTGATTTAACTGCAGGACAAACAGAAGATTTATTTAAGGGTTGCAGGTGCCTGGAAATGTACAGTATCAACTGTGAACACTTACACGACTGTAAAACTATTTAAACTCAATATTTAAAATAGAATTTCTATGTCCACGTTACTTCTAAATGTAGTGAAGATACAGTATCTCTTATCTGACACAATGTCACGTTAAAAAACGGCTTGGTAGAGTAGGGGGATATGGAGTGACCCTTTTGTGTCTTCGGAATTGTTCTAAACTTTAGTTAGGTAGTGGAATGTCGTTTCAATTTTACTTCATGTTTGTAAGTAAAAAAACGACAGTCTTTGATTTACACAAACCACCTTGTGTTTTACTCACTGGTAAAATATGTTTCCAAGGCCAGATAAAATAATCAAACATTTCTGAAATACCTCTAATTATAGACAGACTGCCATCGACCACTGTGGAAACAATTGAAACATGTTGGACCAATCATAACTCCCTAAATCAAGGATATAAAGGATACAAATACTGATGCATTCATCCAATGCTGAAAAAAAAAGTCCGCCTAGCATTTGTGCTTTTGACTCCAACATCAGTGCATTGCACAACAATGTCAGAACAATTTTTATCACTTTACTAAAGTTCCAAAGGCATCCTTATATTGAAACAACAGATTTCCATGCTCTAAATTGTTTATACATGTAACCTAAGTAAACCTTTTTGACTTTGGATTCATTCGAATGAAAGTATTTGTGATAAGAATTCTCCTCATCCAGATTGAAGAGATTCACTAATCAAAAACAGTTATACAAAGGAAAAATAAATGATGCACCTGCCCATTGGAAATTCTTCCAGAGTAAGATGGATTTGCACGCATCGTGTGGCTCGGGGACAACGCAGAGGCAGAATAAAATGTGGGTAAGCACAGATTCATGTTAAAAATGACACAATTAGTTCAACTCTGAAGTGCGTGTTAGTCACGCATGGCATCCCTCCTTAGACTCACATGAGGTGATCAGACAGGCAAATACTCCCAGGGCCTGCATGTGTATGGTCAAATGAAATACACACATTTATTCACACAAGCACACACTCAGATAAAACTGGCACAAACACACCTAATGAAACAACAGCGGAACAGAATGATAGAAAAAAAACAGTGCAATTCTTTGCATCCCCATAATGTGGATGGTGTAAACAGGATTAAAAGCTTCACACTTTAATTCATGATATGTTAGGTGGAAAAGATCCATGCACACAAAGATATCCAATAAAAATTACACAAAAATGGCAGTAAATCACTGATTCTGAGGAAAACATGCTCTAATTCCATAGACTTGCACTAAAAAAATGGATCTTTATTTTCGGGGCAAAGCACTTTGAAACAAAGGGGAAAAGAAAGTTAATATGCAGGAAATGAAGAAATCTGAAAAGTACAGTACACAGAGCACTTTGAGTTTGCAGTTTCAAAGCCGGAAGAAACTACCGTTTGAATTTAGGCCCCCTCAAGAGATGGCAGGGAAAGGCAGGGCCTGATTTTATTAATTTCATCTGTAGTTATGTTTCTCCTGAATAAAACATTAATACTCCCAGGAATAAGGGAATAACACAGAGTGAAAGAAAGGCAGCTTCTTCTCTTTTAATTAGCAAGCACTGTGGAGCTCTCCATCTGTCCCAGCTAGCGAGCTTTGTATTGCCCTTCAAGTGTTTCTCTGTCAATCAAGACATGTTTCCTCTGTCTAGAAGCAACTAAATTTTTGAACTTGCGCTCGATAAACATCACTAAAGAGAATGGGAAATGTAGTTTTTTTGCTTGTGTTCTAACGAATATGCAATTTTACTAGCCAATTTTTAATCTCCTAAAAGGCAAAGCAGGGTGCTGACTGACTTTATTGTGTGTGATGAAGTTTTTAATGTTCCACATTACTGCCAAATCATTCCCACTTGACACAGCTAACACTACAGAAGCATATACTGAAGGCCGGAGGCATACAATCAGAGAAGGCAAATAGCCTTACTCCCATTGTAAAGAATTAAAAAAATAATATATTTAAGTTTTGTTTTCTGTTCTGTCAAAACTGTTATTGTATTAGACTCAAATTACTCAAGTTCACACTAACTGTGATGACATGGCTTGTAATTTACAAGTTGCTCTTTCTGTCTCCTCTTCTCTCATTTTTAATTAACAAATCTATTTTATATTTGTGTGGTGTGTATTGTGTACTTTTGACATTTTATTGTACATGAATATATGCCTCATAATAAATTTGCATATTTATTGAAACTAATATTAAAATAATTCAAATGCTTCAACAAGGGCGTCCCCGTGCCGCGAGTGGTTAGCGTGTCGCCTTCACAGCTCTGGGGTCCTGGGTTCAAATCCGGGTCATGTCTATCTGTATGGAGTTTGCATGTTCTCCCCCCGGGCCTGCGGGGGTTTCCTCCGGGTACTCCGGTTTCCTCCCACATTTCAAAAGCATGCATGGTAGGCTGATTGGACACTCTAAATTGCCCCTAGGGATGGGTGTGAGTCTGCATGGTTGTCTATCTTCTTGTGCCCTGCGATCGTCTGGCCACCGATTCAGGGTGTCCCCCGCCTCTGGCCCGGAGACAGCTGGGATTGGCTCCAGCACCCCCGCGATCCTGATGAGGATAAAGCGGCTCATAAAATGAGATGAAAACTGTTTCAACTAAGAAGAACGATATGTCCCATGATACTTATTGGCAAAACAGCAATCACTCCAGCACATTTATTTTCTGATTCTAATTCAATGCTATACCTAGAGCTACTAAATTGTAATTTGTGCTTTTTTAAATTTATTTAAATTGAGCGGGTTTTTATAGTGAGATGCGGCTGGAGACTGACTTTTCCATCTGGCAACCATAGTAACAAGTGCTGTGCAAAGAAAAGAAAAATGTTACAATCTGCCCCATAAACAGTAACAACAAAGACATCCAGCTGGAGACAGAGCAAGAAGATTGGCAAATATCATAATAGATCAGGAAACTGCTATTTTCATTCACCAGAAAACCAGGTGTCAGGATTGTTTAGGTATCGTCCGAACCGCAAATGTTCTCTCACGGCAAGAAGGCTCACATTTACACACTTTCCTTGTCGAGGAAATGTGTTCAACTGCATTTAAAGAACAGATAATAGATTCCATCATTTTAATTCATTCATTCATTTTCCGTACCCTTTATTCCGTGTGCGGTCGATTGTTCGCCGGTCTTTTGGTCGCCGTCTTTTGGTCGCCGGTCTTTTGGTCGCCGGTCTTTTGGTCGCCCCAACCGCGAAAACGGGCGACCATAAAACCGGCGACCAAAAGACCGACGACCAAAAGACCGACGACAAAACAAGGTAAAACAACACGGTCTACGCATCAATAAAAGCCAACAATAGCCATAAGCATTTTCACTGAGCCGACGTGTGAGTGTATAAGAGTTTGTATGTAGATGCGTTGTCTCTTTAAGAAGCTACTTCAGTCAGGGTCTTAACAAGTTCTCCAACAAAAAACAATAAAAGTCCGGGAAATTTGGAGCTTTTCTTTAGCCTAATAATTAATAGGGCATTAAGTATGACTAAATAGTAATTCGCAGTTTGTATTTAGGGAATTTGAGCAACGTTTTAAATGGTAATTATCACTTACCTTCCAGGCGACCAAAAGACCGGCGACCAAAAGATCGGCGACCAAGAGACCGGCGACCAAAAGACCGGCGACCAATCGACCGCGTACCCCTTTATTCAAGGGTGGTGGGGGTGCTGGAGCCCATCCTAGTCAACTATAGGAACCAGTCAGGGTACACTCTGAATTGGTGGCCAGCCAATCGCAGGACACCAGGAGACGGACAATCATTCATGCTCACACTCATACCTAGGGGCAATTTGGAGTGTTCAACCAGCCTCACTGCATGTTTTTGGGTTGTGGAAGGAAATACACATCTAGCCAAATCCACGCAAGACTTGGGGGAACATGCAAACTCAACACAGGAAGGTCGGGCCTCGTACTGAACTCAATTTCAGAACTGTGAGGCGCAAGCGCTAACCATTCGGCCACCGGACTCCGTAATATTCAGTTGAAATAAAAAATATGTGTCAGAGGTCAGTAAGCTAGATGGGACAAAAGACAGCAAAATACAATATGAGCAAGGTAGGAAGGGAAAAAGTTTCCACCTTTAATGGAAGGAAGATAAGAAAAGATTTGACACCAAGAGCAATCAATATATTCAGTTTAACCTTAAAATGTTAACAAAATGGGATGAATCTAATTTTAATTGGTAGCCTGGTTTAAGAATATCAAAGTTTAAAGAGCCGTTTCAAGCATCAGGTCAAATGTTTTAATGTGAGTTTAGAATGTCAAGCTGCTAATTTAATGGCTAAAGCACTACTTTTTCACCTCAAATATGCTGTATAAACATCTGACTCAGTTTTTCACAGCTCAGTCAATGTGAACTCAAATCAATTCAAAAGAATTTGAAAGCCAAGAAATTAACAACACCAACCCTTTTGCTTCTGTGGAATCAGAAAAGGCTGTGTTCATGTCAAGGTTCAAGGTAAGGTGAAAAAGTTTTTATTTTTATTTTCTTATGGCAACAGAGTAAATGAGCTTTGTAAATAGGATGTAAACATTGTACGGAATGACCTCACCAAAAATGTAATAACTGATGAATGAGTTGAAATGTCAAGAACATTTTGGGAAATAAATAAACCATCTATCCTATTCGTTAACGTAGCCTCTCCGAGTTAAATTGTGAAAATATGTTATTTTCTCATAACGTTTTAACTGCTTAGGTAGGATATATCATAAGTTTGCATAGCATTTTTTTCTCAAAAGTGTTAAAATTACCATGTGTGCCTTATTTACATGCTATGTATTCCCCAAAATGGCGAAATTATTGAAGATGCACTAAAATTCTTCAAAAATGCAATAGAAACACTGACAATTACCAACACACCTACTCCCATTATTTTTAAAGAAAAGGCTGTGCTTCCCATTCCACTATTATTTTTAAAAAATAAATAAATTCAGTATAAATTTGCATTTTACTAAAAAAACAGTGTTCATTTTAATCTTGTATGAACAAATACTCCAATAAGATTATAGAAAAAATGCATAACACAGGCAGTTTATCAAGTGGTAGCATAAAATATGATTCAAAACTGAGTTTCATATCTCTGCTTGTAAAATGTGGCCTTTTATTTTAAGTAAAGGCTTGAGTTGTAAAGAGACTTAAAAGGAACCTTAAATAAATCATATCTTACTTAGGCAAGATGGCGATGTGTAATTATGAGCAGCAGTATTTGGTATCCGTCCTTGGACATCCACTGACTGCAATCAATTAAATGTTCTCTGAAAAAAGCACTTTGCACAAAAATTGAGGGACAGTGTTCCTCAAATAATAATGCATATTTTGTTAACGAATCTATTTACCTTTTAGTTGATAGAGAAAAAATCAAGTTGATAATAAATGTGATTTTAAAATGTAAGTCTACACTGAGCCAAAGCATTTTGCATCAACGTGGCAATATCAATATGTTGTATCATTAAGATTCGATCAATTCACATCCCCCTCCAGTCTCTTGAACCTGGAAATATGATTGCGGTTAAAATGATGTCCCCTCAGGAGGCCTCAGGACAAAATATGGAAATAAACAAGCTAATGCTTTTTTGAAGCAAATGGTGAAAAATCTATAAGTTCCTACTTGCTTGGTAGTATTGGACTACAGATCTTAAAGACACTATTCAAGGGCGATTGTGCCATCTTCTGATACAAAACACACACACACACACATATATATATATATATATATATATATATATATATATATATATATATATATATATATATATATATATATATATATATATATATATATATATATATATATATATATATATATATATATATATATATATATATATATATATATTATACACACATTCATATACAGACACTACATAGTCTCCAATTCCTTGCCCCAGGGTGCAGCCAGTCTGAGATCACACTGTCAGGTTCACTTGTAAAGCTCCCAGACAGACAGAGAATAGTAAGCTACAGACGCTTGCTCTGCAGGTAGAAACAGTTTTCAAAAGAGAAGGGATGCCACATGATGAAGTGATTGTTGGCATGAAAAGAAACACAGTCATTTGCGTCCTTCAGAGAACTCATCTGGAAGAGAGACAGATATTTATAACATTTTTGTAGATAAAGTAAGGAACATCACTGTCAAATGCTGAGGGCAATTTTTGAATTTACTCTTAAGCTTAGGAACAGTTTTTTTTAGTGGGTTCAGAATTTAACTCAAATTAAAGGCAACTATTATAGTTAATATTGTTCCTCTTGGGGCAGGAAAAGGCAGAGATGACTATTTCAGAGATATTAATTTCTATAAAAAAAACAGTGTAGTACGCATTATAAATTCCAATTCAGAGTTCAAAATAGTTTGCTTCTATTTGATTCTAATGTATCTATTTACACAAAATCAAAAATAGAGGCCGAACTGAGGTCGGCTTTAGAAAGGAGCAGGAAATGCAAAAGAGTGCAGACACAACGATGGCTAAGAAAGTCTCACCAAGAGCGAAAGGCCTCTGCAATGATGGAGAGGGATTACCAGAGAAGTCAGTGTACTGGAGAAAAGTGGATAGGGATAAAAGTGAAGACAGAAACTCCTGCATGAAGGTCAGGAAAACGAGGAATTCGGAGAAGCTGATTTGTATTTTGAAAACGGCAAGCCGTTGAAGGTGGTCCTCAACACAGACTCAGAACCAGGAAATAATATACACAGTAATATTTACCACACAAACGGGTATAACAGGGTACAACAAAAACATAAAATAAAAAAACAAAAACAATCATCTATGTACCATTGTGATACCACATATCTCAAATAGATCACATTCAATGACAGAAAAATAATCAAATAGTTGAAGTATGCATTTCTCATATTGTTGATATCCAATAATAAATATGTGACTTAAATATGCTGTCCTTATGAATGAAAAATATAAAGTGCAAAGTTAATATTTTTGTGGATTGAAGATTGGAGAGGAAATTGACACTATTAAAATACTAATGATAAAACAAAACTCAACAACATAACCTCAGCAGATAGAAATGTAGCCTTGCCAGCATTTCTATTCATATGTAATGTTAAATAAAAGTATATATAATTTATCTTTTAGTTGATTTCTTTTGCTGATAAATTGTATTAGTCTAGATTTGAGTCAGTTAAATGAGCTTTGACGCTAACTAAATAGTGCTTATTAATTGCAGGAATAGATTTTTTTATTATCTGTAGTTTACTGAATTCATTTTAAATCACAAGCACTGAGAAAGCAGTTTGAATTGTGGGATGCCATATGAAGAGAAATGGAATTTGTATGTTTTATCCTTTTAATTAACAGGACATAAGAAAATAATTTAAAATGTTTATCACCGTGTCCCAGTTGAACAGAAAAGGTGTCTGCTTCATCCAACATAAAAATAAAATATTGAATGCGGGATGTGTATCATCTCTACACGGTTCTACGGTCTACCTATGCCTCCTATTGGCCTGATGACTACAGTCCACAACAATCTCAGTCCTTACACAGGAGGACGATGGTGGAAAGGCAGCGATGCAGGGGGGAGAAAGACAGATGAGGGATGGGGGGGAAAGAGAGGGTGCAACGGATGGAATGACGGTGAGTGACAAAGAGGGAGAAAATCAGGCGGAGGGGAAGAAAGGCTTTGGGGGTTGGTGTGTGCGTGTGCATGTGTCAGGGGGTGCAATAGGAGAAAATGGAATGGGAGGAGGCGGGGGCGGGAAGCTTGGAGGGAGAAAGGAGATCTTATGAATGTTGACCACTGTCCCTCTACATAAATCTGCACATTAACTGCATCAAATGAGGCTCCCCATGTTTTCTCATCTTCACCCCAGCATCCGTCTAACACACACACAACCACCCCTCGTCGCCATCTTGCATCTGATTGGACGATGTCGTTTAGAATGTCTGTCACCATCAGGGGACAAGCTAAGAACCACAGTCTTAACACTTTCCCTGTCATGGCCCAATGCCTGATGGGTAGAAACGAAGTGCCGCCACACCATAGAGAAGTGTCACACTGCTAATATTGATGATGAATAATGACTCACTATTTAAACTGACAAACATTTGGGGATTAAAAAAAATCAGCAGTGACGTTTTTTTAAAAATTCAAAATGTATTCTTTTGACAGTCATCATCTTTTACTTTTTATAATTATTATCTACTATATTATTTTATTGTATTCACTTAATTACTTCATTCCTTTTTGGAAATGTTGTTGTATCGATTTTGCTAAATGACAATAAATGTGTTTTGATTAAAATGAGATGTGAAATTCCCAACAAAAATCTCATGGAAAATGTGAACCTATAAAATACGGCATAATATTGATAGAATAACAAATGGAATGTAATTTAATATCGAATTAGACTGAGCTGCAATATTACGGGCACTTGAACAATATAACATTCAATACACAAGATAAATTCAATGTTCTTATTTCACAGAAGTAACACAGAGACCGCACAGTTTTGAATGGCAATGCCACAGAGCTACTCTTATAACAATGTTTTTTTATATGGAAATTAAAAAAAGTGGGCTGATTATTTGATCAATTAAATTATAATAAAGTAAACAGATCAAAAACATTTAAAAAATAAAGGCATGTGTTTTTTTTTAAACTCATGTCAATGTTAATTAATGCATACATTCTTATATAAAGATAAGTGTTTTTGTGGATAATAATTTTACTACATATTTTTTTCCTAAGCAAAACGTTGTTGAATTGCGTGCCCACAAAAGAGACAGAGAATTGAGAAATATCAAAGATGGCGGTAATGCACAGTAAGTACTGCCTTGGTCTTGTCCTTATATTTTGGGGTAGAAAAGTAAAGGTTAAAAAAGCAGAATTCTACATAAACACGCTGATGTTCTTTTACTGTCTCCCACTCTCTGGCTATCAGTCTCTCTAGCTAATCCTACTTTTGTTGCCTATGAGGAGGAAAGTGTCAGGCTCAAGAGAAAGAGCCGATGGAAAATCAACCAGAAGATCAAGTGGGTCATCTTGTAGTCCTTGACTAAGTGTCGTCCACCTTGAATCACCACTGATCTTCCTCCTAAGGAAGTATGTTTCATTTACTATGTGCTGTCATAATGATCAAAAACAGGAGGTGTTTTTGCTCATGTATGCATCCACACTCATCTAAAGTCCCATTAAGAAAATGAGACCGCAAGCCTGCCTTTGTGTACACTGCGTACAATAAAGAGGGGATTTAGAGGCCTTGCCAACCAACCGCAGGGGACAAACAAAATGAATGAAGTGGAACAGGGTTGGGAAGTCCTGTATGGTGGGATGGGGAGTAAGGGAGGGAGAAGGGAATGCCTAATGCAGTACCTCCATAACCTCCTGGCTATCCCGTCATGGCAGGACAGCCCATATATAACGCCGACACGTTCGGTCTTGGCGAAAGGTCATAAAAGGGTAAAACTTAAGAGGAATGATGAGGGCACTGATGTCATAAAAAAGAGACAAACAGGTGCATGGATGGAGGGTTGGACTGGATAAATGGCCATACTTCTTAGGCCAGTACTAAAATATTTCGCTGTGACCTGAACTAGAGCTCTAGATAGATTTATTGCTGGGGTCAAAACTCAGTTCTGATCAATAATCAATCATAGCTATCAAACACCAATTAATGAGGGATATTCCAGACACTGTATTTGTTATTTCTTTGTAGTCTGGACTCAGGAATCAGTGAAATTCATTTGAAAGAATTTACACAAATAAGTGTATTTAAAGGAGTTAATTGTAAATAGTATTGTCTTTTTTAAATACTGGTAGTAATAAAGGTAATTGTTTTTACATTCCTGATGTAGATGTATAACATTTTTATACACATATTTGAATATAGCAATGTTTTAAAGTATTTGATGATTAATTTTAGAATTAATCCTACATAAAATGGAAAAAAAACTTGATAAACTAAATCCTGTAGATGTGTGTCTCGGGAAAAAGGGGGCACAGAGGGGTGTAATGGAAGCACTTAATGTGAATTAAAGATTTTGATTTGAAAGCTCCATCAATGCCTTTAATGCATATCTGTTTTGCTTATTGCATTTTCTCTTCATTTAAAAAAAAGGAGAGCAAGAAACAGGAAAAACAATAATTATGATGATGGCTTTAAAATCATTTCTAAATCAAGAATATTTATCAAACGCAAGTGTACTATAATCCCTTGAGTGCTTAGTGAAGTTCAATTTTTAATGCAACACACAAACACGCTCACACAAAGCAAAAAACAAAAAAACATGTATTTTTCCTTCCAATGTTTTTTTCCCCGCTACATCTCTGCTTTCAAATATATCCTCTTAAGTTTTTACTGCCTGTTCCCGAATCATTCTTTGAAAAAAAAGACGCTAATTGCACCTGAAAAGCTTAAAATGGAATGAAAAGGAGAATACCCTCAATATCGAATTTCTTTGAGAATGAATTTCCTTTTCTTGTGTTTGATGACTTTCTCTTTAAAATTTCAAGGGCATTTTGGCGGCGCATCTTATCTATCAAAAGACATCAAGGCTCTTGTTTCTTTTTTTCCCCCTTTCCTGCCACAGTCAAGTTATACATCACATACAGTAGCCTCTGTGTTAAATTCATGTATTCACCAGTGACATCAGCAAGGTCTGGACAACGGAAAAAGGGGGGACTGAGGGGGGGCAACAAGATGTGTGTGTGTGCGCACGTGTGTGTGTCACGGGGGGTTGGGTGGGCCATGGGGCGATTTTTCTGCCCCCGTAACCATGACAACCCTCATCTCTTGAGTGTTCGAGGAAACGCAGTCAGGATTGTGATGTCTGAGGTCTCCCATGTTTTTGATGTGAAAACCTGTACTGCAAATATATTAATTTGTATATTATATTCTAAATGTTAAAATTGCTGTAAAAAGTATAGTCATCTATTTATGCCAGTAAATTATATTTGGAATAAAAGTAATTTTTGAATTATGAAGCTTTAACTATTGCAATATTGACTACTTAAAATGTATTTAAATTTTCATTTCACCAAATACAACCTTTTTAGTTGATCAAATTGCATCTGCAGCTTTAAAATTTTGACGGATCAACTTCTAAACAAAGGGCCTTCATTCTTATTCCAGGCAGCTGTTGCTACATACGAACAACTACTCCTATGGTGGAATATGAATGTCAGAGGGAACATTTTAATCATTTGGCTGGATAGGAAGCCCAATCTCCAAACATCCACATTTTGACACACAATCTCCCTCTCTGCTCTTCTCTATCCTGCGGTTTCATCATCTCATCTCACACATTCGTGTCTCAGGGACCTATTAAATCCCCCCCTCTCTCCCTCGTTTACCCGCCGGTACACCCCGACACCCCACCCCACCCTACCACCACGGCTCCTTTTCTTTCAAATGTCACCTTCATTTTTTCCCCCTCCATACTCTGGGCCTGGCAATGGCATTGTAGATGGTTTCATTTTTGTGGCCCTCGCTGTGTGGTCTCTACTCCACCCTGTTGAGGCCAGGCGCACGGTAGATAACACACAGGGATGAGGAGGCCTTTGTTTAGGCACAAGGGGAACAGCGGGCCTGTGTGTGCAAGGATAACAAGATACAATTCGGACTGATGTTGTTTCTCATATTTTCCTAAACCTTGTTTTCTGCAAAGGATGACCGAACACAAGAATTACACGTTTATTTTAATCCTTTCAACTACAAACTGATTTGTCCCCATCTGGATCAAAGTCTCCTTAACTACAATTTCATGTTATAATGGATTAACTGTTTATACAAGAAAAAAAGAAGAAGAAAAAAAACAAGGTTCCAAATGATTTGGTACATCCTGTCAACTTGCATAGTAAAATAAGCCAGTTATTTTTCTGCCAGGCATTTTTGGACCTGATCAAGTAGTCTACTGTTGACTTCCCTGAACATAGAAAAATAATCTGCACTATAATAGATATTTTAAACACTGGTTGTTTGGTAGTTAGTTTAGTGTCAGTAGTCTAGCAGGCCTGCAAATGGCGATAAAGAAGATTCAAAATCCCTGCCTTTACGTCAGTGTTCAGGATGGATTAAATCCCATAACGGCCATCGCGGTGTTCTTTCTTTAGATGTGTTTGATGCACCAACAGCAGCTCTGCTGGCCACAGACAACAAGTGCGTGCCATTTTGCTTCTCAGTTACTTTAAAATGCTATGAATCAGCAATCAATGCAACACGGTGGAAAAAAAGACCAAATATTTTTTTTTATTTATCGGTGAAAAAACAAACTGGCGCCGTCAAAGCAAAAATCTAAAGAAAAATGAGTCGATAGGTGAAGATATTTTTAGTTTGCTGGGTTCAGAAGACCACATTGTAAGCTCACTTTACACATCGAGAACATATCAGTGTGGAGAAGCCATGATCGCTGGTGCTTTTTCTCTTAATGCCTCTTGATAATGTCACTTTGGTGCTATAGAGAACTGTAGCTTACCTTTACTCTCTTCCGCCTCTCCCTCTCTTATCCATACACACACATGCAGTTTCCCGCTGCTGCCTAGCACTGCATGAGGGCATAAATTGTTAGGTGGTGGCCAGTAATTCTAAAATGCAATCTTCTCTGCTCCTTCCCCGTTATCGCTCTCTCTCTCTCTTTTTCTCTCTCTCTCTTTCTCTCTCTCTCTCTCTCAATCTTATTCTTTTTCTTCATTGCTCTCTCTTTCAATTCTTTTTCAACGTCGCTCCTACTTTGTTTGTCTCTTTACTTGACCTTTCTCTCTGCGTCTCTGCTTCTTTGGTTTCAGCTTTGTCTTGCAATATGTCTGTCCTTAACCCCTCTCCCGGTCTGTCTGTCTCCCTTAGCAGCCTCCCCCCACCCCCTTTCTGTATTAATGATAGCAGCAAAAGGTCACATGATAAATGAGTGGCAAACAAATCAGAGTATGTTAGACTATATCTCTGTTATCGCTCTGCAGAGGCAAAGAACCTCATGTCAATGAAGGAAAAGTCTGTCTACTTTCTGGGTTAGCTTTCTGCTCAGTGGAGTTAAGTGAAAATGCTTAGAAGAACAGACAGAGCATGAAGAGATGCTATGGCAGTGAGCAATAAAGGAGAAATTAGTAATTAAAGCAAGCGTGGGGAGTAAGAACAGAGAGTTAGGGCAAGAAAAAAAAGACCCTATCTACCTTCATACCCTAAGGAGATCAAGTCAGGGAGTAGTATATGAAAGAGAGAATAAGAATGAGACAGTCAGATAGCAGGCGGAGGGAGAGACTATTTGTCTCTTCTCTTGACACAGCAGGATGATAATGCATTTTAATGACAAGTCCAGAGACTGGTTTTATGAGGAAATGGACACACACACACACACACTTGCACGCACATACATGCAGACACAAGGGCACAAGAGCCATCGCTCCCTCCACTCCCAATCGCTCTATTAGCCCATTTTCGGCAAAAGAAGAAGCTCACGAGGTAAGACATCGGGTTTTGTTCCAAATGGTAAAGAGTAAAGAGCTAAGGAATCAGGGGGAAACTATGGAAAAAGCCAATTTGGAAGCAATCAGAAGGACATTTTAGGTGGATTAGGCAGAAGGCCCGCTACTAGATCCATCTTGCCTATGAGAGGCCTTCATCAGCAGCTATCTTATGACTGGCCCAATCAATCTCTCCTTCTCACTGCTCTCCCATCAACGCTTTCCTCTACTCGGCTCCCCACCATTTCACACTCAGGATTAATTCGGCCCATCGTGCCTCTGAGTAAGAGGAAGTGACCGCTGTCTCGCTCAAAAGACCGTTAGAATCTGATCAGGAAGTGTGGAGGTGATAACACTCTTGCTTCTTACATCAGCGTACGTGCTACACTCATTGTGGACATTAAAAACATGTAGCACAGATGTGAGGTTCAATATCAAATCTGCAGAGAAGAACAGACAGTACCTTTAAGAAATTGCTAGAACACAGAGTAGCTCTATTATGAAATGAACTGATTCCGTCTCCAGACTCAATTCGCAAAATGTTCTATATTATCTTATCTCCCTATCATTTACCGTATATCAGTTATCATTGAGCCTCATTCATGAGGTCTTTTTCTTTGGCGTGTCTGCAGATGATAGAAAAGTGATCTATTCTTCTCAGGTATTAGTTTTGGCAGTGGCCTGATCTCCGAGCGGCTACAGTTGAAATTACTTTAATATTGCTTCATTTTCAACCCGCTTTTGCTGCTGCACTTTATATTAAAAAGTTGGGCTCAACTTAAATACATCAGAATGGACACTGTAGCTCTGGTTAGAATCAAGCTGCTTAGCAATAAAGTATCTGGGAACTTACGAAAGTTAACATACAACAAACACAGTTTTAAAATGATTACTGTATTTAACATCAAAACGTTAATTACCGCAACTTGAGGTTCATGTGTATAATTTAAATAGCATTGACATTGAGTCTCCTGCCCAATCAGTGCAGCTGCAAATGTATTGCTTGGTGAATCAATTCAATTCCAATTTTGGAGGTTAGCATTTCATTCTGAATGTTTTTATTTTTATGTGATTGTTAACCATCTTTTTTTTCCTATTCATTTATTTTATTTTTTAAATTCTGAGGTAAGAGTACAAAAAGGAAATAAATAATAAAATGATTCTGTGTAACACTGTCACAGTGGACAGACAACAACATATACATTATTTTCCTTATGTATTCATTTGAATATTATTATTATTTTTCTATAGCCACCTGAGAGTGTAGTAGTTCATTTGCCTTACTTGTGCAGGTAAAGTATAGGCTACTACCAAATATTCCTATATGGTCTAAACTCTAAAGGCAACAACTTAACAATGTGCTAATTATAAAAGATAGAATTATAAAAGAGAATTGTGAAAATAGAAAAGACTCTTAAGGATATGAAGATGAAGTGACCTCTACTACGTTTTAAGATGTGATTATTTGAGCTCCAATCAAGTCCCATTAGCAGATATGCATAGCTGGAAACCACTGATGATGCTGACAGTCTGTAAAGGACTGCTAACGAAGAACATGTGATATCATGCATACATGACATTTATTACATGAAACAACAACACCCGCTTGTTGCATAAAAGCAAACCACTGATCCCCGTGTAATGCCTAATTACCCTAGACACTGTAAAATAAGCATATGCACAGATTCACATGGACACACATCTATGCAAACACTCACACAAACACGTAACTTTACTGCTAGCAGTTTGGTAAATAAAACTAATAAACATTTAACAAAAATCCTTGCTTGATCATTAGGTGTCTAAATTATTTCCTCGTTATTTTTTTAGGCAAAATTGGTTCTGAAAAATATATTTTTATTAGCAGTGCAGGACTAAATTGCAATTTCAATGTTCATATGCAATGTTACAATTCAACTAATACCGGAACACATTCTGTCTATACTCACGGAACTTTACTGTCTCTTTACAATACCGCGACACACATCCTAATTTGTGAATGTTCCTAATCATGTTTTAACTGTGTAATTATTCTAAAATAATAATCGCAGGTCACATGTCATATTTCGCCACGTGTATGAGCTGGTTATTCACACTTAATTGATAAACCAAAACACAGCACCGAAACATGTAAACCAACATAACAATCAGTCATGCAATGTTTAATGTTTTTATGTGTTTATTTTTTTTTTCCTTTTTTAAATCAGAATGAGCATTGTGTGGAAAAATGAAATTAAATGTTCAAATTCAACACATGCATAGGCTGAAATGACTGCTTACAGAATAAAGACCTTTATAAGATTAACGACAGCACATTTGTTGTTCTGTGAATCACACTGTGAATCTGCACAGCTACTCCAAAGCAGGAAATGTGCTTAATCGCTGCCCCTCTGAGATGTCGATAGATTTGCATGTTAGCGCTTATCAAAACGATCCAAAGCAGTCATGCGAGTTGGAGAGAGAGTCGATGATAACCCTGTTTCTTTGTATGCCTCCAGGCTACAGTGATAGTGATCTCCTGCTGCCTTGGAATTAGCCATAAACTCATTTGCAGTGTCGTGACACGGATTATCAAAAAGGTGGGTCAAGGAAGATATGACATTGTTCTTATTTATATGCAATAAACCAAAGAAGGATGATACGGTGAAAAATCAAAGGCTCAGCAAGTCGGGGACTCATTTACTGTAAGTTGTGCTGGCATAATGCCTGAATAAGAATCATTGGGATGAACGGGAAATAATAAATCTACAAACTGAGGGGAAACTTTAAAAATGTAATTCAGTAAATGTATAATGTACTTGGTTTACATTTTTTAAGAAGAAACAAAGCTAGGCTTTTTCTATTTACCGCAACCGCATTTATGTACAACAACAATTGAAAAAAAAACGATCAAAGCAAAACATAGTGGCATTTACATGTGCCATATCTTGAAAGAAACATCTTAAATTACTCTGAAGAGCAGATTGCTTCCACTCGAGTCCTGCCTGCAACTTCAATGCTGCATTTTCATTACTGGAGAATCAGCACATCGGGATGGTGGAAAAAAAAATAGTCGTATGGAAACAAGAGAAAGAGAGTGCATAGCACGTGGAGGCCATTATTTTTGGCGTGCTCCAAGGCTGGGAGAATTAGAAAATATCATTCTGTCAGAGTGATTTGATAGTGCGATGAAAAATGTCAGAAGTGGAGATGACAAATCATCGTGCTGAAGAGAGGGGACTGGGAGACAGGGGATGTCATTTGTCATGAGTGCCATTTGACTGCACCCCCCTTTACTCCCCGCTTCCCATCTGCCTCCTCTTCCACACCCACCACTACATGCTCCTCAACTTCCTCCTCTTCTGCCTCCATATTTTTCCCTCCTTTTTCTTTTGCTTGTAATAATGTATTTGAACACTGTACCATATCTCCTCTTTCTTCCCTCTCCTTCGCATGCAAGCTTTGATGTGCTTTTCTGACCCCAAAACTGCCCCAGTCCGCCACCGCCTTGCCATAACAGTAATGCACTATATTATCCCTGTCCAATGAAAATCCCATATCTCCACCTTACAATGATCTGGAACATGATTGCATTGCTTGTGTTCTCAGATATGTCCTGTTAAAAGTATGTAACTAAACAAGTAATGCAAACTAATTTTATAGCACCCTGTTTACAAGTCGGTCCATCCACTGCCAACTGTCCTTTGAAGCACATCTGCTTAAAGCTCGAGTGATGACACACAGGGTGTTAAAGAGCATAGCCATGAACCAAGCGTCAACAACCTTGGATTATGATTGGTATGGTTTGAGCACCTGATTGACAATAAAAGTCTGATTGATGTGGGCAGGTCACAATCTGCCATAATTCCCATTAAATTGAGTTATGATGATTTCAGTGTGAAACATCATTGCAATACTGGGAGGATATTGTTATAAGTTTAGAGTAATTTAATAACTCCTTAGAGAAAGTTTGTATTTCTCCTGAAAACAAAATGGCACATGCAAGGCTGCCATTCGACAACTCCATGTCTAAATTTCTTAAGAAAATGTGTTTTAACCTGGCGGCACAGAGTGCAAGTGGTTAGCATATCGACCTCACAGTTCTGGGATCAAGGGTTCGATCCCAGGTTGAGACCTTTCTGTGTGGAGTTTGCATGTTTTCCCCGGGCTTGCGTGGGTTTTCTCCGGGTACTCTGGTTTCCTCCCACATCTCAAAAACATGCAGGATAGGCTGGTTGAACACTCTAAATAGGTATGGGTCTGAATGAGCATGAATGGTTGTCGGTCTCCTTGTGCCCTGCGATTGGCTGGCCACCAATTCAGGGTGCCCCCGCGTAGTGCCTGAATGGAGCTGGGATAGACTCCAGCACCCCTCCCAACCCTTGTCAGAATAAGCGGTAGAGAAATGAATGAATGAATGAGCTCATTATTCCCGAACCCTTGTTAATCCAACCTATGCATTCTCAAAAGATGGAAAGGATTAGGGTGGCAACAAACAAAAAGAAAAAAAGGTAGCTTGCTGCATATCAAGTGCAAAGCCCCCACGTATTAATATAAATACATACATGCGTGGTCAAAATGTCAAGCCTGGTGACATTTATGCCTTTCATCCTCTGC
Source organism: Stigmatopora argus (assembly GCF_051989625.1). Taxonomy (NCBI): domain Eukaryota; kingdom Metazoa; phylum Chordata; class Actinopteri; order Syngnathiformes; family Syngnathidae; genus Stigmatopora; species Stigmatopora argus. Next base: position 5,148,816 of record NC_135403.1, read on the forward strand.
TGTCTGCTTCTGATCTCAAAACAAAAAGGTTAACACAGCCATTCGAGGGCCTCTGAAGATCCCTGTTGCATATTTCTCTGTATGAAATGCATTAAAAGAAACATGAAACAGGTTAAATTAAAGGCATGTGAGGTGTTGCAACTGACTTTGGTGAACTGTCACTTGCAGTGATGACATTTTAATCTCAACTCTCAAAGGCACTGAAGTTGGTAAAATCTGTGCTTTTCGTGCCAAAAGATATCATAATTCAAAGCTATTTTGTCCAATGTTAGCAAATGTTAAAGTCCGTGTTCGTCTGTGCATGGGGAGTCCTTTTGGATGACTGAGCAGATACATTGGTTCTGTTCAGGCAATCGTTCTTGATCATTTTAAACAAAGTACAACCCCCACAAAAAGGAAAAAAACTGTTCCCCAAATTCCATTTGACCAATATTACAATTTTTAAGCTTTAAGCCTCAATATCAATTTCAATTTTTAAATTATTCTTAAATTATAATATTTTATTTTTTTAAATGGCATATTTTCCAAAGATCAATTCAGAATTAAATAATTTCTAGTAAACATTGAATACTACAGGATACAGAATATTACAACATTATATGTCAAGTGGGAAAATTAAAAAACAAAACAACAATGAAATAAACTCTTGCTCGTTTTTGTGTTTTTGCTGCTTTTCTGTCTTATTGATTTGATTTGGTGATTCTTAATGATCCCATTTACTTTGATTTGCTTTGTACTTTGTGCTTTTGCTTTGTTGTTCTGCGGCCTTTGCGACTGTACTGTCTAACTTATAACTATGCCTTTTCTTGCTACTGTCACAATGAAATTTCCCAAATACGGGATGAATGAAGTTATCCAATCCAATCCAAATAAAGTTAAAGGTAAGAAAAATAATTGGCTCTTCAAAAATAGTCAAGATTTTATGAGCAAAAACTAGAGATTTTCACGAAACCATTGTACAAACTATTGTCTTATTTCATAAATCAAATTAATGTTTGAAAAAGAGTGTACAGCACAAAAATTGTGATTTTAAAAAACAAAATTAAAAAAGCTTACCATCGTTGTGTGTTGCCATGTCAGTTGCTACATCAGTATAGAGCAGTGTTTCCCAACTGTGGTACACTGGTGTCCCGTGACAAATGGTCAGTTGTTCAGCAGGAAATTATCTGCCAAGAAGTCATACATTGTAATATACATAATAATATATTTTTATTGTCATATAAAACTGCAATATTCCAAGATTAAAGTTGATTTGTTGCTTATTTTTCATTACATGAACCTGAAGTTGTTGGGTTTCGTGGGCTTTGACTTTTGGCGACAAAGTCTGCGGGAACACCAACCGCAGGGCACGCAATGAAAAAGGTAACCACTCACACTCAGACTCACACTACCACTGAGGTGGAATCGAACTCAGATTGCCCGCACCGAAGTCAGGTGGAAGAAACACGGGTGGCCAAAATTTGACAATGAATGAAAAATAAATCAACACAGTGGAAAAAATTGTTTGTGTATCCCAATAAATCAGAGGCAGATCGTCACCCTTAATGACTTCCAAGGTTCCGCTGTATACCGTTAGAAAAGCCCTCTGACAATTCACTTATGAACATATCTCTCTTGCTCATGATAATTGTACTGGCTTCCCTCGGTGCCCTTATTTCACCCCATCTCCTGCCTTTCACCCCCTTTACATTTCAGGACCTTCCTCATATTCTTTTCATGGCTCTCATTTTTTTCCCTTGATACTAATACAACACTTTGCTACGCTTTAGTGCTTTGAAGATGAAAGTACAGTAGTACCTCGACCTACGATCAGCTCTACCTACCACATGCTCGTGGTACGATGAAAATTTCAATCGAATAATTCGCCCGCAATATGATCAAAATTTCGAGATGCGACCAAGCCAGGTGGCCATGACATGAGAGGCTGTTTATCATTGTAGCGCACTGTCTTTTTTGCCGCATCTCTTTCGTGTATAACAGATATCTACGAGCACTGAACGATTTATTCAGATGAGTTTCCTCCTACGCATCGACCAGGAAACGCACAATGCGCATGCGCGGGCGAAAAGAGGGCTTTCTGGGTAATGAAGTATACTCGTGCACACAACACCGATAGGCAATGGCACCCTTTCTCAGAATAAAACTTCATTACCCACAATCAATACGTGGGTAGGGTGTTCCATTTCCTGTTTCCTGCGGAGCGATCGCTAATTCAAGACTACTTCTCGTTGGCAAGTGGTAGTGTGTTATCCTATTGTGAGGACATCTGTGTGCATCATTTTCGGGATATTTTGAAGGGAATACAACAGCAAACAGCCCATCGATAGCGAACGTGAGGGTGGAGGCATGGCAGACAACTAACCCGGCCAGAACGAAGGTAGTAAACAAAATTAGAATTCAGTTTTGTGTAAAGTTACATTAAACGTATGTTTGAGTGTGTCTGTATATATTAATCCAAGTTAATTAACATTTGTTTGTTCGGTTAAGAGTGTGTTGTTGTGGAACGTCCCCTCGTATGTTGAGGTACCACTGTAGAAGATTAGTTGCTTCATTTTTTTCCCTCTGTGTGTGTATTTTGTCAAAACATGTTTAACATGTTTACATGTTTCTGTCTGTAGGGTCACAGGGCAGGAGTTCACAGAGATAGTAGTGGGGCTGGCCATATGCGTGGGGGGTGTGACCATCAGCATGGTATGAAGCGCTGTCCCCTGCCTTAATGCTGGGGTAATTAAGGAACAGCTTCAAGGTTGCATGGACACAAGACAATCCAGGCCTAATGAAGTATTGATCGGCCACATTGGGCCCATGCTTGGACTAAGGCAAGATGACATTCATTTACAGCAGGGCCACTGCGGGAAGAGCAAACACACACATGGAGACCAGATACATCACAAAGGCACTCTGATGACAATATAAGAGACTAGACAGCGCTGGGTTTTAATCAGAGGGGAAACAATAAAGAGCCTCATTTAATGCCACCGGGTTGATCTGCTTGCATGATGTGTGTGTGTGTTGCTGGGGGGGGGTTACTTATTTTTGTGTGCATCTTTCTATCACCTTACCAATAGAAGATTTTAAGCAATCTCCCACTGAAAACAGGACTGATTATAAAAATGGTGATAATGATGTTCCTGCTATCAGTCCAGTCATTACTGTCTACTGCATATGAAGAAAATGTGTCACATTGTACAATCAATGTCATCACCATTTTATTTCAACGGACGCATAATAGGCCATTTCACACTACCACCACAGCGGATTAGATTTACATGTTATTTCTGTCACATTTAAAATGAAGGCAATTTATTCCCACGCCAGATATTTTAAATTTACCTGTGCAGAACCTTGTGTGACATTATCTTGTATCTAATTTCATTGGAACCATTATAACAATCAACTGAGCGGGTAGGTACATGAAAAGCTGGAAAGTATCTGTTCAGAAACACTGACCTGACATAATGGCTGCCGGTACAGTAGAAAAAGTAAAAAAGAATTAGGGGCGTATTTGTTAACTTCTGTAATACCACTAGTTCATCTACCATTTAAAAAGTAACAATAACTTTTATCTAGCCAATTTTTATGATACATAGGGTCACAGGTTAGCTGGAAACAATCAACAGGAACAGCCTAGACTTTTCAAAAGTCAAATACAGTCCAAACATAAACAAACAACGATACAAACATAAATTCATGCCTAATAGAGTGTCAAGTGTTTTCAATTACACGCATGTGTTTTGAAATGAGGGTCACCTCAAAACCTAATTTTAAACGTTTTCAATGAATTTGTCACGAGAAGATGACGATGTTTAATACTTTGTTTTTTAAGATTATTTGTATACATTTGCAAGTCATCCTTGTTTACTTATTATTCTTTCCAGCTTTATCTATGTATACTGTATTGATGAGTTCTATTTTGTCTCTATTGAAGAGATTATGCTGCCAAGAGGAGGTGCCATAGAAGAGGTTGGGCTGGGATTAGCTCAACTTCACATTACTGCTGTTTTTAGAATGATGGTTTTACTTCACTTCAACTGTGGAGTTTTTGTTTTTGCCAGGATTTGTTTTTAGCATAGGTCCAACACGAGCTTAATACATTAAGATAAAATCTCCTACCGTCCAGCTCAACAAGATTAGATGTACGTGGACACAATAGTCGAATACAACTATGGGAGACTGTCCTTTGTGTGAAAGGCATACTATTCTAAAGCTACTGTTTTTTTGTTAAATATATTAACAAAAAATGTACTGTTAGACTCAGTTTACCTTAAATTAGGTCATAATAATTAGTTTACTGATTTTTGTATGCTTTTTCGGGGTGGGGAATAACATAATGGGACACAGTGAAAGGGTTATGTACATTTCATTGGACAACTCTTGTGTGGTGCAGTTGTGATTGTAGAATGAATGACAATGTACCTTGAGTTATATATTGAGTTTAGGTCACCTTTGTTCAAGTGTCAGTATTGCTTATGAGGTCAAAGCCTTTGGCCCAAATAGCACTCTGCTTTCGTGTGTGTGTGTGTGTGTGTGTGTGTGTGTGTGTGTGTGTGTGTGTGTGTGTGTGTGTGTGTGTGTGTGTGTGTGTGTGTGTGCGTGTGTGTGTGTGTGTGTGTGTGTGTGTGCCCAGTAAGTCTACTGTGTCCATTCCCACCTCAGTCAGGAGCATGGTGATTATGTCTCTGATTGACATATGCCTGGATTCACATCAATTGGCCTAATTCTGCACTGATTTAAGAATTGTGACATCATCCTCATCTTGATTCTCAGACAAGTTTTCGAAAGCTCTAAAGGAGTAGGATTGTGTACGTGCAAAAGTAAATCTTAATGTCAGGAAAGGCATGTAAAATCTAACACTAAGCACTCCACTTGAAGGCATTTGTCACTTTACTTTTTACATCTATTGTGAGATCGTGTGTGGCTATAAAAAAGACACAATCATGACATTATCCCACCCGTGACCGGACGTTTGGTCGCCGGACTTTTAGTCGCCGGACGTTTGGTCGCGGATGTTTGGTCGCGGACATTTGGTTGCCCGGACCCAAACAACCGGCGACCAAACGTCCGGCGACCAAAAGTCCGGCGACAAAACAAGATAAAGCAACACGGTCTACGCATCAATAAAAGCCAACAATGGCCCTGAGCAGTTTCCCTGAGCGGACGTGTGAGTGTATAAGAGTTTGTATGTACATGAGTTGTCCCCTTAGGAAGGGACGTCAGTCAGGGTCTTAACAAGTTCTCCAACAAAACACAATAAAAGTAAGGGAAATTTGGAGCTTTTCTTTAGCCTAATAATTAATAGGGCATTAAGTATGATTAAATAATAATTTGCAGTTTGTATTTAGGGAATTTGAGCAACAATTTTAAATGGTAATTATCAATAACCTTCCGGGCGACCAAACGTCCGGCGACCAAAAGTCCGGAGACCAAACGGCCGAGTACCATCCCACCAGGCTGGTTTAAGTTTAAAAAATGACATGAAAAGTTAATACCTTGTGTGTTTACTATCATACTTGACCAATCACGATAATGATACTCAAAATCATATGAGCAGAGAATGTGCTTTTTCTACTGTTATGGATTCAGTGCAGCGGTTTTGCTGAATCTCGAATAAAGAGTCTATATTGGCTTTTTTATAGTTATGATTCTCATCTTATGAAGCCAGGATAAATCTGCAGGTCCCATGTCCATAAGAGGTCAGAGGTCGAAAATGGACGACTTTACAGTTCAGTGATTAATGAGGAGGACCTACTTCATTAAGTATTGGCTTTTTGTATCAGTTAAACAGAAAAAGGCAACATGTGCTGTGAAAAACTAGAAGCATAACTTTCCCATTACTTCATCCATTATTGCATAAAATAGCAATGTTTGCACTTTTCACTCCTACAGCAACAGCATTACACGTTCAGTGCTTGTTATTCCTGTATCCTTATATTCAAATGTATTTAAATGATCCAGCAAAAGCCGACTAATGGTGGAAGCTATGCAAAGAAGAGGCCAACTTCCATCTGTTACCACCATTCTAAGGGTGTAACCTCACTCTGCGGTGCAAGCAACTTTGAAACCTGCAGTTAAAGCGCTGACTTCATATTATTATATCAGCCTCCCCATTTACTCCCGCCATGATTTGACGGCATACTGTGAATTTTTGAACACCACCAAAATGCTCTCATTTGAACCGATCACTCCACTCACATGCAAATGTAGCAGAAAGGTGGGGGGATATTTTCCAACGGTAATTGGTGGTTTTCTCATGGAGTCTCTGGGTGTCAGTTGAAAGTATGTTTTAAGCCTTAATGGGTTTTGACGGGTCAGATCAGAAAGCGCTTGGCGTGCAACTGTGTATGAATTTGTGTGTACGCCTCTATGCCAATACCCGATGCATATTTAAACAGCACCAATTACCCCACATAGTGAGCTTTGCTGAAACATTTTTATTGTGTAATACCTGTCACATATAGAGACATCAGCATTCATTAACTGAAAGGCACAGCCAAGTGATAGCCAAGGTAAGCCTCATCAAAAACCGAGAGCCGCTCAAAATGGATGCTAAATGTAACTGACATGCAAGGGTCAAATATAACCTTTCATATGATAATTACTTGCCCATGCCAATGAATAAAAGTCATTTCATTTTAAAGAAGAAAAATAAGAATATTGGACAGGGGTGTTAAATGTGTTGACAGCAGAATGTTTTAGCTTCAAAAAGATTGGTGACAAAAGCAGAGTTTGTCTGTGGCTTATGTAACGATCTAAACTGGAGGTAAAATATGCATACATAAGCTGTAAAGTCATTGTCATACAAAGGTTGGTCTTTATTTTGTAGCCAAAAGTTAAGTATCCATGGCCTTACAAATCTATCACTTTGCCAGATCATATTTAGCAATTAATCATTTCACATGGAGAACATTCAGAGTGTCTCATTATTATGCATGTGTCACTGTCCAAGCAATTTAAAAAGCAACTTATCATTTGGCTCGACAATGAAGGTGCAGCAGAGGCACCAGATACTGTTGACACTCCAAGTGGTTTTAGATTTATTGTGCATAATAAACACATGAGCAGGTTTTGAATGAAATCATCCCTTGCATCTACATCTAGTTTTACTTTATCTGTAGCTAGCACATTTATAAAACCAACGCCTGCGCATACAGGGGTGCTTTGGCATGCTGATAGATCATAAATCATGTAAGTTATAAATCAAGGTTTGTTTGGACACACTGCGGAAGAGTGAAATTGCCGTCCAGTTTATGAAAAGTTTGCATAAATTAGGTTTGGCCCTCCTGGGTGGTCGAAAACAGAAATATGGAGTGGTACTAGGTCTAACGTGTACGAAAGGCTGGCTGCTAACATTTCTTCAAACGGCATCACTCGATGAAAAAAATAGTCCTGTCTTGGATTTCAAATTATGGGAGCCCTTTCAGAACATCAACACTTGTAGAACATAATAAGGATGCTCGGTAAGATATAATATTAAAGTCAAAAGTGTTACAATATGGAATGCAATGTATATATAAGAACTCAAAGCTAAAAAAGGGGCGGCCAGGTGGCGCGAGTGGTTAGCGCGCCAGCCTCACAGTGGGGATTCTGGGTTCAAATCTAGGTCAGTACACCTGTGTGGAGTTTGCATGTTCTTCCCAGCCCTGCGTGGGTTTTCTCCGGGTACTCTGGTTTCCTCGCACATTCAAAAGACGTGGTATGCTGATTGGACACTCTAAATTGCCCCTAGGTATGAGTGTGAGCGTGAATGGTTGTTTTTCTCCTTGTGCCCTGCGATTGGCTGGCCACCAAGTCAGCTGGGATAGGCTCCAGCACCCCCGTGACCCTTGTGAGGATAAAGCGGTTCAGAAAATGGAAAAAATGAATGAAAATATTTGTATTTTGTAATTGTTGTAGTGAAAATACACATTTGTAATCACGAGAGGAGTATGTAAGCAGGGAAAAAGTATAATCTTGTATAAAAACCTCTGTTACAGCCAGTAAACAAAAGGCAAACTAAATTAGAGCTGATTGTGCAACAGCCCGAATGTTATTCATTACAACAACTAAAAAAGTGCAATATTTTAAAGAAATTAACAAGAACTCAATATAGGAAAATGTGTGATTTTGTAACATTTGAAATGCAGAATAAAACTATTTTACAGATCATGTTTGACTTTGTAAGGACCAAATATAAAATTGATAGTCTCGACGAATTATATTTACTAGGTGCACAACATAATGTGCATTGGAAATTTTGAAGTTAGTATTATTGATGCGAAATATTGGCAGGCTTTGTAGTTAATATGTGATATTTAAATATTATTTGTTTTGATTGGATTTTTTTACTTAATTGAAATATGAAAATCCCCTTTGCTCTGATTGATACTATACTACAGTACATTATCATTATCACGATAGTCTAATTCATTGTTTCAAACAGACCTAGTTAAATTTTTAGAGTATATAATGCTCGGTAGATGCATTCAGGTTTAATGCAAAATGTAAAGCAACCAGACACAAACACAAGGAGCACTTAATTTAGTTCAGCAATAATGGTTTCTCAAGATTTTTCAATTTATTTCAAATAATAGATTTGCTGAAGTAGCTGCACTATTGACTTGAAAATCTTCAATATGACATAGTTGTCGTGATTTGAAGAGGCTATGAATTAATAAAAATTATCAGAAAAGTTGCAGACGAAGGCAAATATAGTGTGCCGTGAGCAGCAATCAAGGCTCCCCATTCAAGTGAAGAGTTTTAAAAAAGAACCTATTTAGCAGTACTTTACTAAGCGAAAAAGAGGGGGGAAGTCTATGTGAATTTATGCCCATTTGGAAAAAGTAGGACAGCGTAATCCTGCATCACAAACCCAATCTCAGAGATCTGAAGAGTACCTGATTAATTCTTCGGTATTAATCATGTAATTCTTTCATATAAAACAAAGCTTAAGCCTTATTTGCTAAGATATTTGACCTTGACAGAGAGTTAAGACATTACAGCTTGGATTTAAAATGCATCTAAAGATTAAAAAATGATGGTTGACTATTACCAAGGATTATAAATCCAAGGAAAATTGCTTTTCTATTTTGAAACAAAACTGATTTTAGAGGGAAGCTCTAGGGTCAGGTGGTGTACGAGGTGGCAATTTTGAGCAAGGAAGGATAAGGACACATTTTTCCCGGCAAGACGAATCACGCACTTGCATGTTTTCTTCTATATTTATCCTAATTTGCCCCACCTTCTTCTCTTTTACTCAAACACAGAAATTAAAGTAATATCAATGTAAGAGAAACAAGAGGCATGGTAAATTTATGCTTGGCTGCTTGAGGCTACAAGACACCTCAGACGCACAGTTTATTTGATCTATGCTCGTTGAGGGGAAAAAATCCTTTATGACTATCAAATGTGTCTCACCCTTTCACCGTGAATGTTGTTTACCACTGCTGCCGTGTGTTTATCTGTGAATGAAAATGACTCTGGAGACACCATGCACTCGTTTGCCCCAACAACAACATATTTCTTTCATTTCGCAGTCTTTATACAAGTGTGCCAAAAAAGTGAAGTGAAAGTACAAGGTCGTTTTCAAAGGTACCAATTTTATGTTACATGCAAGTAAGATGCAGGTTCCTTCTGGAGCAGCACAATATTATTTGAGCATTGTCATCACAATGTATGTATGTGTGCAAAGATCACATCTTCCGTCACGCAATGTACTGCATATAATGGTAAGTTCAATTTGTTCCATGAATGTCGCAATATAGATGGTGACTGTTTGTTCATGCTCGCTACTGATGTCACTGTTTAATCAGAGCTGTAAATAGATTTTTTTACTGAAGGTGTCAGCACTGGGTGGCCTGGTAGATGAGTGGTTACCGCGTCTGCCTCACAAATCTGGGGTCGTGGGTTCAATTATAATTCTACACTACATTTTACACTCAGATAAATGGGTGAAAAAACAAATTGCGGTCCAAAGTTTTAGGCTAAAATGTGACTAGAAGTGTTTTTCGTTTAATTCTGAAACACTTTTTCTCATTATCGAAAAAAGAGCTGAAAAAAATTTGATCCACAAACTTTTTCCAACCACTTTTTTATTTATTTTCCTAAATTGCAAAAACATGGGCCCATTGGCGCAAGTGCTTAGCGTGTCGCCCTCACAGCTCTGGGGTCCTGGGTTCAAATCCAGGTCATGTCCATCTGTGTGGAGTTTGCATGTTCTCCCTATGCTTGCGTGGGTTTCCTCCGGGTACTGCAGTTTCCTCCCACATTCCAAAAACATGCATGCTAGGCTGATTTGACACTAAATTGCCCCTTGGTATGGGTGTGAGAGTGCATGGTTGTCCGTCTCCTTGTGCCCTGCCATCGGCTGGCCACCAATTCAGGGTGTCCGCCGCCTCTGGCCCCGAGACAGCTGGGATAGGCTCCAGCACCCCTGCAACCCTAATGAGGATAAAGCAGTTCAGAAAATGAGATGAGATGAGATTTACAAAAAGATGTATGGTAGGCTGATTGGATACTCTAAATTGCTCCTAAGCTGGTATAGGCTCCAGCACCACCCATGACCTTAGTGGGGGTAAAGTGGTTCAGAAAATTGAATTAATTAATTAATTTAAACTCACACTCAGTTCTGTGTGCGCCAGACATCGCACTAGCAACAACGGAAACCTGAATGTTTGCACTGATCATAATATCAGCACAACTTGGTATAGAAAATACTTTGGCCTCTTTATCCAGTGCTGATGCCCTGATCCGTCAGCCCAGAGAAAATGAGTATAATTTCCGTGATGCCAAAGAATTTGAAAACAAATGTCCTCCTGGGAAATAATGTACAGTGAATTAATTTCTTAGGCTTATGTTCCAACAATTGAGTGTACAGTAGCATTTTGTGGATTATTTCCTCAGTCTCTTTTGTTGATTAATTTCTGACGACTACAACTGCTGCCCTTCAAAGGGTGTTTCTCTCAGGTGTTCACTTGCAATGATGGCAACATTGTCCATGAAAAAAGCAGGTGGTGGCCTCTGAAGCAGCTGAGCCCAGGGGATGGCACGACACGACTCTCACAAATAACTAGTGTTGACCTTGGGGCTCTGGGGCAAAAGACCTTCAAGGTGTATGCAAAAGCTAAAAGAAAAAAAGCTCTGCGTTTGAAGTGGAGCATGTGAGTGTTTGTTAGTGTGTGTGCCTTTGGGGGCGTGGATCCTGTTCAAACAGCCATGGATACCCATCGGCCTGAATTCTATGAGGGTCTTTGATACAAGTGTTTATAATTACAAACAAACCCGATCATGGTTAAAACATTACTCGACAACTGTGTGTGTTGGTGAATGTGTATAAGGGTTAACTTTGGTTTGGCACTAGTAAGATGGTTGGATGTACGCAAATCCTTTTTTGGTGTCATTAGTTGCAATGAAAGAAAATGACACCTGGAAAACTGACACCAGACATGTATCAGTATGTATAATATACATATGTATGTGTGTGTGTAGGGGGGAGTTTTGTCATTGCCCTGGTCATGTTTCAAAGGGAAGACTAATCCTCAGAAATGAGGCATGAGATCAATATCCCCATGTTTAATTGGATGCTGACTGATTTGCTTCAGAAATAGTCAGCACGACATCTCTGTCACGGCAATGCAGGCGCAACATGTCTGCCAATTTGAGTAGGGAGGAGACTTTGGAAGGAAAAAGGGGGAGGCAGGCGGGAGAGAGACAGAAGGAAAGTAAAAGAAGAGAGAAATTGGGAGCAGACATCAAAGTGTGAGGACGTTATGATTGCGCTTGCCATTTAAGGGGTGCTTGGGGAAAGAGAAAAGCCCTCAGGGGGTCGTCCCATCATCATATGCCCCACTTGCCACTGTGATTTTGTGATTTTTGTCCGGAAGCCATGTTTTCAGAGGAAGAGGAGGTAGTTTGGGGAGAAACGGTTGGATGGTAGTGGGTGGGGGGCGGGGGGCATTGATGCTCTAAAAGAGAAAAAAAAACAGAGGGCGAAAAGGACAGGAAGAACATGGGAGGGTGGGATGTAGTGTCCGGGGCCACTGTCAAATGGTTGAGGTGTTACTATGGCGACAGTCATGAAGGGTCTCAGGACACCCCAGGGGGATAGGGAAGAAGGGAGGGTTTGGGGCAGGGAAAGCAAAGAAAATTGGAAACTGGAAAGACAAAAAATAAGACAAAGCACTTTTTAATAATGTTCTCATTTTAGTTTTTTAGACTCAACCAATGTGGGCTTATTTACGCTAAGATGTAAGAGAACATACATACATTATTCTGTTTAATATGTTCACATGAAGAAGTACTCCATATACTCCTATTATGCTATTATGCCATGACATTTACATTACATGCTATATTTCCAAAAGATAGTTAAATAACTAATGATACTAAATGTGTTTTATAATTAAGCACATCAAATTATGTAGTTGGATGAATTTTCTACAATAGCACAAACGATCATACACACTTAAACACAAATATGACCATAATGTACATCTCAATTGATTCATTTTTTTTCCAACAATGCTTATCCTAGTCAGGGGCACCGGGTGCTGGAGCCTATCTCAGCGGTACACGGTCGATTGGTCGCCGGTCTTTTGGTCGCCGATCTTTTAGTCGCCGGTCTTTTGGTCGCCCGGAAGGTAAGTGATAATTACCATTTAAATCGTTGCTCAAATTCCCTAAATACAAACTGCGAATTACTATTTAGTCATACTTATTGCCATAGTAATTATTAGGCTAAAGAAAAGCTCCAAATTTCCCAGACTTTTATGGTTTTTTGTTGGAGAACTTGTTAAGACCCTGACTGATGTAGCTTCTTAAAGGGACAACGCATGTACATACAAACTCTTATACACTCACACGTCGGCTCAGTGAAACTGCTCATGGCCATTGTTGGCTTTTATTGATGCGTAGACCGTGTTGTTTTACCTTGTTTTGTCGCCGGTCTTTTGGTCGTCGGTCTTTTGGTCGCCAGTCTTTTGGTCGTCGGTCTTTTAGTCGCCGGTCTTTTGGTCGCCCGTTGCCGCGGTCGGGGCGACCAAAAGACCGCGACCAAAAGACCGCGACCAAAAGACCAGCGACCAATCGACCGCACACGATCTCAGCTGTCTTCGACCAAAACTACAGACTGAACTGATCACCAGTCAGTCATAGAACAGACACAAATACAGACAATCACACCGCCTTATAGTTGCACTGAATTCTGGCAGCGGAATTGAAATGTTTACGTGTTTTTGACTGTCACCACCACCACCAACCACATTTATGTACTCATGAGAATGCATACTTAATAATTTTTAGTTAATTCTTGTAAAAGAATCCATGGATGTAAAGACATGTAGACCCTAATAAGGCACAATTTTTTTCTTGTACGTACTAAAATATTATGAGAAAAATATTAGATAATGCCATTGATTTAAAAATCTTTATCATATTATTTGATCTCCAGAGGACGCCATGTTCTATGCAGGCAATGCACACTGCGTGGCGTCGCAATTCAGTTGCCTTTAATAGAACAGCTGTGCAATACTAGCCAAGTAAAATACCACATTGTGCTGCATTTGGTGATGTAAGTCTTCATAGCTTTCCTGCTGACAAGAAGAGAAGAAGTGAGAAGATGCCTGTTCACGTACACAACTTCCAAAAGATCCACGACTTTGCTGTTGACATTTTTCTCCTGACGCATTTGAGGCTATTAGTCGACCGCAACTTGTGAAAGAGCTCACGGGCACAGCTGGTTATATGCAGAGACTGAAACCAAATGTTGTTCTGACGATTTTCCCTTTACAAAAAATCAATGTGCAAAATAAGAAGTTATTATAATCTGTTGTGCATAAAAGGATACAAATAGCATGCAATCAAACTAAGTTTAATACGTTTATTCATTTATGTTCTCAGGATGCATTGCCATTGCATCGCAGGGCCACATGAAAGACAAACCTCCATTTACACACTGTCATGCACTACAGTCAATTTAGGATAGCTAATTCAACTATATTACATGTTTTTGGGTGTGTGAGAAAACTGGAGTACCCAAAGAAAACCCACAAAGACACAAGGAGAACAAACAAACTCCACACAGAAAGTCACCAAGCTATCTTGCTGTGAAATGACGGGGCTATTCGCTCCATCATTGTGCTGCCAGTTTATGCATGATACTCTTTCTTCAACGCATATTTAAGATATAAAGTGGGACCACTAAATACCTCAGGTCTGACTGGCAGGACGATCATCAATCTGGACAGTGGTTTCATACTTATTTTCTAATTTTAAAAAAGATGGATTTATTTTTATGATCTGTAATGGTGCAGAAAAGGTTCGATAATAAAACAATTTCCAGTAAGTTGGTGAAGTATCTGTTGTCAAACGTGTTAAAACAGTTGCACTTTTTTAGCCAGCCAAAATGGGAGAATTGTTGGGCTTTATTGAGTGTGTGTGTGTGTGTGTGTGTGTGTGTGTGTGTGTGTGTGTGTGTGTGTATGTGTGTGTGTGTGTGTGTGTGTGTGGTAAAACCTAAATTCATCCAGTGACCTCAAGTAGGACCAAATATTACATATTAAACCTGACTTTTAGAATAGAAAAATGAAGGATAGAAACAATTCCAGATAATGCCAGAATTCATCTTTTGTTTTAGTGGGTAAAGTAAAATTATATTTAATAAATATGGCACAAGTTTGTTCTGCTGTAATAAAAGTCCAAAATAAAAAAATGCCTGGGGCTCTTTGTGAATTTCAAAAGTTTTAAATAACTTACTGCTGATAAAATAAATAGTTTATATAACGTACTGCTGATAATTATATATGAATGCACAATACTGATTTATATTTTTCACTGTTAAGCTATTGATCCATTGGCCTGTGGATGGATATTAAAACTGCCGTTCTTAAGAAAGTAACATCTAAGGATCCACAATATGATTAAAAACATCTGTCCTGGGGATACATCTAGTTTCAATTTTTTTTAAGAAATCCATTTCCCTTAGTTTGAGACATAAATGCTGGCCATAATAGCCCATTTTAATTGATCCACTATAACCTGATGGGCATTTAATGGTACCTCTAAAGCTGTCAAGGTGCAAATAATATTACCCGCAGGTGATCTTTAGCTGAACTTGAGCTCATCTCACTGTGTTCTCAGTGAAAGTCCAAACCCTCAGCAGTGTGAGATCTTTCATTGCGCATCAATAAGGCAATCAATATGCGGACATGTGCGTATTGACTTTTGTAATGATGATCGCTCCACAGTCTCACACAAATATGGAAATTCTTTGAGTACACACTGAAACGCTCATGCAAATGCACACAATCAACACATACAATATGAGAGTGCAAACTGGGTGTTGATCAAAGCAAAAACAAAATACTTAGTGTTTGCATTTGACGAACTGTCTCTGAGTAGCATAAATAGTCAACTGCAGTCTTGTCTATAGTTGTTATAGACTTCCTAGGCAGCGTTTGATTTGCTATTTCATGACTCTGATATGGCAGTGAATGACTTTCATCGACTCGGCTCACCCAGACTGACTAACTCCACAAGACGCACTATTTAACTGTCACTCACTTCTCTCCCACGTAGATAGATTTCTAATACATGCATATAATGTTACTGTGTGACATAACTTGGCTTTGGGACATAATAACAGGTCATGGGCATGTTTTGGCTGGACGAGTGGTTAGCGTGTCGGCCTCACAGTTCTGAGATCGAGGGTTTACCGTATTTTCTCACATATTGACTGCCTCCGCATATAATCCATACCATTAAAATTGCCTTAAAATCATTGAATTTTACCATTTCTCTCATATAAGATGCCCCCTGATTCACAATTTTCACCTCCAAATTCATGGTTTTGGGCCGCCTCGTGGTATAGGGTACTCGGGCGTTTGGTCGCCGGACGTTTGGTCGCCCGGACGTTTGGTCGCCCGGACGTTTGGTCGCCCGGACGTTTGGTCACCGGACGTTTGGTCGCCTGACGTTTGACAACATGACAGAGAGTTTACTGTTGAAACCAGCTCTCAAAATTATATTCATGAGAGAGAGAGTTTAATATCTAAATATCTACTGTTGAAACCAGCTCTCAAAATTATATTCACCCGGGCGACCAAACGCCTGGCGACCAAACGTCTGGGCGACCAAACATCTGGGCGACCAAACGTCCGGTCATGGTGGTATGGTACTCGGACGTTTGGTCGCCGGATGTTTGGTCGCCAGACGTTTGGTCGCCGGACGTTTGGTCGCCGGACGAGGTTCACTCGCCCGGCTTCGGTGCGGGCAGTAGCGGGCTTGATTCCCGCTGGTGGCGGTATGATTGTGAGTGCGTATGGTTGTTTGTCAATCTGTGTGCCCTACGGCTGACTGGCAACCAGTCTAGGGGGTAGTCTGCCTTTCGCCCGAAGTCAGCAGGGTTAGGCTCCAGCAACCCCCGTAACCCTTCCGAGGATGCTCGGTATGGAAGATGAATGAATGAAGGAATGACATTCACCATAGAACCAGAGCTATTTTGCAATGAAATAATAAGCTGGAAAATCATGTTTCATGAAAAGGTGATAAAAATCTTTTTAAAATGTTTAAAAGATGTACTTTTATCATGGTTATTTAGACATATTCGTAATGGTAAAATGTTTTCATGTATATATAGTACAATGGCCTCGAAGCCTTGGGAGAGGCACGTTAAATTCATTAAAATAATCTTTGTTTTTTTTGTTTTTTTTATGTTGCTTTGAGTCTTGACACACATCCAGGCATTGTTCAGGAAACCTCAATAAAAGCAGCACTGACTTAACAGGCAATTGTGTCTGTCTTTCCACGAGTGCGCTCTTAGTCACGGACAGTGAGTTTATTGGGCGGATCAGTGTCAAGAGCACATGCGTGTACAGACATGCCCGCATCCCCCAGCCCTCACCCCACGCACACACACACACACACACACACACACACACACACACACACACACACACACACACACACACACACACACACCGTTAGCCTTTAATAAGCTCACACTTTAATTTAGGCCTCGTCACTACAATGAGGCTTCCAACATCAGACAGCAAATTGTTCTTGTTCAATGAAAAAAAAGTGTCTCCTTGTCTGGACGGAAAGATACAAAAGGGGGAGGAGGAAGGGAGTGAGAGGGAACACTACAATGTATATGCAGCCACTTAAGTGTGTGTAAATGCACGTGTGCGCTTGTATATTTGGTTGTAAATAGTATAGACTGTATATAATGGGGGCACCGACAGAGGAGTGAGTACACTTTGAGCATATTAGTGCTAATAGTTAGGGATGTCTCAATCATTTAGTTTTGGCCCTGAATCCTCGTCATTTGATTTTGAGGGTCTGTTTTTGCCAAGTCATGATCTGATACCTTGGCTATAAACGCATAAAATAGATTTTTAAAAGTACATTCAAATGTTTTCTTCCTTAAGTTTGAATAATATGATAGCTACTGTATATTAAAGGGTTGGTGCAACAGTGGTTTCAATCAAGTACACATACAATGCAAATATTTTTTCCATTAGTCTGCATTTGTTGTGCAGAGCAAAATAAAGTTGATACCAAATTACATTTGATTAGTCTTGTTTTATAGACTGGTTAAAAAAAACCAATACTAGAAATTCAAAACAAGGTTTCTAGCATCAACAAAAGATCTTAAAACACTGGATTATTTTGTTGTTGAAAAATGAATGTATTTTTTTTTAAACTGTATTTTTCACTTGATTACAACCCTTACATAATCATAATGACCGAAACAAGTCCGACTGGCGGTTATATCCCTGTCAACCTCGGCCAATTGGTCCCCTTTATTAATGATTGCAATTCCCCTTATTAAGCGATTAAAAAAACGTTCAAATGCAACACAGCGTACATTTACTCACATAGGACGCACTTAAAAGTCGAAAATTTTCTCTAAAGTGGACAGGTGCCCAATCAGTATCCACTAAATTCAAGATTCTGTAGATGTCGCTGTTTGATGCTGACAGCTTGACTGTCTGGGTACATTGCTTGCTGAATAGCTATATTTAAGTATAGTGAAAAGGCGGTGAAAGGGGTGCGCATATCGTTCTTAAATCAGAACAATATTAGCAGTCGACGATGATGCTTTCGCCTGCTACCATTGACGATACGATCCGGATTAGAGCCAAAATGGCTAAAATGAGATCCGCTTTACAAAACACGTACTTGAAAAAATCCCGTACTAAAGTTGTTATACGTGCATAATTTGAAATGATAAAAAAATACAGGTAAAAATGATAAGTTGACAGGTATGCAGTTAAAAGATTGGATCAGTGGTAGCTTTCATTACTAACCAATTATGGTAGCAGTCGAGAACTTTGGCGTGTGGAGGGGGTTCAATATTTCTATAGCCTCTTGAACATGGTGGGTTAAATAACCCAATTGTTCTTTAAAAGCTTAATCAAACCTTCATTAGCATAGCTGTAATTACACTCGCATAGTGGTGGGGGCCCATTGACACGAATTCCCATGTTAATTATTGTAATTTCCTTACTAATGCTCTGAATACTTCAAAGTTATGCAAATAATAATGATGTGTAATCCACTAAGTGTTTCAAATGGCCATCATTATGTCCACATGAACATAAGCATGACAAGCTGATTGTGAATTGTAGAGTGTCTTTCTGATGGGAGCTCTCATAATTTAACTAAAGATGACACACACACAGACTAACTAACACCTCCCAACCAGCCAATCAAAACCTCAGATCAAAAGTGTTACATCATAAAGATGAAAAGCTCTCAACAGAGCCTAACACTTTAAGCAGGGTGGTTGTATTGGCACAAAGAATTAATGAGGGTATGAAAAAAACACTTTCACATGCATACAGCAGCAGCACACAATTCTGTGGTGTAATGACCCTTAGTTCCAGCTCTATTTTACACACAAACACTCACACTCGCACACACACTAATGAAGGCCTGTTGACTGCTTTAATACCATGCTAATACTCCAGGGAGTCAAATCAATGTGACTTCACAGTCTTTGTGCATAAAGCTACACCATAATGAGGTTGGTGTTGGAACACACACAAGCAGCAAAACACTTTTTTAAAGAAAGGCTGATCAAACAAACTGAAGATTAATGAGACACTAAATGAAGGGTCTATTTCCCATATAAAAATCGGCACAACAAATAACACAGTTCTTCTGTTGATGATCTGCGTGAAGGGCTATGTTCACAATTTTGGTTAGATGCTCTGATCAAATGAGTACACTGAGCAAAAGTCACTTACTTCAAAGTTGAATTTTTCCGGACAAAAGGCAGCACAGCAAAATCACTTGGTCAGTGTATGTGATGCATAGAATTGAAAGCCCTGATTGCACTTATTTTTACTTTAATTTAAGTTATTATTTTTACAATTTTGTAGGCTGAGATCTGCTAAAATAAATGTTAAAAGGGCCACAACAACTACAAAAAAGAGGGAAGTGGCAGAGAGGTGGGGTACACGGTCGATTGGTCGCCGGTCTTTTGGTCACCGATCTTTTGGTCGCCGGTCTTTTGGTCGCCCGGAAGGTTATTGATAATTACCATTTAAATCACGGCTCAAATTCCCTAAATACAAACAGCGAATTACTATTTAGTCATACTTAATGCCCTAGTAATGATTAGGCTAAAGAAAAGCTCCAAATTTCCCTGACTTTTATTGTTTTTTGTTGGAGAACTTGTTAAGACCCTGACTGACATAGCTTCTTAAAGGGACAACGCATGTACATACAAACTCTTATACATTCACACCTCGGCTCAGTGAAACTGCTCATGGCCATTGTTGGCTTTTATTGATGCGTAGACCGTGTTGTTTTACCTTGTTTTGTCGCCGGTCTTTTGGTCGCCGGTCTTTTGGTCGCCCGTTGTCGCGGTCCGGGCGACCAAAAGACCGCGACCAAAAGACCGCGACCAAAAGACCGTGACCAAAAGACCGGCGACCAAAAGACGGCGCCCAAAAGACCAGCGACCAATCGACCGCACACGGAGAGGTGGTACCTCTGAGTCTTTACTATCACATGCTATTTAGTCCCTAATGTTTTTTGTAACCTTGACACTGCTCTCTAATTGGTGTTTAGACAAGGTGAAGAAATTGGACCAAAATAATATCATGTGAATACACTCATTCATTCATTCACTTATCCTCACAAGGGTTCCGGGCGGTGCTGGAGCCTATCCCAGCTAATAACATAACATCAGGCGGGGCACACCCTGATTTGGTAGCCAACCAATCACAGGGCACAAGGAGACAGACAACCATTTGCGCTCACACTCATACCTAGGGGCAATTTAGAGTGTTCAACCAGGCTACCATGCTTTTAGGGTGTGGGCGGAACCAGAGTACCGGGAGAAAACCCATGCAAGCCCCAGAGAACATGCAAACTCCCCACAGGAAGGTCCGGACCTGGGATCGAAACCTTGACCTCACAACTGTGGGGACGACGAGCTAACCACTCAAACACCGGGCCGCCCATAATCATCATTATATTAAATAATAATTAACTGTATGTGATTACGGTGGCCCAGGTGTCAGGCCGCTTTTGGCTGGCCACCAATTCAGGGTGTCTCCCCCACCTGGTGCCCATAGTTAGCTGGGATTGGCTCGGCACTCCCCGGGACCCTTGTGATGATAAGACGTTCAGAAAATGAATGAATGAATGTATGTGATGAATAATAATCATTATAAAATTATTATGAGATTTCCATCCATCCATTTTCTCCCGTTTGTCAGAGGTCGGTGCGGAAGCTTCAACAAGCTCAGACTTCCCTCTCCCCAACCACTCCATCCATCTCTTCCATGAGGATCCCAAGGCATTCCCAGAATCCCCACAAATTAATTTGTTCCAACCCTCTGAAAAAAACACCAAAAACAGGATATTGGATTGGAAAAAATGTTTTATTTCTTCTCATTTGCCATCTATTAACAAAGTAACACATAACTAGTGGTTTAATAGTAACAAAATGTGTTTAATAGTACTAAAATTATACGGATTTCGAAGGGGGAAAGAGCAAGAGGACTGAGAGAGTGGGGCGGAGAGGGGGGGGGGGGCGCTTTTTGCACGGCAACACGCTCGTTTAATAACATAAACAAATTTAAATGAACTTGTATTACGATGCAGACACACTCAAAAATAAGTTTATTAATTCTAATTTTGTATTTAAGCTTGATACCGGCCGGGTTGGCTGTATTTGCCCCGCCTCCACCCTGCTTTCTCTATCGATGTGTTGTTTGCTTTTGTATTGCCTTCAAAATACTATTCCGAAAATGATGCACACAAATGTCCTCACAATAGGATAACGCACGACCACTTGCCAACGACAAGTAATATATAACCGCGATCGCTCTGCCATTCGCGCTGAGTGACGGAAAAAAAACACTGAAAAAAAAAAGCAACGTTCTGCCCTGTGCTCGTAGATATCTGTTATACACGAAAGAGATGCGGCAAAATAGACAGTACACTACAATGATAAACAGCCTCTCATGTCATGGCCACCTGGCTTGGTCGCATCTCAAAATTTTTCTCATATCTAGAGCTAATCATTTGCTTGAAATTTTCCTCGTATCTCGAGCATCTCGTAGGTAGACCTGCTCGTATGTAGAGGTACCACTGTACTGTGCTAGGTGTGAACACATTAGCCAGACACTGGGACACAGTGGCACGGGTGGAGTTAACCAATAATATCTAGATAAATAGATGGAAGGCCATCTAAAACAGCTTTACATGTTTCCAAAAAACAGAACGTATGTACTATATGCTTATGCGTATTATTCTATGTTCTAATTGTTATGTGAAACTGCCCTGTGCTGTTGTTATTCTTTAAAAAAAAGTTATTTTTTGGGTTGAAAATGAAAACAAAAGCACATGTTTAGTTAATCTTGTGTTTTGTTTTGTTTTTACAAATTGCAGAGAGCAAAAGAATACAAAACCATCAAATCATGAACGTATTCATGGGGTGTGCTAACACACGCGCGCACACAGTTCACGCAGACAGCTCCCAGGAGAGTGCCACTACAACTTCCACCACTTTATTATTGGTCAATTTGGAGGCTTCTTTCACAGGGGTGACATGGCTTAGGAGATGTCACAGCCCAACCAATCAATACAACTGTGAAAGCTCGGGACCCACCGTGTGTGCATGGTTGTTTTGTGCACGTGGTAGTGTGTGTGGATGTGTATGTGCTTGTGTGTGAGTTGTTGAGGGTTGCAGCAGCTGGACTCTAGCCTTCTGACCTGTTTACCGGACAGTAATTACATGGGAAGAGACGTCCGTCCAACTCCTGCTGACCACCTAATGAATTAACAAGCAGGCAGACAAGTCAGGGAAACTGGACAGACGTGCAGACAGATTTACAAATATAAATGTATTTTCTGACTTGTGCAGTGCAAAAGACAGGTCTGTGTGTTTATTATATGTACTCAGCTCATTGTCTTGCCATTGCCTTCGGCAGGATAGGCCTGACTAGTGGATGAACAAGCCTCACAGCGTGTAAGCAATCCCAAGCGTGAGTTTCCCTGACAAACCTATTGATTCTATGGATTTCCACCCAAAGTTGTGATAATGATACATCATGGGCAGATTTGTCAGGACAGACTGCTGGGGGAAGAGGTGGCAAAGCAATTTGCAGCTGCTCTGATTGCTAATACCCCCAATGAAACAAAGAGCAAAGGAGAATAACATCCCTCCATCTCTTTACCCATTCCTCCACCCCACTCTCCTAAGGATCCTTGTTTCCTGGTGTGTCGATATGGATGTATGAATTTATTACAGCGAGATCCGCCACAATGGATCGGCTTTGCCGCTTTGTTAAAGATGAGGGTGGGCGCAGGCGTCGTGGACTTTTCCATGTTTGCCGTGTGAGCAGCAAGAATGAAGCTCAAAAGATAAACCTTTTGTGTGTGTGGCGTTTTTTTTTCTCTCCTCCAGGCTCTGAGCATCTTATCTTAGCAGCTGAATCCCAGGGTGTTTTGTAATATTAAAACTATCTTTCACTGTGTGGCTGAAAGGTATTTTAAATAAATGTATGAGTTCTCCTTTTCAGCACGATGAAGCATCACAGATCAGAAGCAAGATTTAAAAGACTATTTGGAGTTGCAGATTGCTGAGTGATGCAATAGCTGAGTTGCAAACATGTTCCTTGAGGATATTCAGATGAGGGTTTCCAGGTATTACACGTGGGAGCTGCAAGATCCATGCTGTATTATACCCTTTTCATGAAATGCCTTAGCTAACTGGTACATTGGAGACGAAGGCAGATGTAATATTATTTTGAATAGGTTATTCAGAGATTTTAATGTAATTTTGAGGAAAGATATGTAAGAAAAATAATCTCCCATGAAAGTATATCCTTGACCAATTTTAATTCAGTTTCCAGCACAAAAATAACTATTTTTTAAGCCTCTTAAAATTGCATAAAAATTAGATTTGCGATGTGCCTGTGCATAAACACAAGTTCGCATGAAAGGCAATAATTTATGGCCCATATTTCACTCCGATTAAAAACCCAAGCAGTGATTATTGTGACTACTCAGCAATCTCATCCATGTTTTTGCCCTCTTTCTAATCCACTACATTATAATTATCGTTCCATGAGGGGAAATAATCATCTTTTGGTTACGTAAATGATTAGAGCAGTGAAAAGACACTCCTTCGGCAGATGGCAGCCATTTAAAATGGGGGGTATGTGGTCATTTGGGTTTTTCTGTCATGAGACACATCTTTGATTTAATGAAATGCTGCTTAGGGGAGCTTCCTTAAGAACAATTCAATTGCTCCATAAATACTAGCTTTAATTAGAGTAATGTATTATCACTGTGAGAGCATGCATGTGTTTTATTGAGGCTGGAAGTCATTCATGACATGTTGTACATGTCAACACTGGTGCTGTTTTATTTGATCCAGCAGCCATAAATATGTTTAATCGCAGACTGTTATATAGCTAACAATATTTAATTATGTTGAATCGTAGTCTTACAATAAAACTGAAGTTATATCAAGATTACAAATAATCATACAATTTCAAATGCTGAAAAAGTTTTTTATCCCCTTTTAGCTGTTTTTATAAGTCATAAAAGGACACTTACACAAGCACTTTTGTCTTACCAGAGATTGTGGAATTGCCAGGATAATAACATCGCCCTTAAAAAGAAATGACTGTATGGGGGTCTGCCAGCTAATATGAATTCCAACTCTTATCAAAGGTGAGAGTACCCCATTTCTTAACCCCGACTTCCCCAGACACACACCCTAAAGGTGCACATACTGCACTTAGTGTAGGCCCAACTAGGATATGACACAGTGCAGCAGAGACACAAAATCAGTATAGCACGTCTATAGCAAGTTTTTTTCGAGCTTAAACCTCTCCCCAAAGGTTTTGACATAAAATTGGCCACAAACCAGTTTGTTTCAATGGCAAGCTATGTCTTCTCTCATAATACGGAAGACAAGTTAAGACAATAAATAAGACAATTAGTGTTATTTGTGTATCATATCGAGGTGTACCTGGGGCTGAACAATTTGATACCTTCTATCCCATGCAGTATGATGTATAAGAAAAATCTTTGATTGGTCACAAATGATTGAAATCACTCACAGCAATTCTACATCTTTTCATAAACCTCATACTTCCTATGTAGTAGCATTTACTGTACTTGTGAGGTCATCACGGTACAACATGTGAATTGTGCGGAACTCGGACGTTTCGTCGAAAGACATTTGGTCCCCGGACGTTTGGTCGACCGGACGTTTGGTCGACCGGAGGTTTGGTAGAATGGACGTTTGGTAGAACGGACGTTTGGTCGACCGGATGTTTGGTTGCCAGGTTGTTACTGTTGAAACCAGCTCTCAAAATTATAATCATGAGAGAGAGAGACTGAGTTTAATATCTAAATATCTAATATCAAAATATCAAAAGTAAACTCTCTGTCATAATTTGACAGCGAGCGAACCCGGCGTCCAAGCGTCCGTTCTACCAAACGTCTGTTCTACCAAACGTCCGTTCTACCAAACGTCCGGTCGACCAAACGTCTGGTCGACCAAACGTCCGGGGACCAAACGTCTGGTCGACCAAACGTCCGGGGACCAAACGTCCGGGGATCAAACGTCTTTCGACGAAACGTCCGGTCACGGTATTTTGCTCATGACATTGGGAAAACACATTAATAAATGTGTCCTATATTCGCTCTCCCATGCTTTTTTTTGTTTCCCTATGAAATTACTTGACCAGGATTTATCCCGTAGGATGCGGCAAGTTGTAATCACTCGACCACCCGACACGCAAAATAAAACAATTTAAATTCAAACACGACTTCTTTGGGATCAGGCGCCCACATCACAGCACATACAGGGAGAATGGCTTGGTTGGCGGTGGTCTACGCTATGCAAAGCGCAGTGTGAAAGCAGTCTGATACATGCATGCATGCGCACATTCTGCTTAATATGGAGTAGTCTTTCTTTGCTCTCATTGCTCAATATTCAGTCTGATGCAGACACCAAGCAGCAGAATTTGGACTAACGTCTTATATTTTACTTGGAGTGAATTTTGGAACATGAATCACTCTACCTCCTTTGCAGAGGAACCTTTTTTATTGAACAATCTATTCATACATCAGACAAATAAATGTAAATTAATTTGTTTTATTTGAATTAAAGTATAAAATAAAAAAAAGTTCACCACAAATAAGTCAATCTAAAATACTTTTTAAAAAAACTTCCATTTGTGGATTAATATTTCATTCACTGTTTGTAATTTGTATTTGAGTCATTTCTATTTTCATCTTATTCTTATAATCATACGTTTAACCACATCCCTGATGGCTTACCCTGGTAACAAGAGCACAAACAGTCCTCAAGATTACCAGTGAGCTGAAATCCCACACAATTTTGCAATATCATCCAACATGACAGTTTTAAAGTTTTGTTAGACTTCTGATGCATACTTTGGCTGAGAGAAAAATCAAAAACTTCAGAGTTCAGGTTCCACTCTACATTTATACCTTGTGTTTTCAGTTTTGGTCTAAAAACACTTTTTTCCGCAGAAATAATGGGTCTGAAACAGAATGTTATGATGATGTTAGGAAAACCTCAAACCCAGTCTGGCCACCCACTTTCTCTCTTAAATCTAACCGTATGCCAAACTCTGCATTCGCCAGACGTTGCATTAGCAGGCAAGCGAGCAGTCTGGGTGGGCAGACTGTTCCCCCGGGACTGAGACATCCACACTGCTTAGCAAAGCACTGTGGCCTGTTCAAGCAGTGCAGATACCCCAGTCCACAGGGAACAGTATGCTAGGCCAGACTGGACAGTGCAATGCCTAACACAAGCAGAGCACAACCAAATTTGATATTTTAAAAAAGATGGGCAGCCCGGTGGCCTCACAGTTCTGAGATCTGAGAAAAAAAAGAAAAAAAACTAAATACCCCAATGTGGCAATTATCTCTATCACAAGCCTTATCTCAGTTTGTCACAAGTAACAAGTTAAAATGTTGATGACCATAAATGCAAAGCGTGGCATCCTGCTGATGTTTTGAAGAAAAGGGTAAGAGGAAAGGGGCTTCTATTTTCATCTGTTCATGACTTTGGTCGCTTACTTCTCAAAGTGGTATGTAGCAAGGACTTGTGAAGCAAAACAGATCATTTTAAAAAAAACTAATATGTCAAGTGTTAATTCAGTTCAGTCTATTGTAGAAAAAGAGGAAAGCGGACCAACTGACTTGATAGTTCTTGTTTCTCAATTTTTTTCCTCAGCCTTCAATTCTTTTGTCTCCTTTTCTTTCTTTTTAGTCTCCTTTTCACCTTCCTTCTTGTCTTTTACTGAGAGTTCCTCCAGTTTCTCTGCCACTTTGATTGCGCTGTTAGCTTTATCTGACGTGACCGGCCGTTTGGTCGCCGGACTTTTGGTCGCCGGACTTTTGGTCGCCGGACGTTTGGTCGCAGACGTTTGGTCGCCCGGACCCAAACAACGGGCGACCAAACGTCCGGCAACCAAAAGTCCGGCGACCAAAAGTCCGGCGACAAAACAAGGTAAAACAACACGGTCTACGCATCAATAAAAGCCAACAATGGCCATGAGCAGTTTCACTGAGCGGACGTGTGAGTGTATGAGTCTGTACGTATATGAGTTGTCCCCTTAGGAAGGGACGTCAGTCAGGGTCTTAACAAGTTCTCCAACAAAACACAATAAAAGTACGGGAAATTTGGAGCTTTTCTTTAGCCTAATAATTAATAGGGCATTAAGTATGACTAAATAATAATTCGCAGTTTGTATTTAGGGAATTTGAGCAACAATTTTAAATGGTAATTATCAATAACCTTCCGGGCGACCAAAAGTGATCCTTCACTCTTGTTTCTGACCACATCTTTGCATTCATTTAACTTGACTTTGAACTTCTGAGCATTTTCTGCATTTAAAAAGCGTATGGCCTGAAGTTTGGGTTCTTCATCTGCATAATCAGCTAGTGTGTTCCATACCCAGGCTCTGTATACTAGTTGTAATATACTAATTGAACACATTTAAATTGCCCCTACGTATGAATATGAGCGTGAATGGTCTCCGCCTGGTGCCTCTAGTTGGCATGAACAGGCTCCAGCAACCTGTCCAATCCATTTCAGCCAAACTTTTTCATTGTGGTGCGTCCACTCGAATTCATACTGTGGCTGCATAGGCAGAGAGAATAATCATTTTAGCTTTAGTGGTTGCATAAAATATCAGAGCAAAAGCATCTTATCCTACAGGCTGTCAAAATATGTACGGTAATTCTGAATGCACACACCATTAGCTTCCCACTTCAGCTATATTGATTTACAGCATCGATATAGCTTAGTTTCCTTGAAAAATGTTTGGACTCTTAAATGAGCAATATGTCACAGCTATTTGACTGTAATTCTTCAGAAAAATCACTCGATCCCCAAAAAAACAAGATTATGTTCCAGATGATTCACAAAATCATCAAGCACACTGTAATAACTTTGCAGGTTATATAACTGTTAATATATCCATAACAGTAATAGACGGCGGAGCCCAGGGTAAAACACGTGTAGCTCTTTATTGCCTACTCTCCAACTACACACAGACTCACAAACCGGACACACAACACTACTACTTCCGGGTTACGCTGTGCTACCCCACGGCTCCAGGGGCGTGGTTAAACACTCTTCCATAACCCGAGGCAACTATCATTATCAATATATTACACTCCTCCCCCTTTAACTATGAAGTTCCTATTTAGACTTAGCACTCAACTCCAACAATTATCTTTGCCTCATTAACTTTTTATAATTTTACTTCTCAACTTGTAACTAAATTATTACTGCTAACACAACCATTAGACTCAATATTCCAGTCTTTGACATTTCAATCTCAGGAACTCTTTTCACATTTTTGTATGAACAGGAACTCTTTTATTTTAGGAACGACGTTCCTCACAACTGACCGATCACAAATTCAGTCGCTTCGGAGGTGCTCTATCTCTCACTGGGTACCTGCGCCCACACACCTCTGGGGAACTGACTGCTCGGTTGTCAGGTGTAACTGTCTTGTCACAGGCCACTGAGCCTGGCGAAGATGTTACACGTGTCTCTTCAGGTGAGTACGGGCTACCACCTACTGCTCCAGGTGTGCCTTTCCCCCCCACATCTGCGTGAACCACCACAGGGTACTTGTTTGTGATGTCCAGCTGCTCATCCGGAAGCTCCAATGTCTCTGGTCTGGACGGTTGGTTGTACAGCAGATGATCAATGTGGATCGAGCGTCGGCTCACACCATTCCACACCAGGTAGGTGACTGGTCCGAGTCTCTTTTCCACTGTTCCTTTTGTCCACCTCTCCTTCCCTCCACGGAAATTCCGGATCAGAACTGAGTCACCCTCAGACAGATGTCTCAGCTTGGAGGTGGTTCTATCATGATAGTGTTTCTGCTTCTCTTGTTTTGCTTCCACCACTCGAGCGAGATCTGGTTTCAGTAAGCTGAACCTGGTCCTGATTTGACGTTTTAAAAACAGTTCCGCTGGTGCACATCCTGTAACAGTGTGCGGTGTACTCCTGTATGCTATCAGGAAGTTAGCTAGCCTGTGCTGCATAGTTATTGTGACCTTTTGTTTCTTCTCCTCGAGTACTTGTTTCAGCAGTGATGCTTTCACTGTCTGAACTGCTCGCTCTGCCGCTCCATTGGAAGCGGGATGGTAAGCTGGTACCAAAGTTTGTTTTATTCCGTTGCTCAGCAGGAATGTCTTGTACTCCTGCGAAGTGAATTGAGGTCCGTTGTCAGAAACAATCTCCTCAGGAAGCCCGTAGGAAGCAAAAATATTCCGCAACGCCTCAATCATTTTGGCTGCTGTGGTTGTTGCCATGGCGATGACTTCCAGCCATTTTGAATGACTGTCCACTAGTACTAAAAAGTGGTGTTGGTCTTTCTCTGCAAAGTCAATATGTATTCTCTGCCAAACTCTAGTCGGCCATTTCCAGACGTGTAGAGGTGCGGTTGCAGGTAGTTTCCTCACACTCTGACAGGCGTCACATTGTTGTACTGTATGTTCTATGTCACTGTCCAACTGCGGCCACCACAAATAGCTCCTGGCCAAGGCCTTCATCCTGCACCCTCCCGGGTGTCCTAGGTGAAGATCATGCAGTAGTCGCTCTCGGTGTGCTGGTGGAATGATAACTCGAATTCCCCACAATATGCAACCTTGTTCCACCGACAGTTCATTTTTCCTGAAAAAGTATGGTTTCAGTCTCTCGTCCTTGTTTTGACTTGGCCATCCAGACCGAGTCAGCTCCAGTACTTTGCATAGGACTGGGTCTCTGAGAGTGCTCTGTGCAATCTCTGTAGCTTGCACGGGAAGCTCATCTACTACTGAGAAATAGAAGATGCTGTTTTCCTCCGCTGTGTTATCCTTTTCCTTCCTCGGCAGTCTAGATAACGCATCTGCATTGGCATTTTCTGCTGACGTTCTGTACTCTATACTGTAGTCATAAGCCATCAGTCTCAGCGCCCAGCGCTGCATTCGCAGAGCAGCTAAAGTGGGAATTTCCGACTTGGGTCCCAAAATAGCAAGAAGGGGCTTGTGGTCAGTTATTAAACTGAACTTTCGGCCATATAAATATTTATGAAATTTAGTCACGCCAAAAATTATGGCCAAAGCCTCTTTCTCTATCTGACTATATTTGCTTTCTGCCTCTGTCAATGTACGCGATGCAAATGCGATCGGTTTCTCATCTCCATTTTCCATTATGTGAGATATGACAGCCCCGATTCCATAAGGGGATGCATCGGAAGCTAATCTCAGGGGTTTCTTGGTGTCATAGTGCACTACTACTGAGCTTTTTACTAACTGTTCTTTTGCATCTTTGAATGCTGCTGCACATTTAGTAGTCCATTGCCAATCAACTTCCTTCTTCAGTAGTTGATGTAGCGGCTGCAGCACCGTCGACAGGTCTTTCATGAACCGACCATAATAGTTTAATAGTCCTAGAAAAGACCGTAGCTCTGTGACGTTTGTAGGCTGGGGTGCATTAACGATGGCTGCCACTTTTGTCGCAGTGGGGTGCAGTCCCTCCTTATCTATCAGATGCCCCAGGTATTCTACTTTCTCCTGCATGAAATCACATTTTGCTCTTTTCACTCTTACCCCGTAGCTCTCCAGGCGGCTCAGTACCTCCTCCAGATTCCTCAGGTGTTCAGCTCTTGTCTTTCCTGTGACCAAAATGTCGTCTAAAAAACAGGTGACATGCTCCAAACCTTGGAGTATCTGGTCCATCACATTCTGAAATATGGAAGGAGCACTGGACACTCCATATGAAAGTCTATGATACACATACAGTCCTTTGTGAGTATTTATTGTCAAATACTTTTCTGAGTCTTTTCCTAACTCCAGCTGTTGGTAAGCCTGTGACAAGTCTAACTTGCTGAAAAGACTGCCTCCAGCTAGGGTGGCAAAAAGGTCTTCAACGTTTGGTAGTGGATAGGTCTCCTCTTCCACACTTTGATTTACTGTGACCTTATAGTCTCCACAGATACGAATTGACTTGTCTGCTTTGGGTACCACTACTATGGGCGCGGCCCACTGACTATGTTCTTTCTTTGAGATAATGCCAGCTTTCTCTAGGCGATTTAACTCCGTCTCAACTGCATTCTTTAATGCATATGGCACTGGTCTGGCCTTCCTGAAGATCGGTTTGGTATTTGGCTTTACTGTAATGTTGGCCTTAAAATTTCGAATAGTGCCCAACTCCTCAGCAAACACTGCTTTGTGTCTCTGCAACAGTGTATCCACATCTGCGTCGTTACCGCCCCTTGCTGGTATAACTGAGAAGATGCGTGCCCAGTCCAGTTTGAAGTTTTGGAGCCAGTTACGGCCAAGTAGGGCTGGTCTGTCACCTTTTACGATCACTAATGGTAGCTTCCCACTCTGGGTCCCATATTTTACCTTGGCCGTCACTTGTCCCCTCAAAGGAATGTTCTCTCCGGAAAAAGTTGACAGCTGCACTTTACTTACTTCCAAAGGCAGATGAGAGAGATGCTTCTTATACACAATTTCTGAAACCAGTGTTACAGCTGCTCCTGTGTCCAGTTGCATCTCGAGAGGAGTTCCTTCTAATATGACCTGTACTGTCATTTCCTTCCTCCAATTCCCGACAGCATTTGTGGGATACACGGCATTCAAGCGATATGACTCCCACAGTTCATCATCCGCATTTCCTGTTGTCTCATTTTTATTTCCTTTTACATACTGCGTGTGTCCTTGCCAATTTTTAGTTTTACACATCCTTGCTATGTGTCCTACTTTTGAACACTTGTAACATGTCTCTCCTTTATACCTGCATTCATGAGCGGCGTGGTTGCTTAGTCCACATCTGTAACAGGGTTGGTGATTTTCTCTTCTCTGTGGTCTGAATTTTCCACTTGTGGTTTTACTTTTCCAATCGCTGGTGGCTGGTTGGTATTTCCATGCACTTTTGCTTGTCTTTTCCTGGTCAATCTTATTTAATGTGGCAGGTTCTTCCATTTTGCTAGCGAACTCCAACGTACTCTTTGATGCCATCTCCATGGACAACGACAGTTCACATGTTTTTTTAAATGTTAGATCTTGCTCCGTGAGTAATCTTCTCTGAATAGCTTCCACTCTCAATCCACAAACAAATCTGTCTCTCATTGCTTCATCCAACTGGAGACCAAATTCGCAGTGGCTGGATAGCTGCTTCAACGCCACGATATAATCCGACACAGACTCGTTCTCTCTCTGATTCCTCTTTTGAAACTTGAATCGCTCCGCGATCACCAGCGGTTTCGGGTTGTAATGAGATGCTAATCTTCCACTTAGCAACTCATATGAGAGGCTACTAGGCTTCTCTGGTATGCAAAGGTGTTTTAACAATCCGTAAGCCTCTGCACCAATTATAGACAGGAACACGTTGGTTTTTTTACCTTCCTCCACTTCGTTGATGATCATCCATTGCTCAAAACGTTCCAAGTAAGATTCAAAATCTTCTTTAACTGCCTCGTATTCGCCGAGATTTCCCAGGAATCTGGCCATGATGCAGCGCCGCCGTTAGCTTAGCACTCGTGCTAATGCTAGTCTGCAAAGTCACGTTACCTCCTTGTAACGCCTTAATCTCTTCGTCCGAAATTTGTTTTAATCCCTACCGCATGGAAAGGGATCCCATCCTCGTCGCCACTGTAATAACTTTGCAGGTTATATAACTGTTAATATATCCATAACAGTAATAGACGGCGGAGCCCAGGGTAAAACACGTGTAGCTCTTTATTGCCTACTCTCCAACTACACACAGACTCACAAACCGGACACACAACACTACTACTTCCGGGTTACGCTGTGCTACCCCACGGCTCCACAGTTAAACACTCTTCCATAACCCGAGGCAACTATCATTATCAATATATTACACACACCTTGTCTACTTGCGCTGCATTCATTTTTACACACACTAAGGTGTTTAATCCTCAAAATTAAAATGCCTTCATTAGTAGTAAATTACCAGGTCTAAATGCGATTAGAAAAACTTCTAATGATGATGTAAGAGTTGTGTTTCATTTATAAGTCAGTAGGCCAGTAAATCAATCTGATGAGGATGCAAGGAAAAGTCTAATAAGTAATTGAATAGCTAATTAACAAGTGAGGGAGACTTCATGTATTTTTCTTGAATGAGGGTAAATATTAAACTTGGGTTTTGCCAGTTAAAATATATTATCTCGGCAACTACAATACAAGATGTTTATATTATTATTTTAATCTGCCGTGTATTTGTTTGAAGCGGTTGCTAACACAATACAGCACCCAAGACAGAAACACAACTCCTGATTCTCTGCTATGCCATCTCAGACTGTGCCTCAGTCAATCCAATCCAATCCATGTGTTACTGTAATTTAATTGAGTCTGTGCATACAGTGAAAGAAATCAGAAGCTTCAGATTTTTGTTGTTGTTGTTTTAAAGGGTGGCTTTAGAAGCCCTTTACTTAGGGCGCAATACTAACATTGTGTGAAAAATAATTGATGGAACTGCAGGAACACTTTGCGGAAGCACATATAAACCACTCGTCGCCTGCAAATGTGTTTACAGATTTTGAGGACATTATACATTACACTACATTGCAATGTATCCAATAGTGACACCTTGTACTAGCAGATATATGTAATGGTATTTTTATTACTGGATATTGCTGTCTTGTTGTATTTTTATAAAGGGATAGAAAGCACTTTGATAATGTTTATCCCTGCAGAAAGAATCTCAAAGTGGAACTTTTAATAACTATAATAGTGGAAAAATGTGTGAATAAAAGCCAATATTTCATAGAAGTATGGGAATTGAAACAGCAGTTGACAAACATTTTTAAACCTTAAAAAAATCTTAAATTGCCCCCGCCTAATTGTCATGCTACCCTCTGTGCTCCCCGTGACAAGGGGAGGAAAAACAAACTTTGATGGACCCAGAAATAAAACATGCTTCGCCTGAATCTCTGATGAAGAGAGCGATAGAATTAAGAGGTAAATAAGTATAAAGTGTGCCTATTTTATTAACTACATTTTACCTGTCTGCATGTTCCCTAGTTTCTGAATGGTAAAAAAATTATAACGTTATCAGAATATAGAATTGCCTTCATTAAAATAAATAAAAAAATATCAGTTTTAAATGGTAATTATCAATAACCTTCCGGGGGACCAAACGTCCGGCGACCAAAAGTCCGGCGACCAAACGGCCGAGTACCATGGCTCTTAACAAACAACAGATTGATTATAAAAGGGAGGTAAATAGGAAAAAAACATTCCACTTAATGATGACAGGCTAACACTGTTGCAGTTGGTACTGAACAATTTTTAACATTCATTCATTTTTCGTACTGCATGGGTTGAAGGGGGTGCTGGTGTCTATCCCAAACAACTATGGGCAGCAGGCGGGGACACCCTGAATTGGTGGCCAGCCAATCGCAGGGTACCATCTTGAACAAACCAGGTTTAAAAACATGGATGAAATGTTGATTTGTTTTCAAAATCACATATTTGCAATTTTCTTATTTTACCTTGTTGTTTCCACCTTGACGGAGGACATGGCTGTGTATGTGGGTTACTGTGTGCATGTGTTTGGGTGGCAAGTCTAAACTCTGTCATGTTGATTAGCTGGAGGTGTTAACGCAGTCGATACTGCCTCATCTCATTCTCTACGCAGCTGATCAATGTCAGTCTTTGTCTCCTTGAGCTTCTTAGCCAGTTAGCCTTTGCATTCCTTATTTTGTATCGCTGTTCAAAAAATATTTTTCTTTTCTACATAGTGTTGTTGCGCGGTGGCCCGGCGGCTTAGTGAATAACGAATGGTTGGTTCGAATCCAGGTCGGTCCACCTGTGTGGAGTTCGCATGTTTTCCCCAGGCCTGCGTGGGTTTTCTCTGGGTACTCCAGTTGTTCTGAATATTTTCAATGTATTAGAACTGCAACTGAGTGCCAATAAAAAAAACATTTTAAAAAAACTATGTAAACCTATGTATAAGTGACCTAAAGAGGATAGTCAGCTTGTTGCTAATTGGTCTTTCATTTGTTGCGGGTGGCTTGAAACCATACGGCACCCACCATCAACAGATTGCACCCTCTCAGCTGCCAGCCTCCAACCAACTGCCTTTGTGCCTCTGCCACTTGACATCTTCATTTGCCGTGTTTGATGATGTAAATAATTACACTCAATTAGCACTTTATTAACGACGCTGAAACAAAAGGACAAGTCCCTAGGCGCAGCCCATCTCCGACACACAGCCTCTCGACACACATCAGAGGAAAACAAAACATGTCAGCGTTTGACAATGTGCCATCTGTCCCCGGGCCAGCAGATAGGCTTAGACACACACGCTCGCGTATACCCCCCTCACCACCCATAAGACATGCAGCAACACTAATCGGGTCCTTAGGCGGACATAATTACAGCAAGCTATGTTAATTACCTAACAATTAGGAGTTGTCTTTACAAAAGAGGCAATCAATGAAATAGCTTGTGAGTCCCATGTTGAGTTGCCAATTGAGCATTTCCATTCAAATTCTACAACACTCTGCACACAGAGATGCGGAATAAGTAGATCAATTTGCACTTTGCTGCAATGATTTTGCTTTATAATTGCAAGGTGAACTGTTGAACACTGAGAAATAAGAGTTGTAAAATATATTTAATTTTACCTCAATCCCAAAGGCAGCCATTTGAAAGACAATGCAAAATAGGCTGAGGTGGGAAATATTAAAACTATAATCATGCTTGAGGAAATTGAACAAAGTGGGTGTCTTGTACTGCTCTTTATCTTTGTAATTTTCTATTGTTATCGAATGAATAATGATATTCCTCGCGGTCTGTGATGCAAAATATAAATCTTAATGTCAATTTTGATTGAAACCAAATTGGTGAAGCAGGTGCAGTTCTGGGACTAATGATCAATAAAAAAAATCTCATATTTCATAATTTTTAGAAGACTTCCCCCCACTCTCTCCCCCCAAAAAGTTACCAAAATGAATGAGAAATGTGCACCCTTTACCAGAGAAATCATCCATCACTGCTCCTATTGAATTTTCCATATTAAACCTGCAATATGGAAGTCATATATAGGCTGATAATGCAATCAGATTGAAAAATGAGAAGAATTCCCCTCTTCCCGATAAATGTATATCACGGATTAGTGCACTTGGACGGGTGCTTCCTCTGGGGAGAAAATGCATTTATTTGACCTCCTAGAAGGAGCCTTAGACTTGCTCCTGTTGCTTTGCAGCCAAGTCTGCTATGAAATGCATTTCACCACATTACAATGTATAGCTTTGATCTTATAATTAAAGCTTTCCTTCCCATTAATAATGTGAAGTATTCAATATCTAGAGATCATAAAATAGTGCTTGTCTTACATTCATCCTGATGGCTTTCTGTACTTGCAGCCTTAGTCAAAGGATCGTGAAAGTGGTAATGTGCTCGCTAATTGAGGTTTTAAAAAATAGATAGCAGTCTAACATTAACAGACTTTTTTTGCAACTTTCCCTCTGCCCGCACAGCCATCACTGACCACTACTCCCATACAAGTCCTGGCCATGGACAGCTCTCTAATAGGCCTGGCTGTCTCCTTCTTAATTTGATGAAATTGCAAAATCAATAGGTTTAGTCGCAGCCACCTTCTCCCTGTTTTAGTGGCAAAAGATAAAGTCTACGGGAAGGCAATCTTCACTTTCAATTTGCTCCCTGCTCAGCATTGAAGCCAGAGTGCTTATCACTCTACTTAAAGAGGCCGTATGGCTGTTTCGTAGTGGCCAGGCCAACAGTGGCTTCCTTTGACTGCATTTACTCTGCAGGTTTAAGTGGCCAGTTCAGTACTTTTTTCCATGTCTTATATTAAATTTAATATTAAATTTTCAACAAACCACCCACATATACACTCAGAAAAAAATGGGTGGGCCACAAAATTCAAGATGGGTTGCCATTATCACAGGATTAATTGCCTATCAAATACATTTTTAAGAGTAAATTGAACCAATATACTTACACACACACTTACTATGTCAGTTTATCAAACTGCCCTGCCCAACAGAGTCTATATGAATAAGAGAATGCCCTTTTAGTGTGAAACAATGTTTTGTTGTTTCAATATTCATTCGTCCCAGAGGAATATATACAAGTTAATATTTACTAAATGTATTGAATAGTCTGCATGTACTGCAGAAGCATATACGTAGATATACCATTTGTTTGAAGGTTCACTGTTATGCTAACACTGATTCTATTTTTTGTACTTCAATGCAATGTTGTATTAAAAGTATTTTAACAGAAACTAATGTTGAACACCATTCATATGAATGTATAGAATATGATTTAAGTAACGTATCAGACTTTAAATATACTGTATCAAAAGTAATCTCAAATTTGACGAACTGTAACTTCTGCACTATAGAACCCGTTCCATAAAAATAATAAGAAGAAAAAACGATTTAAGTAACGTATCAGACTTTAAATATACTGTATCAAAAGTAATATCAGATTCAATGAACTGTAACTTCTGCACTATAGAACCCGTTCCATAAAAATAAGAAAAAAAATACACAATGTACAGGTAAGTTGCAAATGACTAAAAGGTGCAGCTTTTTACATTTACTTAGAAAGATGTTAGGCAGAAAGATTTGATTGTTATGAAATCCTCCAAAATGTCACAGTTCCACACAGAAACCACAAGCATTTATTAAAACATATAAATGGTCCTCTGTGAGGTATGCTATCATACCAATAAGCCAAAATTGCATTTAAAAATATACTCCAAGCACAACTGCTGAAATCAGAAGTTAAAGTCTTGTTGGATTATGTGAACTCTCACAAGAGTTAGTAACCAGCCTCTAAGTAAAATAAATGAAACAGCTACAATAAGGAAACCAAAGAGCTCATTAGCCCCTAATGTTTACAGGGAGGGAAAAAAGTAGTATCTTATAGTCCGAAAAATATTGCACTTCCTAATTGGAAGTAAAATTATTTTTAATAGGGAGTTTTGAGCATACTTTTACTTTACTTTGTTAAGTGGTGTGGTAGTTAATAAACTAGCCATGAGGGCAGTCCTTTATTGTGCACTCATTTATTTAATCAATTTTAAAAAATAAACATTCACATCTTATTGAGGGCCATACCAGAACTTATTTCTCATGGAAATACCCCAAAATCCACAGGAAGTGTCCAAAATAAACAGGAACATCATAATTTACCCCAAATCAACAGCAAGTGACTAGAATACACGGAAAGTCACCCAGAAATGACTCAAAATCGATAGGAAGTGACCCACAAATCCCTAAAAATAATTTGGAATCGACTTGGACTTGAACCAAAGGTTAACAGAAAGTGACTTAAAATGAGCAATAAGGGACCCTTGATTGCCCCATAAACAATAGGAAGTGATCTGAGTGTTTATGAATATTTTAGTTTACTGACCTGCAGATCAGGGCATCATCAAGCCTTTTTCATAAGTAAATGTGTTTTCTAACCAATATTCTTCCTATTAACATTTTATAAATTTAGGAATATACTTAAACGTTAAAAAATGTTTAAAAAATCATATATATATATATATATATATATATATATATATATATATATATATATACATATATATATATATACAAGGATTAATTATAAATAAATAAAAATACTAACAAAGTAATGTAATAATGATTACATTAAAGTAAGAATACAAAAATAGTCACTTGCCCAATGAAGGGTTAGCCGTATGGCTAAACAGGTGTACGATGACTAAAAGTTTAAAAATCCAAAGAATACTCATGTCATTTTAGGTAAGCATAAAACATATACACCCAATAAAAAAGAAAAGTGGATTCAGTGTTTTAAGTATCTCTTTTCACCACTTACAGCAAATCAAAATTGTGGAAAACCTCTGCATTAACCACAGCTGACATTCAAGCAACCAAGTCAGTAAGTAAGAATAGCTATTACAAGTTATCATACAGCAATAGAAAGTGATGTGACACAATAAAACAAATGTCCACAAGACCTCTCAGGTAAACAAGCAGATAACCACCGCACAATAGTGGGGACACTGGGGGGCTACGAGATGTGACTGGCCTCGAGAGCAGTAAAACCCAACAGAAGTTAACAAACAATTCAAGCCCTATCCATGTGCATCCGACTCCCTTTTTAACAATGAAAACATTCAGAACTATTAATCTTCTTGGTGCTCCACAGATCAGCCATTATGCCAATAAACATTTTATTCATTCATTTATTATCCATACCGTTTGTCTCCACGAGGCTCACAGGGGTGCTGAAGCCTATCCCCGCTGAGTGTAATTTTATTCTACTGTAACAAAAAGATGCTTCGGGGAAATGTAAAAGTTGTCAGATATACGAGTAGGTACATGACAATCTAGTTAAGTTCAGTCATGAAGTATTTATACGTTATAACAGATGATTGATGAAAAGTTGGTGATGGACCTAATATAGAAAAACATTGTTAGGTTCCTGTGTGGTGTGTAACACTAAAAAGAGTATGAATTAAATTTCTCAGAGGGGGTTTATAATAAGTATAACACATACAAGATCTTCTAGACACATATTTATATCTAATTTGCATGTAACTTCGAGTTTGGTTTGCTACTCAGAATATCGTACATATGATTTGAGCCCCCGCTGACACACACACACACATATACACAAAAAAAAACCAAAATTGTGCCACTTAAGCCATGTAGTGAAATTCCAGCGTTTAAAATTCTTGCAAAGAACATGTGCATATTTAACCTGTCATAGGCATGAAAAAAAATAAGACTTTGCAGAGCTATTTTCTAAAAGGAGAAAAAAGCATAGTATGGTCTTGCTCATACTTATTGTCAGTATAGTTTGTATTCATGGACATGTGTCCTGAATATTCCTCCACCTACAAAACAGCTTTCAGCTTGTGAAACTTAAATACTTACTCTAATAGCTCAAGACGCAACAAGGATTATGTGACAACATCTCAGCGAAATCCTTTACTGTAGCATCTGTATGCCACTTTGTGACAAAAGTTTTCCTGAAGAGTGCAAATTCAGGGGCACATCTGGACTATTTTAAGATTGTTTTGATGCATGACTTTATGAAGGGTATGGCTCAGTGGTTTTACACATGAGCGTCCACATTTGCAAATCTGAGTGGATTTAAATTGTAAGCGTGGTGTTTTGCGTGTGTATGGGTGTGCATTTGTGTGTGTTTGAAAATATGTGTGCTAAGCTGCTCTTGTCAGTGGGATCTTTTGTCTCAGGGAGCCTGTTCGTCCTTTCCTAATCTCCCCTTGATGCTGCCTTTACCCATAATCCTTTCTTTCATTAACTGCCCTCCTCGTACAGCGCCACCTTTATTGCAGTCTTTCACTTTCTAATTGCACCGAGACAAGCGCAGGGGAGGTATGTGCGTCTGTGTTGGGGGGGGGGCTGCATCTTTTATATGAAGTTGTGTTTGTGGAGGCCAGGCCACAATCATAGGCAAAGGGGAAGGGCAGAGATTGGGCGGGGTGGGCTTTGTGCTTGATTGCTCAAATAATTTCACATGTTGAAAAGGGTTTAAAGAAAGACATTTTAATCTGGGTATATGACAGAGATAAATGGGTCATTGCTGTGGAAATTATGAACTGAATTGTTTTTCTTTATAAAAAGAAGAGAGAATAAAAGAGGGGGAAATTTGACTGTACATATTTATACCACTCTTGTCAATCAAGCCTGACCAGAATTTGTGATTACGTTGTAAAGACATCATCCTACATTAGAATACTCCCTTTTGAGATTTACCAGAAGAAATCGTGAAGGAAAAAGAGGGGACAAAATTAAGAATGTTCCCAAAACATCCGCTGATGGGTTCCCCATTTTAAAAATGTTATTTCTGTGTTGTGGGTACCAAGTGTAAGCAGGAGAAAGGGAACAAGTTCAAT
Source organism: Stigmatopora argus (assembly GCF_051989625.1). Classification (NCBI taxonomy): domain Eukaryota; kingdom Metazoa; phylum Chordata; class Actinopteri; order Syngnathiformes; family Syngnathidae; genus Stigmatopora; species Stigmatopora argus. Next base: position 5,189,707 of record NC_135403.1, read on the forward strand.
TTGGAAAACACTCCCAGTGTTGCATAATGTATGAGTGTGCGTCACAAATGCACTTTATGATAAGGCAAATAATTCACAGCGCACATCACAAACATCAATTTAACATATTCTATAAGCAGAGTTAAATGCCTTGTTTGCTGATGCCATTCCACAATAACCCATCCGACAATACACACACACACACACACACACACACACACACACACACACACACTTAATACACACACAACTCTATCCAACCTCCCCACCTGCTTCCTCGGACATCTCTCCTTGTTCCTCCAATGAACAGCAGCCTTAGAGAAGCCAAATACTTTGTTACACACTGGCCCCTATTGGCCACTGTGTCACTTGGTCAAATCAAGCACACAGGACAATTGAATTTCTACAAATGGTTTAGCTTCTTTTTCCATTTAAAATTGATTATTTATAAATGTCCTTTAAACAAAATAATGAAATGGTTATTTTCCGTCAAAGCCATTTGCCAAAAGGAAAATGAGAGGCAAATGTAACCAAATTATTGCAGCTGCAGTTATTAATAATTGTGCATTTGTTTTTTGTTAAAGGCCTTACATGTCTAATTCATCTTTTTTTTTCTTTGCATCCAGACAGAAACATTAGTTCAGGTCTGGTGGCATGAATATTTCTGTCAGAAACATGGAAATTGACTCCAACAGTAATATCCCTTAATTAATGTTGGGAGTTTTCTTTTTCCAGGGAGAAAGAGCCCGTCTGTACATTTTTGCAGCTAAATACATGATTACACTTAAACCCCTGTAGTTACCAGCATTCAATTTCCACACATGAGCACAAGGTCACTCTGAGGAACGGTAAAATGGAGGACAGAATAAAGAATGGATGAATTTAGACACAGTATAGCGCAACAAAATTTTTGCTACATTTTAAAGAGTAGGGTTTAAAAGCAGGATCCTTTTCTGTTATTAGAAGATCCTTAGAGCTCTAAAATGACTGAATAGAAAATTATTGAATTGACGTTATTATATACTATAAATGCCTAAATGTATTTATTTGCGTTTCAAATCAAATGGCCAAGCTACTCGCAGATTGTCGACTATGGCTCAAAGGCCCAGGATTTTCAATTCTAACCCTGAATGAATAATTTAAATCATCATATATTTTTCCAATGTAGCCAGATACATTTTAACTTCTTGTCCAACCATTGTATACATTAAATGAATTGAAAGATGTAAAAGCATAATGTTGACAGGACAAGATTCCTTTAATTTGATGTATTTAATTACTGAAATTACTTTCTCATTTGTGAAACTTAGTCAATACCATCTAAAAGAAATTCATCCTTATATCAGGGAAATTAGGAACAAATTAAGTATTCTTTTAAATCCACGTTTTAACTCTCAATATGCCATTTTAATTTTTCTTGACAAAAAAAGATTTCGTGCAGTCAAAGCGGTAAGATGGAATCTGCCATCTCACATGCACACATTTATCGTGACTCTCAACAAAACCATCAAACAAATACATCAATTCAGTCGTTTGTTTGGTTAACTCTGACATCTTTTCAGGTGTTACTCATCCCTATGCAAATGAGCTTACTCACTCCTCCTCCTCAAGTGATATAAACTGCTGAATATAAATGATGGGGAGGGGAAGTGATTGATAGACCATCGCACTTCCCGTCCTGCTAGACAGATTGAAATTCAGATGCACAAATTCATCCTTCTTCCCTCTACGAATCTTTCTGTCTGTCTAGCTCGCTAGCACAGCCACACCATGCTGAATCTAATCAGTAGTTGATTACCCATAAATTAGAACCAATACTCTTTTGAGTCAATTAAAAAATGACATTTTATGATCAGTCCAGGTTTTAAACTGAATCTTTGAGTGTAATAATAAAAAAATGTATGCAAACATTTGAAATGTGTTCTGTTCTTGCCCTATTGAATTGAATCATTGATGACGTCACATTCCCTGAGAAATTGTGGATGGACAGAAGTTGATCAGGCTCCAAGAATACGTCCATTCAAGAGGTTTCAAGAGCACCGTTCCACTTCCAATAAGTCACTCCAGCCATTTTACATTCCGCAAGGTGTCTGTCACCTCTTCTCCAACACCTAATTTGAGCATGTGACAACCCTCTGCAGAAGATTCCAGCTAACTAACAACCTGTGCAATGTCCTGATTGACAGCACAGCTCACCTGCATGTTAGCAATGGACTGCAACACGCATTGAATAGACACGTATAAGAAGGCCACTCGGACTCAAACAGTGGTGACAAAGAATGACAATAACATTTGCAGTCCGAAACTAAGTAAGAAAATAATGCGGAAGGAACGGAATAAAATAATGGGCTATATGACAGGTCAAGGCAGAAAAATAGCAAAATACAAAGCAACGTATTTACCGGGCTGATTCCATCCGTTTGCCTCTCCCTAGTCCCCGTCTGGCCAGGTGTGTGTATGTCAGTGTATGTGAGCTTCTGTGTGCTATTTCTTTCAGACGGAAGACTGAAAATGGGGTAGAAGCCATTACGCTGGAAGAATAACCCAGAGCACCCCGAAATGAGGGGCAGGGGCCTGTCAGCAAGCGAGCATGTGTGTCTGCTTGTATGTGTGTGTGTGTGTGTGTGTGTGTGTGTGTGTGTGTGTGTGTGTGTGTGTGTTTGGCAGCAGAAAGGCCCCAGCCTTTGTGACCTTCTTCAGACGGAACCCCCCCACCCCAAATGATTTATTTACTCTGCCGTTATCCAACCTCTCCTTGGACAAACCCATATAATAATCAAATGTTGAAGAGATGAGGTGGAATCAGCAAAAAAACAACTTTTGTTTGACTTGAGATAGGAAAAGACAGACAGGAGAAAATGGCACTTGGTACAAGGCGAACAGATCTACCACCCCATCTTGCTATGTCGCAGCGTCTTATTTTCCCCTCCATTTCGCTGCTCACTTGAGCTCCATCTCCTGAGCCAATATGTCTACCTCACACCTTCATCCTTGCCTTACACGTCTTGATACAAGCCACACTGGTGAGGATAGATGCCTTCTCCTTTCTCTGTCTTTTCTTCTCCTCCGTGTTTCTCCACTCACTTTGTCAATGTGGAGGGGTGGGTGTACAGCCGTTGTGGAGGAAGATGAATTACTGATTGCTGTCTGGTAGCAACGTAAAGCTCTCATTGGTCAAAGGCAAAAATCATGAGAAAGACCTTTTTTTCCCTCTTATTGGTGGCATATGACCATAATTGCACCCCTTCTATTTCTCCCCCTGGTTTCCAAGTCTAAGCAGAGCAGCAGGAGGTTATAATTTGAACCACCAGAGCCAATTATGCATATTAGCTTGGCCCAGGTTGACCAATGACCTTCTCCAGAGTTTACAATTGCTTACAATACAGAAATTACATCTAGGTTAAAAATAAATGCATCAGGTGTCAAAACAGCTTTGGACTAACACAGTAAAACCTCAGAATTGCCTCACCCTTTACTCACATTCTAGGGAACAGAGTACGAAACAACACAGCGGATACTGTTGTGTTCTTAACTTCAGCTCCCAACTCAACCCACCAAAGTAAAATGTGACACTTGCTCCTAATTCTCTACATCCTATCCTCCAATGTCCCCCAATTGCTATCTTTCACTATGCTTCGCCTGTTGGTGCAGAGAGGCAAGCTGGTCTGTCTAATTAGCCGTGTGGTTTACCTTGGCTCAGTGGGGCCGGGCTGCCTTAGCTGGGTTTAAACAGGGAGATGGACGCTGTAACCGTAGACTGTAATTAGAGACAGGCTCACTGAGGGCACAGCATTGCTGACACAGAGCCTCTTTTCCACCACACGCATACACACAGGCACAAATACATACAAGCTTTAAATGCATGAAGACAAAAGGTTTGCACATCAAGTGCTCCCATCCATGACATAGTCACTGGAATAAAGCACACACACATGTGCAGTAGTCACATTTGTGTGGTTTTTTTGCAGCGAGATGTCCCCAAACAAAGTAGCAATTATGTCCTTTCCACTCACCTCATCTATTCTTACTGTCTCTTCTCAAAGTCTTTTTTTAAACACCGCCTTTTGCTTTTCCACATAATGCTGTCCCATGATTTATTACTTCTTTCTTCGAATTTCAGATCTCATTTTTTTCATTACCATTGTTAGTTTTGCGCCAGGGCCTATTTCTATTTAGGACACACCATATAGCACTTGCCAAACACAACACGCATCATCAGTGGCACTCACGACTGCAATTGCAAGTTTAGCTGTTTGTTCGTGGCAAAGTTAACTTAATCAAAGTAAGAAACAAAAAGACGGGGCTAATCAATGAAATTCATTAATGAAAGAAGAAATGCATTTTATTCTTTTCTAATTACACGCATTGTAGCTCATAATTGAGCGAGGGGGTGCTGAGATTAGTGCATATTGGCACGTTGGTGTGTCTGTGTGTGTGCATGCTTTGTTTTACTGTATGTGAATGTATGCCTAAGCAGAAACAGCAACAGTGAGGAATACAAAAATGGATGTTAAAAAATAAGAGGCAGAAGATAAAATTGAAATGATGGGTAGAAAAAGCATTCTTGCATGGTATTACACTGCCCCCCTATGGTAATCAAGCAAACTTCATTGAGTTTCACTCACGCAATTGTGGATATGAGGCCTTTTGTCCCGTATCTTTAAAAGAAACCACATTTACACATCCCCAAACAAGCAAACTGAGTTAAAAAAGACAGGCATAACTTTGATTGGAGTTCATTGTTAGGTAGTTCTGACTAGTTCTGACTTTCCTGGCATCCCAAGGGGGAGATTTTTGCAGCGAGTTCAACAGCAAAGACAAGTGTTGTCTCTGAAGACAAACATGTGAAATCGAAGAAAAATTGACTTGATTTTTCCTTCCGTTTTATGTATCAGGGAAAAATGCATTGTTTTGTCATGAATGCATGTCGGCACAAGAGTTCAGTTGCAAAACGTCGATTGTAGTTGTTGACATCAGAACGGAGAGTGACAAAGAGTGCCTACAAACATGTGTGAGTGTTATTATCTCTTATGACAACAGTGCCATCAACACTGAGGTTGAACACAGTATTGATATCAAGTACACATTCAAAGCTTTAGCTAAGAAAGACATAACTTCAAAAAGGCCCAACATTTGGATATGCATCACATATACCCCTTTATGATCATTTTTACACAACCTGTGAAAAGTGGTTGTTTTCACTTTAAATAGAATGGGTGTCTTATGATTATCTTCCTTTAAAGGTCCGCTAAAGCCTCAGGTAGTACTTTACTGAATTCGATAGATTGAGCTTAACTGAGCCACAACCCGTAATCCTTTTTTTTTTGCCAAATATACCAAAAAAGCAAAACACAGCTGTATTCCCATTTTATCATTGGCCAGGAAGCCAGTCTGTCACCAGAAGTGACGCTGCGAAAGGTAGACATCTTTGCACACTGCACACTGTAAAATCTATTCCAGAATCATGTTCTTAGCAAATTACTTCGTGTGCGGTCGATTGGTCGCCGGTCTTTTGGTCGCCGTCTTTTGGTCGCCCCGACCGCGACAACGGGCGACCAAAAGACCGGCGACCAAAAGACCGGCAACAAAACAAAGTAAAACAACATGGTCTACGCATCAATAAAAGCCAACAATGGCCATGAGCAGTTTCACTGAGCCGACATGTGAGTGTATAAGAGTTTGTATGTACATGCGTTGTCCCTTTAAGAAGCTAGGTCAGTCAGGGTCTTAACAAGTTCTCCAACAAAAAACAATAAAAGTCCGGGAAATTTTGAGCTTTTCTTTAGCCTAATAATTACTAGGGCATTAAGTATGACTAAATAGTAATTCGCAGTTTGTATTTAGGGAATTTGAGCAACGATTTAAATGGTTATCATGACTTACCTTCGGGCGCCCAAAAGACCGGCGACCAAAAGATCGGCAACCAAAAGACCGACGACCAATCGACCGTGTACCAATTACTTCCTCCTCTGACCCATTTTCAATATTGTGGTTTGACTGGTCGTACAATAGAGATGCTACTCGACTACGGTTTTCCACTGAGTCAAACGGCCTCTGCCAGAATCCTTGTCTTCAATGCCACCACCGGTTTCAACTATGCAGAGGCAAACCTTTCAAGATATTGTCTTTATTGTACAATTTCAATAGTTAGGGATCTGGAAAATGCATCATAGTAATTGATTTTGTAATACTCTTTGACAAGACTGCTTAATTTAATTAGTGTGTAAAAAAATCATGATCGAGGTACTTAAAGGTTAGTACAGCTGCAGTAACAGGCAGACAAGTGACAGTTTCTCTGTCATTGTGTAAAGAATAACTACCAGAAAGCATGGACAAAAGCTTGAAACCTCAAACATTAGACTCCATGCTTTCCTGTTGTAATGTAACGAAGTGTTTTTTGGTTTGTTAGTTTGTAATTTGTTATCATAAAAGTATGATACTTTTGGTGGTGATTGTGCTTGGAAATGGTTGTCTGCTTCTATGTGTAGCCTATGACTGACTGGAGACCAGTCCACGTTTCACCCCAAATCAGCTGGGATAGTATCCAGAAGTCTGTGACCCTGACCAGGATACACGGTGTTGAAAATTAATGAATGGACATATAAAATAGGATTTAGAAAACCAAATGGTTAACTCTTGCTGTGTGATCGATTGATTAATTTAACTGCAACAAAATAATCATAGGGCTTGAATTACTTACATGTTGTCGCCAATGCATATTTTAATCTTCTCTCTAAACCTTACATATCTGAGATTAGCCCTCAAACTGTCTGTCACACTTTCACTGCCTGCCATCATGTTTGTGACTTCTCGCCACACAACCAACTGCACCTACGCCATAAATACAATATGCCGGCATGATCTTCCTATTGTCTCACTCTGCGCAAACACCATGCAGTGTTCTTATAAAGGAGAGCACACAGCTGTTGCAGAGGAAAAAACATAAGTAACACTGGAGTGAGTGTAAACCGAACATGCCAACCAAAAAAATGAAAATAAAGATAAAATATCCTCTTCACTAGAAGAAAGTATTGAAGAAAGGAAAGTCAATGTCTTAAAGTAAGTGCGTCCGCATGAGTATGGGCGAAAGGTTTCTCATCTATCTAACCGGTGCTAACCGCGCCTCAGTAACAAATGTTCCACCTCTATGATCGAACAATTAAAAGCAGCAGGGGCACTGCACCAACGACCGAATGTGCAACATCTATCATATGAAACAACTGGCCTCAGTGATTGAGTATATAAGATATGTGTGTGATGTGTTGGGGGGTGTCATGCCTATTTTCGTGTGTGCGACTGCTGCAACCCAAGGCTGCTTTGTAGACTGAACTTCTGTGACTCATAATGCTCCATTACATCTAAGCATACAAATTGTAGCTCTCTTCAGAACAACACACAGTTGGTACTTTGGAGTGAGAGTTTATCACTTGCCCCTCTTGCCTTGCTCACCGCCAAAAACATGTTTTTTTTTTATTTAAATCAAGTGGAGAGGAACTATTTTCACTCTGAGTACAGTACTAAAATATTTTTTTAATATATATATAGGTTATATTAATTATATACATTCCAGTCTTTTCATATGCCTATAACTGTAACATTTAATACACTTCTTGATAATTGTACTTTTATTTTTGTATAGGTGCGAACACATATAGTATGGTAGTAATAATAGGGCTGATCCTACTTAGTGGTTTTTCGATTATCACGGCCGTGTCTGGTCTATCCCCAAATTTCAAAGGATTACACTAGTCTGCCTTTTGCCCGATGTCAGCTGGGATGGGATAGGCTACGGCAAACTCTACGCATAGCTTGGGCTCTGGTACCACTGCCTTCGAGGGGGGTCGTACACTCTTCCAATTTGGAGTCACCCACAGTGAGAAGTGACGAGCAGGTATCAGCATACTAATTGCACCCTGGCTCAGTGTCTGTACATTGGGTTTCACCCTGATAGACGAGAAAGTAGCATCCCTCCACCTTCATGTGGTGTGATGAGACCTGACTGTTGCATTTGCTTACATACCAAACAGCAGTTCAGAGTACCCGCCCATTGTGGAGTCCTTGTAAGGGGTGCTAGAGAGTGCCCCTCCTAGGGACTCCATCGTTCTTTTGGGGAACTTCAATGCTCACGTGGGCAATGACAGTGAGATCTGGAGAGGCGTGATTGGGACCCAAGCAGTGTTAGACTTCTGTGCTGCCTAAAACTCAACTACGGCAACAGTTAATTTATAAGAATGTCTATCCGTTAAAGAGTAATTTTATATTTAAAATGTACTATGGTTGTTTCTTAAAGCACTGAGTTCTGGAGGTTTTATTCATTTTATGTCCTTTCAACTTCTTGCACTTCCCAACAAGTGATTGCACTAACACATTTTTTGAAGGCCATTTTCCACGAAATTTCCTATATATACTTTTTATTTTATTTTTTCTTTCAAATTAATTTTATAATTAATTGGAGAAAAGATGAGAGCATTTCCAAATATTTTGCTATTAGTATAGATATTGTTATTGGGATATAAAAATACCAAGAGATAAAATGTTTTATCACAAAAAAATGTTATTTAATTGTTGTTATTAATTTGTTATTTATGAAATACTTATTTTATTCATTCAGCTATTATCTGTACTGCTTGTACTCACGAAGATTGTAGGGTATTGCCTATTCCCGCTGGTCCTGGGCAGAAGGTGGTGTATGCCACTTACTTTCCAGCCAATTAGAAGAAAACTGCATCCTCAACATTAAAAGAAAATCAATACATTGATTAATTTTGACCAAAGTTGACAAAATATGAAGTGAACAATAACTTTATTCCCATCCCTCGTTGAAACAAGAATATATTCCACAATAACAAAATAATTTGCAGCATATGCTACAACAGACCCTTTGCCATCGGGTTCAGAAGATCATTGACCTGGCAAGCATACACACCATTCTGGATAGAAAATAGATAAGAATCACTCACAAATAACAAGGTGTGTTGCTTTTAAACCAGATTTAATTATTGACACTTCCTGTCAAAAGTGTCCCTGGAGAGAGAACATCCCCCACCCGCAGGAATCAAAGCAGAATGCACAGCACTTGAGTGACAATCGTTGCTCACTCGAGTGACAGAGTGACATTGAAAAATGTCCGACCCCTGACTGACATTCAGCACTTAGCTATGCAGTACACAACTAGACTTTATTTAAAAATGATGTATCCAACAACTTGGAAAGTAGCTGACTCGATGTTTTAAACTTTACATCTCTGCTCTCTTAAATAAATAAATAATTAATGTATTTTGTTTCATTAATAATGTTTGCCGTTGTTATGACTTAATGCAAACTCATAATATACATAGTTGGGTCCTCACTGTGTTGACTTTGCATGCTTGCGTGGATTTTCTCTGGGTACTCCCGTTTCGTCCCGCATCCCAAAACATGCAGTGTAGGCTAGTTGAGCACTCTAAATTGCCCCTAGGTATGGGTGTGTCCATGAGTATGTGTCCCTCTCCTCAACTTCCCTGCAATTGGCTGGCCACTGATTCAGGGTGTCACCTGCTTGGTGCTCAAAGTTGGCTGAGATAGACTCCAGCACCCCCCACGAACCCGTGACCGGACAATTTGGCGAAAGACGTTTCGCCGACGGACGTTTGGCCGACGGACAGTTCGCCGAGCGGACGTTTCGCCGAGACGGGATTCGCGCACTCGCCCCGCCCCCGGATCGTGTGTACATGTTTTTCAACCTCGGCCTGCGGGCCATATACGGACCGTTACAGATAACGTTCATTTAGGTATAACAAGGGCATGTACTTCCCCCCGCTGGACATATTGCTAAATGCAAGTACGTACAACAATGTGCTGCCAATTTTTTATATTTTTTATTTTATCCTTGCGTTTAAAGTAGTAGCCATTTGGACACGCAATGTAATTTATCAAAGCTGGGGATTGATGTCTGACACTGAGAAAAAAAACAACACTAGAAGACTTATGTGAAATTCTAAGTGCCTTGGACAGACTAGAAGGCTTAGAGAACAATACCTGAAAATGCCATGGAACACACTTTTACTTCTAGTTTAATTTTAAATAATTTCCCATTATAACCACGTGAGTTATCGACAACGGATTTGCAGAAAAACCTGACATTGCCGTCAACAGTGTATGCAGAGAATGATGAAGAATCTGAAATTAGTGCATTTGATCATCCAAACTACTTTGACCAAGGGAAAAAACTGTCACGGTAAATGGGTGAGCCTTATTATAGGACTGAAAAAATAAGCAGAAAACCATGATGATGTGAGCCTATACGACTAATTTGACAAGTTTTATGTGTCTCTTTGGTATGCAAAATATGTACTATATTTAAATGAAGAGAAAAAGTTTTCCCGATACGCACTGGAAGGAAGCTTGGCATCAAAGTGGTGCCTTATTCTTAGCTGTTGATTGTCTAAGAGCATAATTAATACAGCAGCTAATCCAACATGCCATCTAGCCAACCTAGAAATGTCCAATCAAATTTAACATTTGCGCAGAGTCCACAGCTGAGCAGCTTTAAGACCACGAAATGAGCCACCAACCATGACACTATTAACTAGAAAAACACTTGGAATTAGTCGCAAGAGGGAAAAAGTTGTGATTTTCACAGCACTTTTGTTTAGTTAATTCCCATTTGACAGCAAAGTGCTCCACTTGCCCTGAGAAACTTCATAGCATGGGAAAGATTACTTTTTTTTATCCCTAATTAAGGCAGCTTATTTGCATAGCTCACCAAGTCATAATATATGCTAATGTACATTTACATTGGAGATTGCTTCATGGGCACTAAATGTGGCCTAAATATGTCCATAAATGGATGTTAATGGTAATTTAAGCTCTGATAGTCCATCTTCATAGGTCAGTTTAACTCAAAAAGTCTTTGAGTGTGGTCGCATGTATACAAACAAAAAATATTACACCAACACTATAACAAAATGTGATGCACGTAAAAAAATGTTTATCAGAAAACTGAATATATATACATAGAGTTAGTTTAGATTCATATTACCATTTTGAGTCAATCAATTAATTGGATTTGGCAAGTTCGAAAACAAAATGGAAATCCAGCAGTAGCACCATTAGCAGCAAATAGTGATCTATTTTATGCCCTTTTAGTTGAGGGCAATCATATATATGAGGCACGCAAGTTGGTGGAAAATCCATAAAAAGAGCTACCTTTCTAAATTAAAAAGAGGCAGCTGAGAATTGCAGGTTGGTGATACTAATTGACTCATTCTATTCCTCCCTCATCTTGGATTGTGGCTGCAGCAAAATGCATGCGAGGTCTATGATCTTTCACTTCTCTCTGGTCATTTGCAAGCCTCACTTATCCTTCCAGCCAGTGATTTCATTTGGCTTGAAGTGCTTTTTTTGAGAGAAGAATATCACCAGATGAGGTCAGGCTAAAAACCACGAGCTTCAGAATTGCATGTGCTTCTTATGGTTTTTAAGTGCAGTGATGTAAAACAAGCAAGTCTCTCGACATCCATCGCCAACGGTAAAAGCCGAGGATCTCCATTTTGGTTGTCATACAATGAGAAAGAAATGCAGAACCAGATAGTGGCAAATGTTCTACAGAAAAACAATAAGCACTTTTCTTTCAATGTGAGCTCACATTAGAGTGGCTTTCTTCAAAAAGGGTTTTACAAAGAAGAAAGTAAGATTAAAGAATCTAAAATAGGCCATTGAGACATAATAACATTAGCCTTGAAATTTTTCCGTAAGTGGCCTCTTGTTTGATTATCCTGGCTACCCTTTCGCTCATGTGAATTTCTCTAACTTGATTGTGAAAGGATCTAAAATCTGCTTACAAATTCAGTTTAAACTTTTTGAAAGCATAACAATTCAAAAACACAGAGGGGCAACATGAATCATCACTTTGATTAGAATGTTCTTGGCGCTCAAACATCATGCCAAATGGATTTCCAAATGCAGGTGCACAATTTCTTCTCAAACAGACAGTCATTTCATTTTAGGTTCACATTTTGGGATCTGTCACCAAGTGGTTTGCTTGTACAGAATTGAGAAAAAAACTTTCAAATAAAACTAAAGGGCCCTCTCATAAAACTTGATTGAGAAGGTCAAATTAGAGATTTTGTTCACAGTTCCACACACGGCAGCAAGCAAGTGTTAAGCAATATTTCGACAATCTGATGATCATGGCAGTTGTTCTTAAATACCCTAGGCTTAATCAGCTGGCATACTATGCGTGTTGTTACGATCGCGCCGAGACGTCGTGGCGCGATCGGAGGGATTTGGACCCAGTAGCGGGGAAGCAGGAGCAGGCAAAACGAACTGAGCTCATGACAGTAACTTTAATGATTCAAAAGCTTTACAAAATAACAAGGACTTGTACGTCCTAAAACGAAACAAAACCGGAGCAGGGAGAACTGTACCTTTGCGGCGATGTATGCAGTGTCACGCAGGACGATCCTACAATGACTAACCACTTACGTGGTGCTTAAATACACACTTCAGGAAGTATTCAAGGATCACTTGCAGCTGCTCTAACCTAACGGCAAGCCAGGAGGGACAAATGAGCCGCTCCTGACACGTGTAAACGTTCACATGGATGTAATGAGCCGTTTTGGTTTTGCATGGCATCTAAAATGTCGGACACTATTGACAAAGAGGGTGTTGAACGAGTGGCTTGCTTACCTTTTAGGCTTTTTATATCCCCAGTGTGAGAAAAAAACCCAACTTCATACACATTCCCATCAATGCATATTTTAATGGCTTTCAATTACCTCACAAGTGAGAGGAACTGCGAGGTACCTGAAGAAAACCACGCGAGGAGAATATGTTAACTCTACACGGGAAGGCCACAGAACCTTGTAATTGCGAGACCAACATAGCTTCTGCTAGCTCACAAAGCTGTATTACAACTGTGTAAAAAACTGTAATGAATCAATGCATCTTTTTTTAAAAAAATGCTAGAAATATTATACTTAAATTAAAACAAGAATACCATTTTCAGTTACTGGATTTTTTTGCATGCATCATTGTACAATAGCCCAATTAATTAAAAAAGGCTATTCTGGTCAGTGTCAAGTGTACTGACACAAATTCATGTTACAACCTGGCCGTAATTGAGCGTGATGTCCTACCGCCACAGCCACATCACAGCAACACTGTCTCCTAATTAACTACAGATCTCCTGACAGCTTGGTGCCACCTCCATCTGGGCCCCACTTAAAAGGAGCTCTAAAACCTGAAGGTTCCTGCCAGGCCCACTGCTCTGTGCATGGTGGACTATGTCCCTCTTTGACATCACCATCTTCCTCAGATCAAGCACAAGAAGTCAGGAAGAGCCAGTGGAGAGACAGATAGAGTTTGAGCTACAACAAGCATATGATGGCCAACTGGAAAAATTAATAGGAGAGGTTTTTATAAAACTGTTGCTTCAGTTTCCTTGTTCTGTTTTATTATCTTGCCCAGATTAGAGAGCAATGTCTTCCAACAGAGCGAGAGAGGTGACCTAACACATATATCGTATCTTATTACAAACACATAATTAACTCTTCTCAAACGTGACAACGTAAGGTCCTTGAAAAGGGGGTCTTTTGTTGTGTACTATAACAATTGTGAAGATGGTAACAAGGCCTTTGCGAAGTCATGGTGTGGGGCAAACTTGCTAACAGTTTTTTTCAATAAAAAAAATACATTCAAATCATTAAAGATTGAATCACACTGATATTTTTATCAGTAAATGTCTGACCTGTCGACACAGTGATGGAGTAGTAAGGACCTCCGCCTCACAGTTCTGGGATCGAGGGTTCAATCAATGGTGGTTTCCAAACTTCCTGTGTGGAGTTTGCATGTTCTCCCGATGTTCCAGTTTAATCCGACATTCCAAAAGCATACATGTTAGGTTGGTTGAAGACTCAAAATTGTCCCTAGGTATGAATGAGCATGAATAGTTGTTTGTTATGCCCTGCGATTGGCTAGAAACCAATTCAGAGTGTCCCCCGCCAATTGGGCAGCACCACTGTAACCCATCTGAGGATAAGCAGGACTGAGCACAGATAAAGAAATGTCTGACCTTTAAGAATGTTGCGTGGTTAATTAATCTTTGTTAAAGCGTCACAACTTTGAGGATCTCAGGATCAGATTGTCTAAGATCACAATTTAAATTAAATTGCAAATCATTCAGCCTTAATTGACTGAGTAGTCAAAACTCTTTCAGAATGCAGAATTTTAATAAACCATTTATTAGCTTGTCTTGTTTTTCAGGTCAAATCTTAAATTTGTGACTTTAATGTTCATATGGTTTTCTTATGTTTCTACCTGCCTTGACGATCTCTGGTGGGCGGAATGTTATTTGTCAGTATTCCTCTCCGCTGCGCCTACATCAAACAGCTTTTGTTTGATTTTTACTTTAGTCCTATATTTTGCATTTGTAAGATCGTTTTGATTTTCCTTTTCAATTTTTTGCCATGCTCATTTGATCGTAAATTGTTGGGCATGAGCTTTGTGTTTATTAAAGTTTTTATTTAATCTCCATTGTTGTTATCTGCTTAAGGATACACACTTGTGTTACACACTTTGCAAATCTAAACTTGCTCATTAAAACTCATACCCACATTCTTAAAGGCATCATGTTAGGTTTAAACATAGACGTATTTGAAACTGAGTACGATTCTACCATAAACCGTATACAGCCTATAATTCTAAACACGTTTTAAAAGACTTTTGTCCTTGTTGAAAGCTAACTTGTCAATTACCCTTCACTAAACCTTGGATTTACATGAAGACACCAAACTGCAGAGATATCCTGCAAGAGGGGAGGCATTTAGTGTGTTGCACTAAATCTCTGGCCCTCACCACATGATCTGTCTTGTTTTGTGAGGTGCGTCACAATCAGGCTAATTGGACAGGTGTTTGCTGCCATTATGAAGTAAAATCCACATGTCAGAAAAAGACCCCAAAAACAGCGTGATACCTCAAAAGACCTGCTAAAGGATTAGCTGACTGTGTTGAATGGGCGGGAGAGCTTTTGCATGTCATAGTTAAAAGAAATTTAAATGGAGGTTAAAAGAGAAAGAGGGGGCGCTAGATTAAAGAGGAGTAGTGAACACAGTATGTGGTAAGCGGGAGTCATCTCTTGTCAGCCACCCCTGTGGGGCTATGAGCCCCATACAGAGAAACTGAGACAGACACTGATGTGCTTTCCACCTCACAACGACACTCATTTACCCAAGGAAAAGGAATATAGCGCAAAAACAGCGGGAAACTGGCACTTGCTCCTTTTAAGTTAATACCATGCAACTCCAAGATGTCAAACAGACCTCTAAAAGAGGGGGAAAAGGGCAAAAACACAACAACTTTCCTAATGTTTGATTAGATGGGACATAATAGGGTTGAAGTGAGACGTGTCTATTGATTTCACCTAAACTATGAGAACCTGCTGGGCCACTCGTTCATGCTCTATCTACTCTGTGAGCACTCATTCCAAACGCAAATCGCACATCTCTATTCTTAAACCTAACACATGAGCATACACATGCTGCCGAACACTTGAACCTCTCGGAAATGACCTCAGAAGTAAAGTGATGGTCATAAGATTACTACAAGGTGACAACAGGGAGCAGCATTCCCTCTTTGAAAGGTCGACAGCACCCAAAGGTCAATAAATGGGTGTTCTCAGCAGGATGGCATGTGATGAGGTACCCTGGATGAGTTTACACATGTTCTCCTACCAATTGCTATGGAATATAACTATGGAGTATAACCATTCTTTAGCCTGGATTTTTATTGCAGAAATGTCATTATGCATTCATGATCATTAAAACTGTTATTTAATTAACTTGTTCTTTGCAGTTTATGGAAGCTCTTTGATCAGTTTTGTTGCACTTCTGCTCATTGACAAAAATGTTCTCACTCTGATATGATCATTTTGCTTGCACAAAAATCTGTACATAAATATGATGGAAATTGTAACATCAGTTTCTTCTTGCTTGTTTTTGGCCCATCTCACAAATGACCCATCACTTATCAGTAAATCTACCACTTGGTGTAAACCCAACAAAACTATATGTTCAAAAAGAAAATACAATAAACAAATATTATGCATGTATAAATGCTTTTTTAACCCATAATTTTTATGAATTAATTTGGTTTTCTTGTATATTTACAGTGCGCTGTATAAACGTTTCCTGGGATTTTAGGGTGCTCATCAAACACATCAATCTTGAGATAACAAGTACATCCGATCTTTTCATTTACACGACACTGGGATCAGCAGATAAATTATATACATATTGATTTTTATCCCCACATGGTAGGGGCCTGATTGCGATCTGAAGATATCAGATTAAATGTGTACTTTTCTCCTCATGCTCCAATGAGACATATTGGGTATTTGCCTCTGGAGAGCATGACAAATCTAAATCACCTTACGTGAATTATGCAGTATAAATCCATCCTAAAACAAGAGGCCCTCACACTTGGAGTTCATGGTGGAGGTGAAATCTTTTAAGCAGGTGTGATACTGAACTCATCATTTGGGTATTATTAGGTTATTCATCACAAAGATTTTGAAACCTACCCACCCAATGGTGTAGTGGTTCTTCCGTCTGACTTTGGTGCGGGCTGTCTGGGTTCGATTCCCATTTGGTGGAAGTGTGACTGTGAGAGTGAGTGGTTGTCTGTCTTTCTGTGTGCCCTTTGACTGACAGGCGACCAATCTAGGTTGTAGTCTGGCTTTTGCCCGAAGATAGCTGCGTTAGTCTACAGCAGGGGTCACCAAACTACGGCCCGCGGGCCGGATACGGCCCGCCGGCACATTTGGACCGGCCCTCTGAACAATACCAGAGACGCTATCGGATTTTTTTTCCTATTTGGCCTTGAAGACTGGGACATTTTAATCTTGTGTTTGGTTCATTGCACCCCTGCTGAGCCCACAAATCATCCCAGTGAAGCGGGGCTTCGCATTGCTTCTTTGGTGACACGCACGGGGAGAGTGTTTCCCTTTGATGCATGCGGGCACGTCCACCGTTGCATGCACGAGCAGTGTTACCGAGACATCTGGACGATCGCAGGTGAAAGCGGAGCCCTGGGACCATCGCGGACTATTCAAGCATATTAAAACTGCAACCTGTTTGAGAACGGAATAATAGCGAAAAAGTTAGGTGAGAGAAAAATTGATTCAGAATGCAGGATATTTAACCTGGAGTGGACAAACGATTATTTTTTTGTTCAATGCAAAGAAAAGGCTGTTTGTCTCATTTGTCAAGAGACGGTGGCGGTATTCAAAGAATACAATCTTTGCCGACACTATGAATCCCGTCACAAAGACAAGTACGATAGATTGCAAGGCCAAATACGAGCAGACAAACTCTCAAAGCGAAAAAGT
Organism: Stigmatopora argus; assembly: GCF_051989625.1. Classification (NCBI taxonomy): domain Eukaryota; kingdom Metazoa; phylum Chordata; class Actinopteri; order Syngnathiformes; family Syngnathidae; genus Stigmatopora; species Stigmatopora argus. The sequence goes on from NC_135403.1 coordinate 5,207,051, forward strand.
GGACTACTATCTCAGCAGAACCAGGCATCCGTTCAGGCCAGCTTTTGGGTTGCTAAATTGATAGCAAGCAGCGGTAAGCCTTTCACTGACGGAGAGTTTGTTAAGAAATGTATGGATACTGTCGTGGAGGAGGTGTGTCCCGAGAAAAAAGATGCATTTAATGCCGTAAGTCTGTCGGTGAGTACAATGACCAGACGCGTTGAAGAAATCGGGAGTAATGTATATGCCCAGCTGCAGCAGAAGACGAAATAATTTGACTTTTTTTCATTAGCACTGGATGAAAGCATGGACGTGCAAGACACAGCGCAACTGCTCATTTTTATTCGTGGAGTTAGCGCAAACTTTGAGATTTGCGAGGATCTGGCAGCCCTCCAAAGTCTCAAAGGGACTACAACGGGAGAGGATATTTTTGACAAAGTGTGCCAAACCATGGAGAAGTTGGACCTGGACTGGTCAAAGCTAGCTAGTATCACGACTGACGGGGCTCCTAGCATGGTGGCCGAAACTCGCGGTCTAATAATGGGACGCATGAACCGGGAGTTGGAAAAAAGGGGTCTCACCGCCCCGCTACGAGTCCACTGCCAAATTCACCACCAAGCACTGTGCTGCAAAATGTTGACGTGGGATTCTGTAATGACGGTTGTGGTGTCGTGCATAAACTTCAGAGCAAAGGGAGAAGATTGTGCATGGCACAACAGAAAGTTAATGTTCCATGGCTTTTTCTGTTACAAACTGACACCGGCCCCCCATCAGAGAAGGGAAAAGTTATGTGGCCCTCACAAGAAAAAGTTTGGGGACCCCTGGTCTACAGCAAGGGTGTCAGACTCGGGTTGGTTCGCGGGCCGCGTTAACGTCAACTCGATTTCATGTGGGCCGGACCATTTTAAATATAATATTTAGATTTTTTTTATAAATGGATTAAAAGAACCGGATTAAAATCCCTGAATATTCAGTTTTGTATAGATCTAAAACAATGTTTATTTTAACTTTTTTCATATATATTTAGATTTTATAAATTTTTTATTCGATTTTTGAACTAAAAACACAGAAAAAAATGATTAAAAAATTACAATTATTGATTTAAAAGGGGGAAAATCAGGAAATTTAATATACATCTATACTCTTCATTTTAATTCCATCCTAAAACAGAAAGTCGGCACTCATGATTTACTTTCCCGGGCCACACAAAATGATGCGGCGGGCCAGATTTGTCCCCCGCGCCGCCACTTTGACACATGTGGTCTACGGCAACCCCCGCAAGCCTTTCGAAGATGGGCGTTATGGAAGATGAATGAATGTTGAAACGTTTTATCAAGCGCATAAACATGTGACATCCAATTCACTATTTCTTGCAGGATTTAGAATCCAGATACTATAAGTATCATGATGCATTCATTTCTTTGTGCACGAGTGGGCACGTGGGGCTGAACAGTGTGTGTGTGTGTGTGTGTGTGTGTGTGTGTGTGTGTGTGTGTGTGTGTGTGTGTGTGTGTGTGTGTGTGTGTGTGTGTGTGTGTGTGTGTGTCCAAGTGTGCGTGTGTTTGTGTCACTGGGGTAATTAGAAAAAGGGAGTGTAGGAGTGATCAAAGGATGCTGTTTGCACACTTCTTTCTGTTACAGTAGTGTGTGCTTGCAAGTGTCTGTACTCCAAGCTTTGATTCAGTAAGCTTCATGGGTTAATGTACTAGGGATAAAAATACTACAGCATGTAATCTGGCATTTATCCCTCGAGAGCAGAAGCCAAAATGTGACACATGTCAAGAGGAAGAAGGCGGGGTATGGGGTGGCAAGTTTTACGAGATGAGGAAAACAAATGCAGGTAAGAGATCCAGCTTGTTTGGAATTACCTTTGTGTGCACAACATACCACTACTCATACGTAGAACTATGTTTTAAGAACTACATGCCTTTTTTCAAAATTTGAAGTTGCTTTTTCAATTCCGTGACATGCTTCTGCAAACGGATCCCGTCCCTATGGATAAATAAACTTGTAAAATTTATGCATTCTATTATTTATCTTGCGGAAACTAGCCTAATCAAATGCTTAGGGTGTACTTATATATTTCATTAAAAATATACTTTTTATTCATTTGTTTCTTTAGTTATATATTGCACATATAGCCTGACGACACTATGAACACAACACATATTTTTGCTCATATTTTTTGTGAGTTGTCAAGTTTCACACCACCTCAAATTTTTTGGGCCATATGAGTCACGTATTTAAGAATTTCATACAGTATCAACAATCATGTATTCAAAATCCATCTTTGGCTTTTTTCATGTGGATATAGTAAATGCCTTATTGTGTTAATATCTTGAATCAAGCTTATGAAATGTGGCAGCAAAGACAAATGTGCTGTGTTTATATATTCTCAGGGTAAGTTACACATGAAATAGAAATAATATGAATGGGTAAATTGTTTTTAATCATATTTTCTGGGGCGGCCCGGTGGCACGTCGGCCTCACAGCTTTGGGGTCCTGGGTTCAAATCCAGGTCATGGCCATCTGTGTGGAGTTTGCAAATTCTCCCTGGGCCTGCGTGGGTTTCCTCCAGGTACTCCAGTTTCCTCCCACATTCCAAAAACATGCATGGTAGGCTGAATGGACACTCTAAATTGCCCCTAGGTATGGGTGTGAGTCGTGACCGGACGTTTGGTCGCCGGACGTTTGGTCGCTGGACGTTTGGTCGCCGGACGTTTGGTCGCCCGGGTGAATATAATTTTGAGAGCTGGTTTCAACAGTAGATATTTAGATATTAAACTCTCTCTCATGAATATGGGATTGGATCCAGCACCCCCACGACCCTGATGAGGATAAAGCGGTTCAGAAAATGAGATGAGATATTGTCTGGCTTTACACCATTATATTCATTCATCTTCCGTACCGTGCATCCTTGAAAGGGTTGCGGGGGTTACTGGAGCCTATCCCAGCTGACAAAAGGCAGACTGGTCGCCAGTCAGCTGTAGGGTACACAGACAGACAACCATTCGTACTCAATCATACCGCCACCGAGTGGGAATGGATCCTACAATAACAAGACTTTGCATCAGGCAGAAAGTCCATTATTTCTTAACATGCATCAACTGCAGAAAACTTGACATCTTTAAAAACGGTGGCTCAAAATATATGATGTTGTGGAGAGAACCTGAGTTAATGAAGACTGAAATCGGCAAGTGTGTGGGTGTTTTGAGGACATAAGAAGCCCAGTGACTCCATGACACAGATGTGTGATTGGAAGAGAAACTACTTTGGTCTGAAGAACATGTGTCAGAGGGCTCTAATTGTGCACTTCTTTCTTTCTTCTCATCTCTGACATCAACTTAGTGCATATTGGGAGAACGCCAGATTCACATCATTTTGGAAATGAGAGCAGTGGATGACACTTGCTACTTTCCTTTCTACAGGTGTTCATCCTCTAAAGGTATAATATGTCCAATTTTTTTGAAAAAAATAAAGTTGATGCCTCACCCTCCTCAATTACTACAAGTGGTCATAGCTTGGAAAAGATGTTTATTGGCTGGATCAAATGTCATATAGGGGAGAAAAAAATTGTGGTGCACTTGTAATGAAAATCTGAGCAAGATTCTGAAACACAATTGGCCTCTTCTGTGATTAATATACATGTAAAAGTATAGATTCAAGGAAACCACTAAAAGTAAAATTATGTTTATTTTTAGCATGCGTCAATACAAAGTAGACCGACACATACTCTATAATAGTACTGTCAATATGTAGCTAAACCACTCATGCACACACTTTTGTTCAGGCCAATCAACAAGCTATGCATGTTTTTGGGTTGTGGGTGGGAAGTGGACTCCCAGAGAAATCCCACACGGGGGAAAAGATGCAAACTCATCACAGGAGGCCTTACCGAGATTGAAACCTTGATCTAAACAAAATACAATGACAATAGTTGTACATCTACTTACAAAATTTATTGGTTCCAGAACTTTTTTCGTAACATGAAAAGTTCGTAAGTAGAGAAGTACTTTATATGTAAATTATCTAATTCGTTCCACGGTCCTCACACCACTGCCAACTAAACCCTTTAAAATTGTTCAAAATGTCCCAGTTTGGTCTGAAAGATGTGAGAAACACACAAAAATGCGTGCGCGGTCGATTGGTCGCCGGTCTTTTGGTCGCCGTCTTTTGGTCGCCGTTCTTTTGGTCGCGGTCTTCTGGTCGCGGTCTTTTGGTCTCGGTCTTTTGGTCGTGGTCTTTTGGTCGCCCGGACCGCGAAAACGGGCGACCAAAAGACCGGCAACCAAAAGACCGACGACCAAAAGACCGGTGACAAAACAAGGTAAAACAACACGGTCTACGCATTAATAAAAGCCAACAATGGCCATGAGCAGTTTCACTGAGCCGACGTGTGAGTGTATAAGAGTTTGTATGTACATGAGTTGTCCCCTTCGGAAGGTACGTCAGTCAGGGTCTTAACAAGTTCTCCAACAAAAAACAAGTCCGGGAAATTTGGAGCTTTTCTTTAGCCTAATAATTACTAGGGCATTAAGTATGACTAAATAGTAATTCGCAGTTTGTATTTAGGGAATTTGAGCAACGATTTAAATGGTAATTATCAAAAATCTCCTGGGCGACCAAAAGACCGGCGACCAAAAGACCGGCGACCAATCGACCGTGTACCCAAAATGAGAGAAAATTATAAGAAAATGATTAAATAATTTCTTAAAATGAATATAATGGCCAAAAATCTAATATATATATATATATATATATATATATATATATATATATATATATATATATATATATATACATGTATATATATATATATCTTTTGGAGTACAGGGAATGCTAATAATGATACATATACGCCACACATATACACGCACACACACACCCTGAGAACCACACAAAATGTTTTGTCCCCCTAGGTAAAACCGTCAAAAGCACTCTGATTTTGAATTAGTACTGATTGGCTGTCATTTGCAGCATGGCCTGTGCAGCTGAGACCACTCAAAACTACCCACTCGCACACACTTACACGCAGACAAAAACTTGCTCACGCACACACACACGATCAAACACTTATGGTTAGGGCATCATGTTTCTCTAAACTGCTGAATTCTCCAGGCTGTGTAGCTGTTTTAAGAGCAGCGGTAGAGGATGGATGTGTGTATGTGACGTGCATTTGTGTGTTCACATCTGTCTTTATGACTGCGGTTGAGAACCTACCAAAAAAATCATATTTTTGGAAATGATGCGGGGGTGTGCATAGTTTGATGAGACCTGTTTCTAATTTACATGAAATAGTGATCTGGAAACGTGAGACATTTTGATGTTTGAAAAACTAAAAATCCATTCTCTTGCATGTACAGTTTGTGTTTTATGTATCCCTTCTTTGACCTGATCTGTTTTTAATCAAAATGTTTTCATGCTGTCAATGATGATGTAGTGGTACATTAGTCTGAATTTGGCAAACACGGCACGGGTTCAACTCTCATGCAGTTAAATTGTGAATGTGAATGGTTGTTCATTTCTGTATATGCTATGAGACTCATGGGTGACTACTTGAGGGTGTAGGTTCCCTTCCAACTGATCTCAGCTGGGATAGGCCTCAGCACCTTGCGACTTTAACTAGGATAACTAGTGTTGAAATAGATGAGTATTTTCCTCTACCCCATAAGAATGTATTTCACTACAAAAGGCTAGAATGGTGTTGATTACGATTCTTTAATATAAAATTGTCTAATACTACAGTGAATTATGCTTTAAACATGTGAATGTCAGTTATTCCACAAGTATATAGTATCCCAGAAAGAGTTGAGTTCAAACAATGGTCAATTACTGAGCTATTTTTGTGGCTATGCATTATTATAACTGGATTTAACCTTTTTGCATCACTCAGAAAGAACAACAGTACAGGGTACAGGACAAACTGTTAATTGCTGGTACATGATTGCACTCTAGTGGCAAAACCTAAAAGTGCAGTATCAGATTTTTTAGCTGTTTTTATAAACATATACGTATATAGGTTCTTGACGTCCATCGCTGTCTTTTCCCGGGGAAATCACCTCCCTGGCCCGGTTGTAATGTCTGACAAGCTCCAGTATTTGTATTTAATCAATAAATGCTGCTAGGAAGTGGATTTTACCCCATTGTGCAATTTTTGCCGTTTCGCATATGGACGTATATGGACGTATCGACCTTCAGCGCTGTCGTTTTCCCGGGGAAATGATACTCCGGGCTTGATTCTGGTGTTTAAAAAGCTCCAGTATTTGTATTTAATCAATAAATGCTGTTTTCGTCTGGATTTTACCCCATTTTCGGGCAATGTTTGCCGGTACGCCATTGACGTTCATCGCTGTCTTTCCCGGGAAAATCACCCCCTGGCCCGGTTGTAATGTCTGAAAAACTCCAGTATTTGTATTTAATCATTAAATGCTGCTTGGAAGTGGATTTTGCCCCATTTTTGTGCATTGATTTATTGATTATTTTTTATGTGTCGCAGCTGTAGCTGCAGTCGAAGTTTTATAGCCATAAAATAGTTTTTGAGGGTTGGATTGATTCGTTGAAGGCGCTACGAGAAAATACACGGACCGCCACTGGGTTCTTCGGTATGTTTTTAATGTGGAGAGGAAAAATACGGTATATAATTGATTTAATGAATATATGTTAGAAGGAAGAATGGTCTTTTTCTTTCTATTAATATCTTAAGTAATTTGATCTCTATTTACAATTATTACTAATCAAAATATGTAAAATATACGTACAATAACAAGCTATGCATGTCAATTGTCCACATTCACCCCTGAGGTCATTAATTCACTGGCATTGCAGTATTAACGCTATTGCCACACGAAAACATTTAGTATGCCGAGGGTGAACATAATGAATCATGGAAGATGCTTTCACCATGCATAATCAGCATGTGCAATGGTTCTGGGAAAATGTGTTATTCCTGCACATTTATGATGACATGGCAAAATCGGACAGTTAATCGTTTGACCCAAACCCAGGAACAAGCATTTTATAGAACACATACTCATTAATGGAACTGTTGGCACCACTGGAGATGGTCTTGTATCCTTGAGGGGTTTTTTTGTGGTAGTTTTGCATCTCAAGTCCGCAAACACTTGTCTGCCTTCTTTTTCTTTTCCATGCTTGGCACCGTGACCGGACGTTTGGTCGCCGGACGTTTGGTCGCCGGACGTTTGGTCGCCAGACGTTTGGTCGCCCGGGTGAATATAATTTTGAGAGCTGGTTTCAACGGTAAACTCTCTGTCATGTTGTCAAACGTCCGGCGACCAAACGTCCGGGTCAATACTAAAGTAAATGCTTATAAACTCCACACAGGTTGACCGACCTGGGTTCAAATCCAGGTCGGTCAACCTGTGTGGAGTTTGCATGTTCTCCCGGGCCTGTGTGGGTTTTCTCCTGGTTCTCTGGTTTCCTCCCACATTCCAAAGACATGCATTGTAAGCTGATTGGACATTCTAAATTGCCCCTAGGTATGAGTGTGAGTGTGGATGGTTGTTTGTCTCCTTGTGCCCTGCGATTGGCTGGCCACCAGTTCAGGGTCTCCCCCGCCTCTGACCTGAAGTCAGCTGGGATGGGCTCCAGCACCCCCCGCGACCCTAGTGAGAATAAAGCGGTTCAGGAAATGAAATGAGATATACTCTCTGTATTCAAAGCAGTGTTTTCCTAATACGTATACAATCGCGGCCAAAAGTTTTTATCATCTTACTGTGTAATAGTTGAGTGTCTCAAAAACCTTACATCGCGGGTGCACATTAAAATATACTGTAGTAGTATTTAGAAAAACTGGACGCTTATGGTATGGCTTTTGCTATACAACAATTGCAAATATTTTTATCATTACCTTGCTCTGAAGACTTAATTCCCGCAGGAGGAAAAAAGTGATTCTGGAAGTTGTCAATGAACATTTTTTATTCAATATATTTCCATGATGTCTTGTATGCTGAAGCAAAAAAAACTCTGTGGTTCGAACCTTTTGGCTAGTATGAATAAAATAATAACCAAACTCTGGTGCGGCACAAACTGTGAGACCAAGACTTTGCAAGAAAGGTGGTCTCGTATTGCTTCCAAGCAGCGTGTTCATGATGGGAGATGTAGTTTGATTAGCATTACGTTGGCGAACATGAGTCATTTTTCGACGAGGAGAAATAAGGAGACAGAATGTCTTCTAGGTATTAACACTTTTCATCAATACCCTCTTATTCGCTAAATGTCCTGCAAACACTTGCAGTTGGAAGAACCATAACAAAATTACCTGCTGCAAGCTGTGGTCTGTGATTGTTTACTTCAATGTTTTCCCATGTTATCCCACTCAGTCCCTTTTGTCAAATGCTTATGTTTGTTGTCAATCTCATATATATGTAATATATCCCTCAATGGATTAATTTTTAGATTAGATAGTATGTGTGATCTTCAATTTTATTTTATTTGATCATCAGTAGTACATCTGAATATGAAATCAGAAAAGGGAGTGACCTAAATTTGCCATAATGTGGTAATGACAGGTTATTTTATATTTTATTTATATATTTTTATATATAATATAATACAATATAAAATAATATAATTTCAATTAATATAATATAATATAATGTGATACAATATGATACAATGTAATACAATATGATACAATAAAATATAATATAGTATAATATAATACAGTATAACATAACAACATAATATGATAAAATATAATATAATATAACATAACATAACATGACATGATATAATATAATAAATAATCATATAAAATAATATAATTAGTAATCTAATCTGAATCGGTGACCAGCCGATGGCAGGGCAGGCATCGTTTCAAATAATAGATTTTTTTTTAATAGCAAGAATATAGCATAAAATTATGTGAGAATAAGAACGACAATCTCGCAGTGCAGCTTTCCTGAGGATGAATGAAGCTTTCCGGCATCCACAAGAAGAATAAATTTGTTTTAAATAAGTAGTGGCATGACATCTCATTTCCCATCTCATTTTCTGAACCGCTTTATCCTCATTAGGGTCGCAGGGGGTGCTGGAGCCTATCCCAGCTGACTCCGGGCCAGAAGCGGGGGACACCCTGAATTGGTGGCCCGCCGATCGCAGAGCACTAGTGGCATGACATGATTGTAAAATACTAGTGGAGAAAATTCATGGAGTTGCTCATAATTCAGTTTCATTCAGCAATACTAAAGTAAATGCTTATAAAATCATTGAAGCAATTCTTTCAGTCCTGCAATATACCCGCCTGCCCTGAAAACACCAGTAGATGACAGTATTGGTCTATACTGGCTTTGCTTTTCCTCACCAGCTTTGCTTTTTGTGAGTGGCCTCACTTCACTATGTTATTTATTTTACAGATGACAATGAATCATCACTATAGTTAACCACTAATAACAGTTATTTTTTCATACTATTCACTCACGATTCACTCAAAATTAGACACCTTCTCCCTTGGAAAGAGATAGTATTTCTAGAACAATTTTCTTTAGAAATTAGGAAAGTCCTATTTTGCCTTGACAAGAGTCTTTTATCTTTGATATTTTATCATTATTATTATCAAGCAAATGTACTTGTATAGCACAATTTAACACAAGGTAATTCAAAGGACTCGACATAAAATGAAAATCAGCAAGGAAATGAGAGATAGAAATAGTTAATAATCAAATAACACAAAATTCATATTAAATCATCAAAAGCATAAAAAAATATACAAATAAATTGATGAAAAGCAAGTAATCTAACTTGGAATTAGAACGATATGGGCAGTTATGAATATGCTGAATATGTAAGAAATGGCATTTTTTGGCCCTGATTTAAGGGAGCTAACTGTTTGGCCATACTTTTGACCTTCAGGTAATTTGTTCCAGAGACAGGGAGCATAAAACCTGAATGCTGACTCACCCTGCTTGGTTTTTGTTCTGGAACAAAAAGCAGACCGGTTCTAGATGGCCATAGGGGTCTAAATGTTACATAGAGTCAAACAAATTAAGTGTATTTTTGTCCAAGGCAATTAGGCAGGTGTTTTTGTAAACCAGCAGTAAGTAGTATTTTAAAGTTCTTTTGACTCCCAGGAAGGAAAACACATAATATTAAGCAGGGGTTTATAACTACCTGGCCCTGTTAGGAAAAAAAATGAACTCTGCCCTGTTCTAAGTGAAACGGATCACATTTTTGGAAAGATGGGCTTATTTTCATTGACCACACCCGCAGAGAAAACCAGTCTAACAATTTCATAAAGCACATATTAAATATTAAAAGGGGTGGGAAGTTCAAACTGGCTGCTCTTGTGAGCTGAAACATTTGAACTTTTACCTGTATTAACTTAAGCAGATCACATTTTTTGGAAAAATTGTCTTATGTTTTCATTTACCACACATATCTCCACCAGATACCCCCCCCCCCCCCACACACACACATTATAAATGATTTAGTTAAAAAATGGCATATATTTATAAACTATTTAAGTTGTATCAGTTAAAAGTGAATGAAAACTTCATATCCATTTGGGTGTGTGTGGTTATACAACTGAATAGTTCAATTTGAATACAAAGAGAGGTCCATTTCTATCATTAGGACAAAAGCTCTTACCTGCCTGGGTATTGTATAGTCCAAACTTAACCATAAAAGTATGAATTATAAGAAATCAGTCACAAATTACCTGTCAGTTGTATGCAAACTAGAAGAAAATCTATAAAATAGTCACATTTCAATTATTTGTTAGTTTCTGCATATGTTAACCTTCTGTCAATCTATTTAAGTCACTGGTAAATTTTAAAACAAGAGTGGCCAAAAATAAAGTCCTGATTATGTATTCACATTTCAAAAAACTGCAAGCATAACTACACATGACCCTTATTGACAGCCCAACCCTCTTTTACACTCTATTGTTGCGTCACATATTGGAGACAAAGGCAAGCTGTTGTGCTGAAGGGTTATCCTCGTTTTGAGTTCATTGAACTCTTCAACACAAATCTGGTATTAAAATGTGCTTTGGTGTAGATAATCTGCACTTGTTAAAATTGCATATATATTCATTTTGTATGTGCACTAAATCAATGAAATGACCATTTCTGGATGACGTGCGACTTTTTACTTTAACTACTGCTATTGGGTTGTTTTTTAAACATGATGATAATGATGGAGCTGCATAAAGTCCCAAGCGTGTATGTCTTTAAATTATTGACAAGTGGTATGGTTACAAACCGATGTACGAGAGGCTCTCCAGTAACTGTCACCCTGGGTGACAGCTGCCGCCACTATGCTGAAAAGCGTCTTCCAAACCTCTTCCTTCCCAGCCCCCGCTTTTCATTGGTTGACCTAATACAGTTACTATGGAAACGAATGTGCAGGGACTTCCATTGCTAGGTTCCAGTGCAGTTTTCAAATTGAACAAGCACGCACATTGTAGCTACGGAGGGAAACTCCATCAAATTATTATAAATATTATAATTTAGAAAAAAAATCTAATCATTTGTTACATTTTCTGCTAGATTCATTACATTGAATCATTCCCTGCCTACTGCCCATGTTTAGGGTGTAGCACCTCTGCAATCCCCGTCAAGCGACATATAAGATGAATGAATGAATGAATAATGATGAAACACTAGCATCAAGTAATAACTTAGTGGTATCATTCATTGTAAATAAAAGGTTTTAAAAGAAATATTGCTCCTCAATCATGCTTAATAATAGGATAGCAACAATAAGATCAACTCTACTACTTGTCAGAATTTTTGAAATCTGTCCTATACATTTTGATACAACAGCATAATGATTGTATAATTGCTTATAAAACCCATGAATTAGTTGCCAAACAAAATATCTGGGCAAAATGAGATGAACAACCTTTCACGCTCACATTTGGTACTCGGACGTTTCGTCGAAAGACGTTTGGTCCCCGGACGTTTGGTCGACCGGATGTTTGGTCGACCGGACGTTTGGTCGACCGGACGTTTGGTAGAACGGACGTTTGGTAGAACGAACGTTTGGTAGAACGGACGTTTGGTCGCCGGGTTGTTACTGTTGAAACCAGCTCTCAAAATTATAATCATGAGAGAGAGAGTTTAATATCTAAATATCTAATGTCAAAATATCAACAGTAAACTCTCTGTCATAATTTGACAGCGAGCGAACCTGGCGACCAAACGTCCGTTCTACCAAACGTCTGTTCTACCAAACGTCCGTTCTACCAAACATCCGGTCGACCAAACGTCCGGTCTACCAAACGTCCGGGGACCAAACGTCCGGGGACCAAACTTCTTTCGACGAAACGTCCTGTCACGCTCACATTCATGCCTCGGGACAATTTAGGGTGTTCAACCAGCCTATCATGCATGTCTTTTTGGAATGTGGGATGTGGAAGGAAACTAGAGTACCCGAAGAAAACCCACACACACAGTGAGAATTTGCAAACTCCACACAGGAAGGTTGGAACCTCACAGGGATTGAACCCTTGCTCTCAGAACTGTGAGGCAGACATGTTAACCATTCTCAACCACCCACAACTTGCATATTAGCACTAAAATGTTTTTGGCCAAAGCTCAACCCAAACGTGTGTAGAAGCAGTCATAGAAAAACAACGAGTAGATGTGGCTGCTGTGCAAAAACAACGCACACAGAGTCCTTTTTTGTCACCGTCAGCCAGCTTTGATTTAGTGGACCTGTTACAAGTGATTGTTATGGTCTTACATAAGCTTTTTACATAAACTTCAGTGTGCAGAAACCGAGTGAGTGAGAGAGGGTGGCAACGAGTGAGGGATTGCAGCACCATTACAAAAGGGATTTGCACTGCACCAATTCTTCTCCTGCTATACCTCCAACCACAGCAAAGAAACTTTTTAACAATAGCACTTAATTGATTTATATTCATGAATAGCGCATGCAACACATCAATCATCTGGTTAAACTTTATTGCTGTGATCATTAAAGCCTTGATGGGAAGTTTGATTCCATATGTGAAATTTCACCAAACTGTATGTAAACAAATGTTTCAGGCTATTTTTTTGCAGTAAATGGTGACAGCTTTGACAGTCAGGAAGATTTTAAGAGCAGAAGGCAAACTAGGCTTTAGAAGAAACATGTTTATTAGTCATTGAATATGTAAAATGGAAGGATTTCAATTATAATAAAGAAGAAAATTGATGTGCTTTTCATTTCATGATTACACAATGAGGATGATTTTTATTTAAAGGGGAGTGAAAAATATAGAATTCCATAGATTTGAGTTGATTTCACATAAGTACTGATTCATTGAAGAAAGAGAAACTCACGTGGTACCATAATGAGAAGAATCATATCAAAAGATGAGAAAATTGGTTACCACATTAACTGAAGAGTGATCATTCCTTGGAAAGTTACAATTTGATGTGGTGTTTATGGGGAAAATTAAGTGTTTTGCCTCATTTAAGTATATAAATGCTGTAATTTGATACAAGTATAAATATATATATTTTAATTATAAATGCCAAGCTACAGGCATCATCCAAGCTGTCATCGCAACCCTTTCCTGTTCAAATAACACACAAATGAGAATAACAATGGCTTGCATACTAAGCTTCTGTTACCAGATAGAAATAATAGTCTAGCTATGGACAAGGGTTCAGGTTACATTTTGACCATTAGGGGAGTAAATGTTTTGTGAACTCAGTGCTTGTGTCATGGATCAATAATCACAATTGTGATGGAAGGGTAAAGACCACCTACACAGAGAAGAAAATGTGTGCAATCCTAAATGGCTTTGCATATAAAAAAAACCTCTGTTTAACTGAGGGCTTTAGAGAAAAAATGCTGTGTTGCATTGCGTCAGTATTCAATTACAATTGGTGTTCTTTATCTTTAAAACAAGCATGACCTGCTGATATAACAGGAGGATTGACCCAAAAAAATAATACAGTCATTTGTCTTGCTACTATAAATCCTGACACACACAAAAATATATACAAATTATTGATCTACAAAAATCCAAAGCTACATTCATTTTCCATGCTCACCGAAAAGGTGTTTCTAGGGTGTTTATACTTTTTCAGCAACACACAATGGCTTTTTATGTCCCAATTATAGAAACAGTTACGTAAATCTCAAAACCCTGATGGAATTTTATTGCTGCCTTTTTGAGTCACTAAAGCAGAGGCAGGCATATTTTGGAAGCAAGACCCCTATTTAAACCATTCACAACAGTCTCTACAGTGCGTTAGTAATAAAGAACGGGTATATTAGAAAGATGCATTCACAGTTTTAACCCATACAGCAGAGGTTAAGATATAAAAAGCTGTGAAAAAGGTTAAAAAAACATATACACAAATGCTGTTTTTGCAAGTAGGGAAAGCGATCCAGTGGAGCTGCAAGTACATATTTTTAATATTTGTGCATGTGTATTCCCTGACCTTTGTGCTTTGCACGTGTAGTTCAGAATGCTCTGTACCGAGTGAAGTGCAATACCAGTGTTTATACATTTTGATTTCAGTACTGACACATAATTTGTGTCTGAACACCTCCTGAAGCAATCGGTTCAAAGGGAAGTTGTGATGCAGAAGTCAGACTAAAGCAATCCACAATTGAAGTCGTTGCATGCAAAGAGCTAAAGTGTGACCTTTCGTGCATTATTTATGGCTTGAAAAATAGAGGTATCGCAAAATCCTTCTTTTCAATGTACTTTTTTTGTTTTTGTTTTTGAAGATGCTTAATCGGGGTGCAAATCCATGTTTAAAAGAAACAAAGAAAAAACATTTCAGTTTTGAATGACACTTTGGTTCTAAAATGGGACAATTCAAAGGTCATTTTGTCATGGATGAGATGAGCCGTCGTGAAGAGAACAAGGATTTACATATGTAACATCACAAAAAGTTGTATAAAAGTAGCTTATTTTTGCAGTATGCAATCACGAATTGAAACTTTGAAATCTGCCAACTCAGAGTTAGGCCTTTTTGCAGGTAGGAGAAGTTGTTGGATTGTCATAGGTCAATCTTGGAAGTTCCAGTGAGTGCTAGAAAACGTTAATCCAGTTTTTGAGGGTCTCCTTGTTACTTTTCCCACAGTATTTGAATACCATAGCGTTGAGGGAAGGAGGGTTTTTAAGATTTAAAAAGAATTCGAGGGGCGTTAACTGCACAGCAAAACATTTTTCTTGGCTTTGGAAAAACTTTGGCTCTGTAAAGAAACAAAAAGCACAGGAGGGCCAGCCTCACGTGTCCACGGAGGCATAACAATAGGTAAAGAGGAACTACTTCTTGGAAGCTCCGGTTGTGGGGCCTGGTTTGGTTCCTGGGCGACGCACGGGTACCTTGGATACAGGGATTCTGGTGCGAGTCAGAGGAGGAGCTTGGGTCTTTGGTGGCAACGATTCAACCTCCACAACAGACGAGAGCGCTGACTGGCTTGCGGACTGAGCCGGCGTTGTTTGTTTGGTGCTGACTGGAATCTTAGATTCCCGCGGAAGACTGGTGCTCCCTTTCATTGATCGAAATGAAGAGGAAGAGGACGAGGAAGGAGGGCTGATTTTGTATTCGGTTGACAAAGAGGAAGAACTGTTAGGGTCGTCATCACCCTCGGCTCCTCCAGGGTCGTTGTAGAGGTCATACAGGTGGTCTCCAGAGCAACTATCACGTGAAATCTTGTGTTTATGCCGAAGTCCACTTTCTTCAGGTGTTGCTGTGGGTGTTGCAGAGGGTGTATCCCAATAGCCTTCATCACTGAGTGGTTCCTTGTCTCCAGGTGATGCTGGATAACGACCCTGAGTTAAGGGAGGTTTCGTTGCTCTATTTCCTGCAGCGCCAACAACTGGAATTTTACTGAGGCCCAAAGATTTCACCTGCTTCAGTTTATGATCTGCAAATGCATTGGTTGAAGTTTGGTGACAGCTAGAGTTGATGGTACGAAGCGGGTAGGTGGAAGTGACAGTGGTACAGGAGGGTTGATGTGATCGGGGTAAAGCTGGAGAGTCATCGTTGGTCGAAGGTAGCATATGCCAAAGCCCCTGCATGTCAGCATCGTCCACTCCCTCTGGACTTGCCATTTCCTCCCCACCACCCATATAGGCAACCACCCCACTGCCCACAGTGGGTGATTGAGGGCTGAGAGGAACTCGGGTATGGGAAGGAAATGAAGCTGTGCCAGATGATGTAGTGAACAAGGATTGTGTCAGCTTGGAAGTTAGATGGGCTTTCGAAGGGGACGCACGAGTTGTGGCGCAGGTGACACCGAGCGGCCTCCCAACACCTGACGCCCCTACATCCCCCATTCCAGCACCACCACCGCCACCACTGCTGCTGCTACTAGTAACGCTGTCCCCATTTCCAGCTGTCTCTTCATCTACTACATCAGCAATAATGTCGCCGCAGCCAGTGAGTGAATCAAAACTCTTGAGGGATGTGACATCATTGAAGAGCAGAGAGCAAAGGCGGTCCACCGAGGGTTCTGAGGGTGGGTCACCTGTACTACAATACTCCAAAGGGGGCGTGGCGAGGGTGGGGGTAAGGCTGGAGACTGAGTTTTTTACTTTACTGTCAGCAGGGTGCAAAGGGGAGTCATTGGGTGTGAAAGGAGAGGGGGAATCTGGCTCACCAGATGGACCAGGCATGGCTACACAGTGTGAGGGTGTCAATGAAACACTCGTGTGACCCTCAGCCGCTTGAAGATTATGTTCTGCCTCAGTCTTCCCATGATTCTCCTGTAGATAATGTGGTGCTGGTTCAAGAGTGAGGGTAACATCCTCGGTCATTTCAGGGTCTGCAACATCCACATCTTTCTCCGTTCCATGTTCCGGCGCTACTCCATCTCCTTCGATTGTTTTCTCCTTACGTCGCCAGCGGATGCTACTGAAAAAGCCCTTCAACCCCTTCCCTCTCCGCACAAGTCCCACACCATTTTCACTTGACCTAAGACTCCCACGTCGCAAGAAAGAGAAGAAACTTAACGATTTACTGAGAGACCTCACAGTTTCCGTCTCCAGAGCCGACAGCACCTCCCCTCTCTCTCCATCAGCATCGTTACCGGACCCGATGAGTCCATCGTGGGTTTTGCTTCTCACCAGCTCGACTGACGACATTGAACTATTCCCGTTCACGGAATTCCCAGGTTCAGAATGCCCATTGGTCCCGCTTAGTGTAGTTCCTTTGTTCCGGAAGGAAAAGAAGCTAGCCATTCCGGAGCCGGGCCGACGCTTTCCAAAGAGCTTGAAGGCAGCTTTGTTGATCTTCCCGGTGGGCTGGGGGTCACATGGAGGGGCCGATATGGGATCCGCACACTCCATCTGCACCTCCATTATGTTTTAATTCTAATCCTCAATACTTCACACTCTGTGGTCTCCCACTAGCACTTTGCTTACTCCCTATGGGCTTTCCCTGGTTGCGCATCCACTCTCCCGCTCGCTCCCCACGCTACTTCCATTCGCTCTTTCGCCTGTAGTCTGGCTGTTGTTACCGCTTGCCTGCAGCTTTTCTCCCTCTCTTTCTCTCCCCCTGTCTGTGCTGCTCCTCACAGTATCCATGGCAACAGGGTGGGCTAAGCAGCTTTCGTCAATGTTGGCTGACTGCCAGAGTCGGTACTCCCTCCCACCCCCCATCACCAGTGCACTGTTGCTCCTTCCCCCCAAACTAGTCATTAGATTCCAAACCTTTCCATCCTGTTTATTTGACTTCTGCAGATTCCCTCTATGTATTTGAACACTGATTCTAAGACCAAAAAATGTGATTCAGCAAATAAAAAGAAACAAAATTACCCAATTTATATTTATGAAACTGTTAGGGATGGGTTAATTTAACATTTTTTAATAAGTTAGCAATTATGTGTAACTGTTTTTTGTCAATATGAGTGTTACAATGTGTCTGTCATATGTTTATTAAATCAGATTCAGTTAATAAAACAATAGCCCATGCGATTTTATTAATATTACGATAATTCAATTACATAACTTTTTTTTAGTTCAAATGTATAATCAGTGCCAGAGTTGTGAGTGTTTGGCACATCTGCCTCACAGTTCTGAGATCGAGGGTTACGGTGGGTTTAGACCTTCCTGCGTGGAGATTGCATATTTTACCCATGCCTGCGTGGGTTTTCTCGAGGTACTCCGGTTTCCTTCCAGTTGAACAATCTAAATTGCTCCTAGGTAAGAGCGTGAGCGTGAATGGTTGTCCGTCTCCTTGTGTCCAGCAATTGGCTGGGATAGTATCTAGCACCCCTACAACCCTTGAAAAGACGAGCAGTACGGAAAATTAATGAATTAGAATATATCATCCTTTATTGAAGTATTTCTAGGTGTAATATTAGTAGGTGTAGCCCTTCGCAAGTAATGGAGTCCAACTGTACTTAATTGGCTAATTCATTGTCAGCTGAATTGTTCCTTAAACTTGTTCATGTACTCTTTTGTGCAATATTTGCTCTATTTTGTTTCCACTGTGTCATCCTTTAAGAAGAGCAGTGTCATAGAAACATTGCCAACTTACATCAAAAAAGTTCAATTATAAGATTATGGAGGCAAGCGTTTTTTTCCCTTTAAAATTGGGATTAAATGGCACAGGATTTTGTGTGTGAAATGCAGAGACACCAAAGTACACAAACAAATTACTGTCGTCATGCCAAAGAGACTTAATCAGAGGGTCAAGGCACTCATAGTAGTGGTGCTTATCAACAGTATGAGCAGGCTTAAGCTGGGATATAGATTTAGAGACATTTTTTAGTACCGTTGGGCTCAGAACAAGTGCTCAGACTTACCTCTTTTGCAGTTTGAGCCAAGCATTTATTACCGAACATATGGTGCTGAACTGTCCATATGGACTCATAGAGACAAGTGTTGAGGAGCTTTGACTCATCAACACATCTAGTTATTTTAGTTTTAAAGCAGCAAGACACACGTGCATTTTTAGTATTAATTTTATGCCTATGTACCGAACCAACTGACTTATGTTAAATATACTTTTGCAAAGAATATGATGGGTGGTATGTCCCTTGTATTATTGAACGTGAGAAGCCAGCTGTGATGTGAGTAGAGCTGTCGAACCTTTACCGCCTACCTTGGCAACCAATGACTTTATGTAGGCGTGGAGAACAATTAAAGCTTATTATGGTCTTATCTTAGTTACCATATTTCTCTAAATGGTGAGCACTAATCGACAATATGCACCCAGTAATTATCTACTTGAGACAAAGACTCACTTTCCCCAGTTAAATTGTAACAAATCTATTATTGTCTCAGATAATAGAAACTATTTCTCTTATGAGAGCATTAAAGATAGAACTGTTTATCCCAAAACAATAATAATGACTGAGTCAAGAATAAATAGCTTTTGTGTTGGGTAAATATTTTACGTTTGTGCGTTTCAGTAGCTCCATATTGCTCTATGAGGCCAGGTTTTTAATTCTGAGAGCTATATAGTAGCTAAATAGTTCTGCTTTGCATTGTAACTTGCTACTTTACTTAATTTCAACTAAAGGATGATTGTATATTGTATTTTTAACTCTAGGTTTACTTGCTATATATTGTAATGTACTGTTAAAATTAAGCAATATTACAATTACGAATTCATTCATTCATATTTCTGAACCACTTTATCCTCATTAGGGTCGCGGGGGTGCTGGAGCCAATCCCAGCTGTCTCTGAGCCATAGGCGGGGGACACCCTGAATCGGTGGCCAGCCAATCGCAGGGCACAAGGAGACGGACAACCATGCACACTCACACCCATACCTATGGGCAATTTAGTGTGTCCAATCAGCCTACCATGCATGTTTTTGGAATGTGGGAGGAAACCGGAGTACCCGGAGGGAACCCACGCAGGCCCGTGGAAAACATGCAAACTCCACACAGGCAGACATGACCTGGATTTGAACCCAGGACCCCAGAGCTGTGAGGCCTACACGCTAACCACTTGCACCACCGAGCCGCCCTGTGGTCCTAAAGTTGGAAGCATTTAAATGCCTTTGTGAAAAGAAAAATAAACTCAAAGGGGACATAAGGAGTCAAGTCATCCTCGGATTGATTTATATTTTGATTTAGAGTTGTGCTATTGTCACCCAGTGTTCTCTTTTCAAGCCTGATCTACAGTTTGTGCTTTTTTTCCCCTAACGATTCCACCCAACCCCCATGAATCTTGCTTATACACCGACCCAATTACTACCATCCTTCTTCTCACACCCCAGCTTCTTTTCTCTTTTCCTCCACCTACTCTGTCACCATGGCCACCACAGGCTCTCTCTCCTCTTCCAGCCCACTGCTATCTAACAATGTCTGCATTCATGCACCCCTGGCGAGACACAGGGCTTCCCCAGAATGAGGCAAAGAAGCACATCTTGCCCGTGAAGCATTGTCACCTGCCCACGCAGCTGACCAGTCAGGCTCAAAGCAGGCATGCTGTTTCTCAGGTAGATGTAATGTTTAATAGCGGAAAAAGCCCACAGGCATGCAAGCAGGTCAGCTCAATGCTCAGCAGCAGATGGCGGATGGATTGATGAGCGATAGCACAATGAAACAAAGGATCCTACTCAGGTCTCAATGTTGTTATCACTCTAAATCCACACTCCTCACAGCAATGGATTGATTCTTCAAAATCTAGTCTTGTAGAGTATACGATATATGCAACTGTAACTTGTTGAAAATACCCAGTTTGTTCCTTGCATTGATAAATTATTGATTGTATTGTATTCATTATTTTCTTCCTGGAGCTGAAAAAAGAGCAAGCAGATGAAAAACAAGGCACATTTCTCAACCCCCCATCTGTCTAAGTGGGGTTCCAATTTCAGCCCCTTGAGTGAAGCCCAGCGTTAAGTGGGACAGTTGGAGGACACTCAGTCTTATTTCGTTGTGTCTTTTTGGTCTGGTTGCATACAATTTGGCTCCCAAAAACTCAATGCAAGTAAGCCCCAGGATGCCAATATTGAAATGTCCTGGTAGTACTTTTGGAAGTATGTTAGTATGTAACAGACAGAATAGATGAACATATATTATGGATATGAATGAATGGTCTTCACGTAAACCACTTAACATTCGCCTTAAAACAAACATACATTATTCTGAGTTCATCGGCATAAAACGGAACTTTGCAACAAGGCAAAGAAATTATTCTGACGAACCTAGTTATCATAGGAAACCTATTAAAAAATTCAACATGTTATGTAATTCACTTAAAAATGTCTCAACATCCATTTTTGTAGGCATAAAGGAGCAATTAAAATGATTTTTTATTTTAACACTTCATTGTCTCAGTCTACAGTTTTTTACTGACATACGTATGCGTGTATGACTCAGGTGTATCTACCACAGATTGGTTAGTACTCAGGTGGCCAAACCTTTGTGCTTAATGGGATACCGAACTCTCAATGTTTGTAATCAACTGGGACTGGTGCTCTTTTATAAGATCTTAAAAAGTAATACTATTATGCTCAAGACCATATTATCCGAGACCAAGACTTGTGTGACAGGAAAACTCAACTATAGAACTCCTTTAGAAAGTACAGACCAAGACCATAAACATTCCATTTTAAAAATAATGGGCTGTGATTATATGTTAGGCGTGGCAACAATGATCCCTCCATGTCCTCAAGAGTGTTCTACCAGTATGGCGTGCAGTGCTCTACTGAAATTTTGAATGATTCAGAGCCTAAGGAGAGACTGCTAAATCTTTCATATGAAGTAATGTAGCACAAGTATTGTAAGATTGGAGAAGGCCTCCAGTGATGATGAAACTAAATAAAAAAGAACCATATAAGATTTTTGCAGAAAAAAATATTACATTTTTTTCCAAAGGTTTTTTTTTTTTTAGAAAGTAGCAGCACAATAAATAAAACTATCAACTGCAACCCACCACAAAATAGATTAGATTAGGTTAAACGTTATTCTTTATTAGATTAGATTAAACTTAATCCTTTCATATGAAGTAATGTGGCACAAGTATTGTAAGATAGGAGAAGGCCTCCAGTGATGATTAAACTAAATAAAAAAGAACCATATAAGATTTTTGCATTAAAAAATATTACATTTTTTTTCCAAAGGTTGTGTTTTTTTTAGAAAGTAGCAGCACAATAAATAAAACTATCAACTGCAACCCACCACAAAATAGATTAGATTAAACTTTATTCTTTATTAGATTAGATTAAACGTTATTCTTTATTAGATTAGATTAAACTTTATTCTTTATTAGATTAGATTAAACTTTATTCTTTATTAGATTAGATTAAACTTTATTCTTTATTAGATTAGATAAACTTTATTGTTTATTAGATTAGATTAAACTTTATTCTTTCATATGAAGTAATGTAGTATTGTAAGATAGGAGAAGGCCTCCAGTGATGATGAAACAAAATAAAAAAGAATCATATAATATTTTGGCAGATTTTTTTTTTACATTTTTTTCCAAAGGTTCTGTTTATTTATTTATTTATTTATAGAAAGTAGCAGCACAATAAATAAAACTATCAACTGCAACCCACCCCAAAATAGATTAGATTACACTTTATTCTTCCCCTACTCCGGAAATAGTACAGCCAAACAAAAGTTTTTCAACCCCCATATCGCCAATACCATGACTTGCCCCCGTATTATAGTGTATTGAATGTACATGCAATATGCTGTTTTCCTTATGTACACAAAAATACAGTTTATAATTTTTATAAACTGGTGTTTTGCACTGGCAACAGTTGGCGATGCCTCATTTTCTGTCAATAAAGAAGGCTAGGTGATAGGTTAAGAGGCTCTAAAATTGGTTCATCCACTAAAGCTTGAGCGGTTAAGAAACCTGTATGTCAAGAAAAATGAAACGAGTATGTAATGGACTGACACTATGTTTAAGACCACGGTCCACAGTTGATAAAGTATGGAGTGCTCCCTACAGGTCAGGGATTACAACCCGTTCAGATACATGGCGGTTTCTTGTTCACAAGTGAGGGATGATTGCGAGTGGGAGAGTAATAAGATGATCTGGTCTATCATAATGGAGCTGAAATGGTAAGATCACAATTTACTGGTCGACCTACTACTGTTGTGCTCAAGACCACAGTATACGAGACCAAAACCAAAAAATGTGCAACTCCAAAACATCATGCTAGGACTCAGACAAGATCATGGCCATAAAAGTCAGTGTTGAAATAAAAACATGTATAAACAGTAAACATTAGTTTTACATAACGGTTTACTTTAGGTGTGAGGATGAATGGTTGTCCATCTTCTTGTGCCATGCGACTGGCTGGAAACTAATTCAGGGTGTCCCCCACCTGGTGCCCTAAATTGGCCCAGATAGGCTCCAGCACCTCCTGTGACCCTTGTGAGGATAACCGGTTTAGAAAATGAACGTATGAATGCTTACTTTAGTAAAGTCTCAAGAAAAATCAGTTGTCAAAATGTGTTTTTTAGATACACAAAATACACAAGAACCAATATAAATTGATCCAATTCTTTATGTGCTTCATGTACAAATGTACATACATACTATGTATTACATAGTAATATACAGTACATAGGAATGTCTGCATGTATGTATTATATATGTATGTAATGTTTTTTTTAGATACACAAAATATACATAAGAACCAATATATAAATTGATCAAATTCTTTATGTGCTTCATGTACAAATGTACATACATAGTAATATACAGTACATGTGAATGTCTGCATGTATGTACTATATATATGTATGTAATTAAAATCTTCATCTGCAGGTTTGGCACCAGTTCCATTCCATCACTGATTCTGCTGGTGACACGTTACCCTTGTCCTGTGGCTCTATTCGAGCATAAAGATTGGGGTTGTACTAGGCATGCAGCACTACCAGCCTATCTTTATTGAAAGAAACCATAGCACAAGAATGACTGTTTTCTGGCATTGTCTAACAAGGCTCTAGGTCACTTTGTCTTAGAGTTCTGTGTATCTGTGAGTGTGCATGAAAACCAGAAGAGCACTTACGTCACTGTTGCTTTCAAATACTATGTAGTTCATTTTTGCAAGTGCACATTCAATGAAGTATTTAGCGGCTGGGTGAAATAGTGAAATGAAGTGTGCTCTGTGGTTCTCAGCTAGGTTGAGCACTATTGGGAAGCAGTTCACAAATAAAACATGACTACGTACTTTAATTCTCATGGAGGATGGCTCCACACATGACATGCGTGTTTATCCGGATATCTTTCAGGTTTTGCGATTTGTAATCTGATTGGATGAATAAATCCCTTCTGGTGGCAAATCTCCAGGGTGCAGTTCTTTAGCCCGAATACAAATGTAAGAGATTTGAAGCCAAAATGTAAACAAAAACTTGGCATGATTTAATTAATTTAATTGTCACTGCCTATATATTTACTATCTGCGGTTTTCTGCACTCCAAAAAAGAGAAGAGACATGATCAGGTCATTTTGGTATTTATTTTTTTACCTAGGTCTACAATGTCTTGTCTGTCTTGCTACTGCAACAAAGAAATTTCTCGAATACGGGATGAAATAAAGTTCTAACCTAACCTAACCTAACCTAAAAACACTAAATGGTACATGACCATATTGTTGATGTGCATTGTTTGATTGTCCCGGACTCTTTTGTAAACTCATGGGTTAATTAGTAAAATGCAGTGGCGGTCTGTGCATTTTCTGGTAGCGCCTTCAACGAATCAATCCAACCCTCAAAAACTATGTTATGGCTATAAAACCTCTACTGCAGCTACAGCTGCGACACATAAAAAATCATCAATAATAACCTCATACAATTGAATTATTTAGGAATACAGCTATATTTTACTCACCAAAAATCATTTTTAACTGTACACAATATCCATCCTTCTTTCTTTCCTCCTTCTTTTCTATCGCCATCGAAGCTACTGCTGGAACTACTACAAGTCTGTCCTGTCGTATTTCTGGCATACGTTTTTATTCGATTTAGTGCTGAAAATGTTCGTTCCCGGTTGCGACAGGCTTGCTTGCTTTGGAGGTGCCCAACCTTTCTTAATGATGTCCAGCTTTTTTTTTCTTGAAAGGTCCGTCTTGAAAATGGCTTTGCCAGCAAATCTGCAACCAAATCCATTTGTTTTCCTCCGTCGGCCATTGTGGGTTGAGTTTGTTCACTCTGGCTTTGGCCCGCCTACTCTATCACTAGCCAATCATAGTTGGTGAAAGCGATGACGTATCCCTACGCCTGCGAGAAGGCCTGGTGTCCCGAAATCGAATTCTGATTGGTTAAAGCAACAGTCTTATTTATCGATGCTTGTTTCATGCAGCAGAGCCTGCAGAACTGATTGTGAAGGCCTTGAGGCAGATTTCTGACCCTGGCAACAAATAATGGCTGAAATGTGATTGGTTAAATGCTTCAATCTGAAAACACACATCTGGAAGCAGTGCAACCAGGGGGAAAGCAATGAAAGGAAGCTAACAGACAATTATTCATGGACAAAATATAATATATGATTCATATTTCTTAGGCCAGCAGAGAAGGCCTTGAAGGCCCTGACGGCCCACCACTGATAAAATGTTAAAAAAATAAGTTCCTTGGCTTTTTGGTTTGACTCTAACTTCTGAAGTGAAGCTGTGTGAGCTTCTGGTTTATTTGTGCCTGCAACCTCCAATCAGTGCCATCCATCACAACCGTTTGTCTTGGCCGACAAGGGCGAGGATGGGATTTGGGATCAATTCACATTAGCAGGTCTGCTTATCTGATCAATGTGAGATGTAAAATAGGCTCAAATGATCACTAATGGCAACTGTTGACAGCTGAGCCTCTTCAAGGTATTCGCGCCATAGCTGGTTTATCCATAGCCATGAGAAAGAGGGTGGAACAATGAGTAGAGCCAATTTTTTCGGTTTGGTGTGATTTCCGGTTTGAGGTTAAGATTAGACTGGCTCCGGGCCCTCAGTGGGGATGAAAGTGCACGCTTCAACATAAAAAAGGATCTGGAAGGATTATTGACGTAACATGATTAATGTGCCATTTGTCATAAAATATTAGGACACGGCCATATTTTTCAGACCACTCGTCCTGCTTTATTATTTTTTCATGCAATCAGACACACTGAGGGTGGGTGGAAGGGGATAAACAAGTGAAAGCAGTAATTCACGGTGGATTAAATTATTTAACTATAGTGCGTCCCAACATTCATTTTAAAAAAAAGAAAAGAAAAGCAATTGCATTACTATAGGTGCAATAGATGACATGATAATGACCCTTTTCATAGAGATTTAAACTATACAGACATAGATATGGCCATTCAGGACCATTTTATCATCGGCATGTAATCACATCAAAAACAAGCGCTTCTCCCCACGCACATTTTCAGTAAACTGTTAGATTGCGCCTGTCCTTTCCTCATAATGCCCCCTGTCCTCAGCAGGTCATGCGTGCTACTCCAAACTCTAGACTCACAACAGCGGGTTCCTCTTTGACCACATCGTTATTGTAGGTTTCTTCCAGCTCTCCATAGCTCTGCTTGCGGCTCTCAGTGCCGCTGCTTCCCTCTACTGTCCGCTCCGTGTCGGTGCTCTCAGTGGCTTCCTCACCAATCTCCTCGTGCTCGTCTTCTTCCTGCAGCCGGCGAACTTCCTTATGATTGACAGGAGCCCCCAGAATGAGGGAGTCAGGGCGTGGCGGGAAGGGTTTGGCAAGTGGGCGATGTTCCCTGGTGGGAGTGGCTAGGGAGAGCCCGGCACTCACGACAGGTGTCACGCCGAGCTGTTGAAGCCTCTATGGGCAATAAAACACCATGAGAGAATTACTACTGTCATAATTATGGAATCTTCGCAGTCAACATATCAAAAAAGGGGTACAATTCTAATTTATTTGTGGAAATAGAAACGCTCTGAGACTGAAGTGAACTAGACATTCTGGAGCTCAGTGACCATCTAATTCAGCAGCTTGTGTTTCCAACAGGTTATATTATTTACAGGATGTGTGTTTTTTGTGAGAAAATGTATATTAGAAATACCATTTAACAATGGATGCACAATCCATTTTGACTAAGAGGGATGGCAGGCACCATTTAATGATCAGGCCATAAACAAATGTTTAAAAAAATTAATTTAGAAAATGACATTGCAGTAAAAAATAATCAGTCAAGAAAAGTGAAAATAAAAATATTAGATACATTTAAATAATTGCTAATCTTCTATTTCTGACTATCTTCCCGAGTCTATGAATAACACACTTTTTTTTTAATGTTAACTCTCACTTTATTTTTAGTTCTACTTATTGAAACAGCTTGTCCTGCTGCTGAAAGGTAAAAGACAATCTAACATTTCATTTAACATGCCAATAAGTTACAACAGCATCTTGGCGCTGATGTATTGAATTGATAATAGACCGTCTATGTAGGTCAGTGTTGTATTTAATGGCAAGTTGTTTTAAATGCATAATTTAAAGTTGTTTAGATGTGTCGTTATGTTCATGTGCTAACATTAGCTTCCTCCTTACTCTGCGCTGTACTCCTGCATGAATAGAATTTTTTTGCATACTTAATGTATTAAAATGAATATCAAGTCCTTTTCTCTCCTTTTTGTATTTCTCACATCTTTCAAACAAAATTGGTACACATTGATAATTTTTAAAGGGTTTCGTTAGTAGTTTTTTTGAGGACCGTAGAACATATTAGAGAATTTACATATAAAGTACTGCTCTACTTACAAAAACTCCAAGTTACCAAAAAAGTTCTGGAACCAATTAATTTCGTAAGTAGGAGGTATGACTGTATTTTTTTTATAGTTTAGTATTATTTAGTATTAGTTCACTTACACTCTCTAGTGCTTGCAGCTTGCTCTCTGCCTTGCGACTGTTCTCCCTACCAGTCAGAATAGTTTTGAGGATGGACTGCCGAGGGTGCATGGAGCGGTCAAACTGGTGATACATGTTTCTCCAAAACCTTGTACACACACACACATCAAAATTAGACTTCTGGTAAGTTTTGAGAAAGCTATAAAAGGTGGTACAAACTTGAAATGGTAGGGCAAAGTGGAGGGCTCGAGCACAGGGTGCGTTTCAGAGTATTCAGGGCTGTAGAATGGATTCAAGTAGTTCTGTTTTTCACTCATTAGATGCGCCCACAATGAATGAGTCCTCTCTCTTAGCCTAGGGCAAAAGAAAAAAAACTGTCAAAAGACTCAAAGGAAAAATCGTGACACAAAAGGACGCTGTAATGAAACATTTTAAAAGAGCATTATTTAAATTGACAGGAAGCATTTTATATTGTGTTTAGGAAGTTCAAACAGCTATATCTATAAAGTTTCCAATTGTAAAGGCCAGTTGTACTGTATTTTTTTGCTGGACTGCGCACTTATTTCTTCAATATTATCAGTTAAGAGCACCGGAAACTCACTGCAGCTCTTCTCTCTGCCTCTGGTTGTTACCAAGGAAGTTTCCATATTGACATGAGTGCACGTGCTCGTGAATCTGCAGCAGGAACCACTCGCTAAATTCAAATGCCTGATGAGGGGAAAAAATGCAAGTAAGCTTTGGTCTATTGCATGCAGGACACAAAGATGCAGACACACACCTGAGGGAACTGCTCAGAGAGCTGCCACACACACTCTAGGAACTGAGTGAAGATAGGAGAGACTTCTTTTGGGTCTCCATCCAATTGGTCACACCTATATTACAGTTTATATTGTAGTTAATATTCATTAAATGGTAACAACAAAAAAGGCTCCTCTATTGTTGCCATATAATTTGGTCATCGCATGTATCTAAATAGGCTAACCGACTTTAGGAACCCCTGTGATTAACGTACAGTGCAGATCTGCACAACTGAGTAAAATATCGTTATCAATGAATATTGTTATTTTTAGGTGATACTTGAAAATGCCATCATCTAGGTCAGGGGTGTCAGACTTGGGTTGGTTCGTGGGCCACGTAAACGTCAACTCGATTTCATGTGGGCCGAACCATTTTAGATAAACTTAGATAGAATTTTTATAAATGGATTAAAAGAACTGGATTAAAAGCCCTGAATATTCAGTTTTTTATAGATCTAAAACAATGTTTATTTTAGCTTTTTAAAAATATATTTTTAGATTTTGCAAAATGATTTTTGAACTAAAAACAGAAAAAAATGATTAAAAAATTACAATTATTGATTTAAAAAGGGGGGAAATCAGGAAATTTAATATACATCTATACTCTTCATTTTAATTTGATCCTAAAACAGAAAGTCGGCACTCATGATTTACTTTCCCGGGCCAGACAAAATGATGCGGCGGGCCATATTTGGCCTCCAGGCCGCCACTTTGACACGTGATCTAGGTTGTCAACTAATCCCGTAGACAGCATTTTTAAATGACCACTTGTTTTCAAAAAGCAATTAATTTTATTTCATTCAAATTTCAATTTGAAGTTAAGAATTTAAAAAGAAAAAAACAAATATTGCCTCTACTTTTAATAAAGGCGTTATGATGCAGGCAATTTGAGTCTGAAACAATGCTGGACATTTAACTTGACATTCCAATGGGAAAAATAAAGTCATTCATAATGGTTTCAAACTACATGTTTGTTTTTTTCAAAAGGAATCTTGAAGTATATTTTTAAGAATGAGTTCATAGAAAAAAATAATTATCCTGGCAACCAAATCTTACCTATCTGCAAACTTGTGGCCAAAGGAGATCCAGTCTTTCTCTATCAGAACCTAAAAAATACAGAATTTCAAACAAGAAAGCAGTAAGTAGGACACAAGAACATACAAGAAATATGTTGTTAGTACCATGAAACCCTTGATGGTGCGATAGTAGGGATCCATAAGTAGAGACCCGAGGGAGCAGACTTGCGCTGTTCGGTCCCACCCGTCAGAACAATGAACCAAAACACTGGCTCCTTCCTGGGTCACCGCCTAGTGGTTGGATGACACACGCAGTGATGTAAACATCCACTCATTGGTTGACTTATATTTATAAGGCTCTCTTAGTTTTGATCCCGCATTGGAAGTTACCTTAGAAACCAATGAAAATCCACGTTTAGATGACACACTGATATTATACTTGAATAGGCTTTTACTTCATGAGATGAATGTGAAATACAGTAATACCCCGACATACGAACAACCCTTGATAGGTTGCATCTGAAAGTCAGGGTGGAGGCGGGACAAATAGAGCCAACCCGGGAGAAGAAAGGTATAAAAATTTAAAACAAAATTAGAATTCAATTTAAGGTTAGATTAAACTTATTTTTGAGTGTCTGCATCGAAATCCAGGTTCATTTAAATTTGTTTGTTATGTTACGAGCAATGTTCCCTCTAAGCTGCGCGCGTGCGCAAATGCGCACTACTCTCGTCTTCTCTGCGCACAGCAAATCATATGGAGCGCACAAAATAAAATCCCATTTTTTTTTAGCTGTGAGGACGATGCGCGAACCACTCATCCACCGGGCCGCCCATTCATAGATATTAATCATTACATTTTATTATTACTATATCCTTTATGAGTAGTAGACATGCACCTGCTTATGGCAGGTGTGATACTGGTGTGTGCCCGTAGGGAGCAATGATGATGTTGCTCACACCGGTACTCAGTGTGCTCAGAGAGGTTATCTTTCTGCCCAGACAAACAAAAAATTAGAGGGAACATTGGTTACGAGCATGTTGCCGTGCAAAAAGTCTCTAGTTTAATAATGATTTCTACCACACGATTTCATTTAAAAATTGTATTCAAACCAAAACAAAATGCACCGATTACTTTTCAAATATACCTTAGCAAGGAAGATCGCTGCATCAAGAACAGATTTTATATGCCTCAACCAACCGCAGCTTTCCAGTCCTACCAGATAGTCACTCATTGAGAGGGACCGAGAACCAATCACTAAGAGGAACAAACAAACAGGCTTTTTACAGAAAAACAGTTCAACAGTGAACCTTTGATGCAGCGATATTCTACCTTCTAGCAATTTCTGTAGACTGGTTCTCATTACATGGATGTTTTCAATGCCCACAAACTGGAAGCGAATGTTGGAGTAGTTGTCTTCGTTCTCATAGCCTTTGCCCGCTGCTCGGTTGGCGAGCGCATTGAGCTGCAAGATAGTGGTGGGAGGGGCAGCAGTGTAAAGGGAAAATTAGTTTTTTTCTGGCTGGTGTACAAGTACAAGTGGCAACCCATCAATGGTGAATTACAGTATTTATTCATACTTATTTCAGTTCTGAACTTCTGAGTTTGGGCAATTTATGCTTATACTACTAACTCATGCCCAGAATTCACCAAAATACTCTTGTTGCTATTTTGAGTGGATCACAGTTGGAATTGAATATTCACAGGACACGTAGAGTTTTACCTTTGGCCTCGTGTCCATGACGTAAACAAATCGGCTGTTGTGGTTGGCTTTGCTGATGGCTTGCAGCATGCTCTCATCTTCTAAACAGCGTGCGCTAAACCCGGAAAGAGGCTGGCTGCACCGGCATACTGCCGCCTGTCATGTACACACAACATCGAAAAGAACAATAGCGGAATCAATTAAAATAATTCAAAAATCACCGGAAAAGGCTATGGATGATCAAAACAAAATAAAATAATCAACTGGTAAGGTAAGCGGTACTCGGCCGTTTGGTCGCCAGACTTTTGGTCGCCTGGAAGGTTATTGATAATTACCATTTAAAATTGTTTGTCAAATTCCCTAAATACAAACTGCGAATTATTATTTAGTCATACTTAATGCCCTATTAATTATTAGGCTAAAGAAAAGCTCCAAATTTCCCATACTTTTGTGTTTTGTTGGAGAACTTGTTAAGACCCTGACTGACGTCCCTTCCTAAGGGGACAACTCATGTACATACAAACTCTTATACACTCACACGTCCGCTCAGTGAAACTGCTCATTGTTGGCTTTTATTGATGCGTAGACTTTTGGTCGCCGGACGTTTGGTCGCCGGTTGTTTGGGTCCGAGCGACCAAACGTCCGGCGACCAAACGTCCAGCGACCAAAAGTCCGGCGACCAAACGTCCGGTCACGAAGGTAAGCGAGGCAGAAACTAACAAATATAGCAATAAACTCAGGTAATGACAGTGAACTACTAACCTTCTTCTCTTGGTAGAAGTAAGTAAGTACTGGAAAGCGTCCTTTGCTCCTGAATTTGGAACTGCCCACAATAATGGGCTTACTGGCCGTAATGGGGACGTACAGGTCGCGTGGATATGTCTCACAAATCTAGGAAAATAGGCATAATTAGATTATTAGTCCTTGCAAAAAAAAAACACATTTTTTTCTGGTAGCAGAAACCCCTTTCAATCACGGTAAAAATGAGAACTTAAAACAAGGTCGGACTGAAACCCAGAAATAAGAAAACATATTACCATTATGATTAATGTTTAATTAAAGGTGCTGAGTAGAATAGTTCATAACTTGTTTTACTTACATATGGTAGATTTTTTGGAGTGCCGTTTAAAATAAATGTTCTCATTATGGATTAAAATATTTTGGATCAGTGTTGAAGTTTTGACATCCTCGTTTGGACTTGAACAAAACTGAACCTTAAGTTCACTGGTGTGTATTTAATTTTCTTGTCAATTAGATAAAAATGTTTTACTATTTATATATATAAAAAAATAATATGATAATAATAAAAAAAACATTACCAAATTCCTTGCAACAGTATTCATTACACAACAGTTGCCCTTTTACAATCTACCAGTACATAAAATTTTCAGAAGTCAGAATATCATGGACCTTGTAGTCTCTGTTCACATCTGTGAGTTGCCATTGGTCACAGGGGACCCCCATCCTCTCGAACTCTGCTCCTAAGTCAATTAGCTGCCAGCCTTCCTCACGCTGCTGGTCATTTTGTTTGGGATTGTACGAGAACGCGTACAGCTCATCATACGACACTGTAAACAAGGAAGGAAATTACAGAATATTGTAAATCTGTCTATTAACATGCAGGAGTGGATGCCGGTCCGGTATTCCAAAAAGTGAAACCCACCAGGCCGAAGAAGGCGCAAAAGCGAGCTGTAGATGTCATGGCAGTCACGTTCTCTCTGCACCACAAAGTGAACCACTCTGAAGTTACGACACTGAATAACCAATGGACAACCCGAGGTGGTGAGAGAAAGCTTCTCCACAGATGCAATGTGGTGGTGCAAAATCTGCAGAGAAGAGTGGAGACTGTAAACACATGTTCAGGTTGTATAAACTCAAAATGTCACAAACTAAGCAAACTACAGTGGTACCTTGACATACGAGTGCCCCGACATATGAGCAATTTGAGATACGAGTAAAATTTTGAGCAAATATTTATCTTCAGATGCCAGACAAATTTTGATATACGAGCAGACAGCGGAAGCGAGAGGCTGCTCATAAGAACATCATGGGCACTGTCTCTCTCCCCGCAACTCCCTCGTGTAATGTCTCTGTGGTCGCAACTCCCTCGTGTAATGTCTCTGTGAGCACTGGGCGGAGCGTTGCATTTTTTCATTGTTTTTTCCCCCGTTAGTCAGTGCGAATGGCGTATATACTACTTATCGTTGGGAAGTGGTCGTGCGTTATCCTATTGTGAGGACATTTGTGTGCATCGTTTTGGGAATATTTTGAAGGGAATACAAAAGCAAACAATCGATAGGTTGCAACTGAAAGTCAGGGTGGAGGCGGGGCAAATAGAGCCAACCAGGCCGGGAGAAGAAAGGTATCAAAATTTAAAACAAAATTAGAATTAAGTTTAGTGCAAGCTTAGATTAAACATATTTTTGAGTGTGTCTGCATCGTAATCAAAGTTCATTTAAATTTGTTTATGTTATGTTACGAGCATGTTGCCAGGCAAAAGGTCTCTCTCCCCTCCACGAAATCCGTCTAATTTTAATAATATTAAACACATTTTAGTAGTATTAAACCACTAGTTACGTGTTACTTTGTTAATAGAGGGCGAATTAGAACAAATAAATGTTTTTCCAATCCAATATCCTGTTTTGGGTATTTTATCAGAGGGTTGGAATGAATTAATTTGTTTTTAGTTCATTTCTATGGGAAACGTTTGTTTGAGTTACGAGAAAATCGACATACGAGCTCAGTCCCGGAACACATTAAGCTCGTATCTCGAGGTACCACTGTATTGGAATTTGGCCCAATGAGAAGCAATCCATCGCCCTCTACCAGGTCATTCAGGCAAATGTATTTGAGTTATACTCCATATAAAAATCGGCAAGTGGGAGTAAAGTCTCAAATGAATATGCGGGGGTTCAGTGTATGGGAAAGTTTTGTTAAAATCTGAAATACTGTGATCACTCACCCAAACCTCTTGTCCAGCAGACGTCGAGTTATTTGAGCTGATCTCCACAAAGATGAGGTGCGTCGCTGTGAGGTATAGTGTGCCGCTTGTGGATTTGTTGCTGAAACGATCCAACAGACGTACCTGCTGCACCTACAAACACATTTCAAATAATGAGCATATAAATCTATTTTATTTACTGTATTTTCCACACTATAAGTCGAAGTTTTTTTTTTATAGTTTGGCCGGTGGCACATTATTAGATCATTTCACATTCTTATTTTTACACTGATTGATAATATCAACATTATCAGTGGGTAGGTAGGCTTTTGCTTTATCCACTCAGGGGACACCACGGCAAACCTGTCGAATCACCTGTAACTAATAAAATTTAGAAGGGAATACCAAGTACCTAATTAATTTTTTTTATATTTTTGTAAAAATAATAACATTCAGCTTCTTGTGGCCTCTTCTTCTTTTTATTATTAATTTTAAATGCCTTTCTGATCTTTATTTTCTATTTTATCAAATAAAATTCCCCCAAAAATGCAACATATTCCAGTGCGTATTATGTACAGTGGTACCTCGACCTACGATCAGCTCGTGGTAGGACGAAAATTTCCATCAAATAATTCGCCCGCGATACGATCAAAATTTCAAGATGCGACCAAGCCAGGTGCCATGACATGAGAGGCTGTTTATCATTGTAGCGCAGTCTTTTTTGCCGCATCTCTTTCGTCTAAACAGATATCTACGAGCACTGAACGATTTATTCAGACGAGTTTCGACCAGGAAACGCACAACGCACATGCACGGGAAAAAGAGGGCTTTTGGGTAATGAAGTATACTCACACAACACCGCCCAATTTTAGTTATATTAAACACATTTTCTTACTATTAAACCACTAGTTGTGTTACTTTGTTAATAAATTGTGAATTAGAAGAAATAAAACATTTTTTTCCAATCCAATGTCCTGTTTTTGGTGTTTTTTCAGAGGGTTGGAACGAATTAACGCTCCCACCCCTCTCTCTGTCCGTCTCTCTCTCTCTTCCCCCTTCGAAATGCGTCTAATTTTACTTCTATTAAACACATTTTATTACTATTAAACCACTATTTATGTGTTACTTTGTTAATAGATGACAAATTAGAAGAAATAAAACATTTTTTCCAATCCAATATCCTGTTTTTGGTGTTATTTCAGAGGGGTGGAATGAATTAATTTGTTTTTAGTTCATTTCAATGGGAAACGTCTGCTCGAGTTACGAAAAGCTCGAC
This sequence comes from Stigmatopora argus, assembly GCF_051989625.1. Taxonomy (NCBI): domain Eukaryota; kingdom Metazoa; phylum Chordata; class Actinopteri; order Syngnathiformes; family Syngnathidae; genus Stigmatopora; species Stigmatopora argus. The sequence continues at coordinate 5,242,434 of NC_135403.1, forward strand.
ATACGATCTCAGTCCCGGAACGGATTAAGATCGTATGTCGAGGTACCACTGTATGTTTCTTTTTCCCTGTGCATTTTTTGGGTAGTGCGATTTATAATCCGAAAAATAGACCTTTAGGATTAATAGTGTACACCACGATCCGCACAGGAAAAGCCAATTAGTGCTGACCACTCAGTGCTCTACCACAAATTAACAGGAGTTCAATAGACAGAATTAATAATCATCCCTAAATCTTATCTTGCCGTCATTAAGGTTCTGAGTGAGCTGAAGTCTGGGACGTCTGACTTTGTCCAAGTATCAGGATATAATATGGATTGGTGATTAATTAATCAAAAAACAAGTCAAATATATTTTAACAAACATCAAAGTTGTTGACTGCAAGAGAAACACTGATTATTCTGGAAAAACAAACAAACAAGAAGATTACGTAAAAAGTAACATATGAGATTTGCAAAAGAAATCCAGAAAAGTAATTTCCTTTTCGGTATTTAATTGAGACACTTGCTGAGTTTGTTTTTATTTGTACTGAAGAATAAAAGTACAAAAAGTGATGTTCCTTTTCCAGCAAGTTATACGTGCCATATCTCAATTTCACCGAGCAAATACATTCATGTAGGAGTGAGTAGATTATTCACCCGTGTCACATGGTTTTCATTTTCCAGAGCAAGCGGTTGTGACCATAAACTAGATGGTTGTAAACAGGTTACAAATGCATATGTTGGGAAACGGTTCTGTCGGCAAACGCTTATTATCAATTTTGTAGCCTGCAGTCACTAAAAGCCGTGCAAATGATGAGTTATCATTATTAGAGTTCTAGGCGACACATACATTCTTCCCCAGTTTCCTTTTTCCTGTCTTTTTCACAGAAAAGCGATGACAGCAGCTATGCTCAATACAGGAAGTCAGCAGAATATCATCTACGTTTGGGGAGGCAGAAAAGTCCATTCATTCCCCACTAAACAATTTTCTTCGAATGTATGTGTCTTATATTAATATAATGGTATACATGTAGTGATCTCAACTCATTTTCGGAACCGTTTTATCCTCACTAGGCTGGCGGGGGTGCTGGATCCCATCCAATGTTCCCTCTAATTTTTCGTTGGTCTGAGCAGAAAGTCAACCTCCCTGAGCGCACTGAGTACCAGTGTGAGCGACATCATCGGTACTCGGATGATTCGCCTAAAGACGTTTCGCCGACGGACGTTTGACAGACGGGCAGGTCGCCGAATGGACGTTTCGCCGAACGTTCATTCGGCCGAACGGAGGTTTCGCCGAAACGGGATTCGCGCGCTCGCCCCGCCCCCGGATCGTGTGTGTACAAGTTTTTCAACCTCGGCCCGCGGGCCATATACGGCCCGTTAGGATTTTTAATCCGGCCCGCCGCCGGTGTTGTCCAAATTATAGTAAAAATCTATGTTAGTCTACCATCAATGGCAGCCCGGGAATAAGCACTCTTGGGCGGGCAGATGTAGCAGAACCGAGCCGTAAAATGACAGCAATCGGGTCAAATCCATCCTAAAACAGCATTTAATGATTAAATACAAATACTGGAGCTCTTTGGACATTAGAACCGAGCCCAGGGAAGTGAATTCCTTGGTAAAATGTCGTGATGATATCGCGATGGAGGCAAAAAAACGTCTATATACGTCCATTCGCCAAACGGCTCAAAATGCTCTCAAATTCGGTCAAATCCAGCCGAAAACAGCATTTAATGATTAAATACAAATACTGGAGCTCTTTGGACATTAGAACCGAGCCCAGGGAAGTGAATTCCTCGGTAAAATGTTGTGATGATATCGCGATGGAGGCAAAAAAACGTCTATATACGTCCATTCGCCAAACGGCTCAAAATGCTCTCAAATTCGGTCAAATCCAGCTGAAAACAGCGTTTAATGATTAAATACAAATACTAGTATTTGTATTTAATCATTAAACGCTGTTTGAACGAACGTTCATTCGGAGACCTGTCCGTCTGTCAAATGTCCGTCGGCGAAACGTCTTTAGGCGAATCATCCGGTCACGACATCATCATTGCTCGCTATGGGCACACCAGTATCACACCTGCCACAAGCAGGTGCATGTCAATGTTCCCTCTAATTTTTCATGTAAAACATGCTGTAAAACACGAAAAACGAAAAACATAAGTGGACAGAGCTAATGCTACTGGCTGCCGCTTAAACGGCTCCATCATGAAGAAAGGGGTAAAAAAAAAAAAAAAAAAAAAAAAAAAAAAAAAAAAAAAAAAAAAAAAAAAAAAAAAAATCCGTTTTTTTTTTTTACTGCGCGCCATAGGATTTCTGCTGCGCAGAGAAGACGAGAGTAGTGCGCAATTGCGCACGCGCGCAGCTTAGAGGGAACAGTGATCCCATCCCAGCTAACTTCGGGCCTGAATTGGTGGCCAGCCAATCGCAGGGCACAAGGAGACAGACAACCATTCACGCTGACACTCGTAGCTAGGGGAAATTTAGAGCGTCCAATCAGCCTACCATGCATGTCTTTGGAATGTGGGAGGAAACCGGAGAACATGCAAACCCCACACAGGTGGACCAACCTGGATTTGATCCCAGGTCTCCCACTGTGAGGTCGAAACGCTAACCACTCATCCACCGGGCCGCCCTATGTGTAGTGATATAGGGGTTATTATAAAGGAGTAATAATCATACCCATTTGTAAATTCTCTGCAAATAAACAAACGATTTAAAGACTTTTACAAAGCCTTGCGACAGTCTGTTTTCAATCTGCAACAATCAGTCTGATCTTCATTAAATCTGCAACAATCAGTCTGATCTTCATTAAATGATTTAGTTGGAGGTTGCAGATTTAGTCAAATCCAATTGTGTAAAAGTGCTGGTGCTGTTTTTTTTAATGTAGGAGTCATGTATATAGTATGCTGGCAGGATTTAAAACATTTAGGAGACTATAGTGCCTCAGCAGGAATTTAGACACTGGATTGTCACCTACATTTAGAAAATCGTAATTAAAAAAATTGTACATTGTTGACAGCCCTATTAGGTCAATCAATACAATGAGGGCGTGACACTAGAAAGAGGACGGATAAAGTGGTGCAAGATGTAAAAAAATAAAAATAAAAAAACCTTCCGGGTGCTTGTCACGTATAAAACGACCAAGCACCGTCTGCACATATGACTTACATTGACAAGCGCATTGGAAATAAAGTAAATGAAATGTAACACAAGTGCATTTGTTGTGAAAGCTGAGGCCGAGCCTGTTTTGCTACCCATCCACTGCAATTAGCTTGAAAATATTAGCTACCTTCGGCGTTCGGATGTGTTCCATGTCTCCAAGGCGTAACAGCTGTCAGCGACTTCAGAGTTCACGCAATGCCTTCAACATATAACTCTATCATTGATACAATCGTATCAAAAATGTATTACGCAAACAGGATGCTACGATCTTGAGCGGATTCAGTATGTTTATAGTCATTTACTTCCCACTCCAGCATCCGCGTAAAGTGCGAGAAAATTAACCCATCGCTAAGTGCATTGCTTTTCAAAACAAGAGCACTCAAGGGAACTGTAAATCAAAGTTGTGATACTGTAGAATCGTAATCAATTAAATTATTGTAATGATTTATATTGTTACATTTTATGTGGTTTATGGCCGTAATATGAACTGCGTGTTGTCATAGCATTTTGTCCAAATTTACTTTGAAATGAAATTCTACAGTCGCGGTTGTGTCGAAAACTTGTGCAACACGTCACGCAAGTGGGAAGAAGGCATGCTCAGTATAATGGAGTTATCACGCAGAGATCACATTTAGTGGGAGAGCTAGATGCAAAAGTCTGAATGGGCGGCGTTAAAAACCAGCGGCCATCTTAAAGCTTCTAGAGTCAAACATTCATTCATTTTCTGAATCGCTTATGTTTTTGGGATGTGGGAGGAAACCGGAGTATAATTTTATTTTAAAATATATTATATGAATGAATTAAACAGCAATTTAATAAAATTTATAAATTTAAACAGATACAAAGCAGAAACGAACATCTCGATTAGCTCATATATTGCTTTAAGGTATCTAGCGCAGATATTTGTGAAATCTCTAGTTTAATAATATATTTCCCAAAATGCAACAGCGCTTCGTTCAATTCATTTAGCAGGCGGGGAAAGGAAAATCCACACTATAAGCGGATTTGACAAGTTTTCTCTATTTAAAAAGGATATCTTAGGTGGGACGTACGATAAAGAGCAACGGGACTCAACCATAATCATATTAAAATAATGGATTTTTTAGAGAAAAACATTATTTTCATTTCACATTGAACGCCTCTGGCCCACACGCGGTCATTTTTGGGAAGCTAACTAGCATCACTGTGGCGATGCCGACTGGCTCGCTGCTCATGTGGCAAAAGTACATAATAGTTTGACTTGTAGATGGTTCATGCTTGAGGTACAATGTCTGGATTTAACTTCGGGACGGGAACACTTGGTACCACCACCACCACTGTTGGTGGGGGATTTTCTTTCGGTGCAGCAACCAGGTAAATAGAAACCAATGCGGCTGAGATAACATTAGCATAGCATTAGTAGACAGCGTCCTTAAAAACATCACTTGCCTATATTCAAGACGCTGTACTATTTAGACGTCATTCTGTGTCATTTGCTTTTGACCTAAGATTTTTTTCTTTTTACCGTGGCTTTAAGTGCACCTGCGGCCAGTACCGGTGGCTTCTCGTTTGGCAACGCATTGGGTGCTACTGCTGCTGTCGCCCCTGCTACGACCACCAGCACAGCTACAGCTCTTGGACTAGGAGGAAGTCTTTTCGGGCAAAAACCAACCGGAGGGTTCTCATTTAACACTCCAGCCACTGGTATGTCACACAAGGCATAGTTGTGGATCAATCTAGGGAACTTTATGGTCAAACCGAACAGCTTCCTATGCACAATTGAGCAAGAAGTCCACCCTAACTGTATTTTTTGGTAAATAATTATGTTTATATAGGACCAAAGTGCTTCTGGCCAATCCAAAATATTAATAAATGCTAAAACTTCGACTTTGCAAAGAAGATAATTGATATATACACCATTATTTTGATATGTGACTAAAGAATTCACTGTTCACCCTTCAATGTTTACAAGGAAGGGGGGCCGGTTTAGACCCAAACGACAATTGTTGCGCTATTTAAAAAAATCAGTTTTGAAAAATTCTTTTTTAACAAATAAAAGATTGAGTTTACACACTTGGAGCAGGTGAATACATTCAATCACTCGTCTATTAGGACCCAATAGCCGTTTCTGGCCACCATAAAAAATTCCAACTCTCTACGTTGCACGGTTTGGACATACGTAGCAAAATAATCTTAACACACACACACACACACACCCATAAATCACGTTTAATAAGGATTATCGAAAATATCCGGCTTGGAAAAGAGTGATACATTGACGCCAAGTTTTTGAAAGGTAGTTTTCAATTATTAATGACATTTTTTTTCTAGAGAAAATGCTGAAAATGAAAAATCTTCAAGTAAAAGTTTAACAAGTGGTAATATAACATTTTAATACAGTACCTTGAAAAACTGGTTTATTTCACTATTTTAGATAAATTCATACATTTCCCATGTTTTCATAAAACCTGGTTAGAGCAAATAAAACAATTTTACCTTATTCTTTCATTCATTTTCCATCCTGCATCAGGTTTTTGCTTACCTGACCAACTTTGGGAAGTAGGCAGGGGACACCCTTCACTGGTTGCCAGAGAATCGCAGAACTTATGGAGACAAACAACCATTTATTGACATCCTTACACCTACACACAGTGTTCCACTAGCCTAGCATGTTTTTGGATGTGGGAGGAAACCGGAGTACACAGAGAAAGAAGATTTATTGCCGTGTGCAAGTGCGAACTCTCAGCACACATCGTGTTCAAACTTCGTCCATTGCATACGAGATTACAGTTCTATTCATATCATATTTTTATGTCAACGCCAACAGAATTAAATTTCAGGCATACAAAAAATATCTACATTACACAGTGTGGAGCGTTAGTTATGCTATATTGAGGTTCATAGTGAAAGACAAGGTTCTAAGAATAACCTTCTCTGAAATGCAATCTTCAAGGTTCAAAGGTGACACTTCATACATGAAAATTAGCTGGTTGCAGAATTTGTAAACAAAGCACAATAAGTTTACAGTTGGTGCCACAAAAGTGAGGGAAGGAAAAACGTTTCGACTTTATGCACCAAGTGAAAAGCTTATAGTTAGCGGTGAGCGTGCACTTCCATTGAACATGTACAAATTAGAGCACTTCATGTTATTTCTTATTATATTTAATATAGTTTTTTTATTTTTACTTAAGAAAGACCATTTATTGTATTTGAATAGGTGGTTTATTAGAATATGCTGTCATATTAGTGGTTAAATTGTTTTTTTAGAAAGAATTGACAATATCGCATATTGGCAATAATTTGTGAGACTATATTTCAAACTGGGATCAACGATAAGGCAAAATCCAAATTTTGCGGGATGAAAGACGCTTTTTATAGATGCTATTGGGCTAATAAAATTGATTTTTAACATATTTCTGATCTCATACCATTGTTATGCTTTTCCTATGAAGGCCATCCTAACTGAAGCATAAACTCAAATTATAACTGTAGTCACTTCAAATACGTTAAAACGTAACATATTATTTCCAAATGGCTACAATAACTTTTCAGATATTTAAAGTGACAACAAATCTATGGCAAATGTGATATTTAAACAAGAAACATGAAATCAAGGCAAATGATTTGCCACACCAACTGACAGTCTGTCACATCATTGACGCAAGTCAAAGATAAGCATTTTTTATAAATACGAAAAGTGAAAAGTGATATTTCATCTAGTTAAGGCTAAACTCATGTATAACATAAACTAATCTAGATGTAATTCTCTACTGGAAATAGTATCTGAAGCAATTACACATTTCTTCTGTTGTGCAGGTGCTGCTGCTCCCACTGCTGGACTAACATTAGGTAGACATGTTTCTTGAGTGGTTTTTGATCCTGTTCCTTTCAATGTCATTTTTAATACATATTCCAAATTTATAGAGAGACAGTATATGAAATGGAATTCCTGTGTGTGTCCAGGGGCCCCAGCTGCCACAACAGCCCCAACTGGCTTTGGTCTAACCTTCAACAAACCCACTGGCTCAGCTGCACCATTCTCCCTCACTGCTGCTACCACCACCCCCGCGTCTGTCCCTGGGGCAGGTTTAACATTCGGTTCCGTCTTGACATCGACCGCACCACAGCAGCCAGCAGCGACAGGGTTCGCGCTCGGGCTTGGGACCACAGCAACCACAGCAGCTGTACCAACTGTACCATCATTGGGCCCTGGTCTCTTTTCCAGTACGGTCACTACAGGTTAGCATACATGCAATGTCGGTACTCAGACATTTCGTCGAAAGACGTTTGGTCCCCGGATGTTTAGTCGACCGGACGTTTGGTAGAACGGACGTTTGGTAGAACGGACGTTTGGTAGAACGGACGTTTGGTAGAAAGGACGTTTGGTCGCCGGGTTGTTACTGTTGAAACCAGCTCTCAAAATTATAATCATGACAGAGAGAGTGAGTTTAATATCTAAATATCTAATATCAACAGTAAACTGTCATAATTTGACAGCGAGCGAACCCAGCGACCAAACGTCCGTTCTACCAAACGTCTGTTCTACCAAACGTCCGGTCGAGCAAGAGTCTGGTCGACCAAACGTCCGGTCGACCAAACGTCTTTCGACGAAACGTCCGGTCACGTGCAATATCTGTTGCAAAGTATTTATGTGATTCATAATGCCCATTTTCACTGTATGTTCCAGGTTTGGGTCAGCCAACTTTGGGAGGATTAGGAGGCGGATTAACATTAGGTTCTTTATTAAGTACTTCGACGGCAGCCCCAGCTCCCAGTATTGGCTTGGGTGGGATTGACTTCAGTACCTCCTCTGAAAAGAAGAGTGATGCCTTATCTGGAGCCACCGCCCAGTAAGTCATGTTGACCGGTACAATCGTCATTCCCTTGTTTGACCTTGAATTTAGTACTTGACAAGATGCACAAATAATTTGTGCATCTACTCAATTAGATGGCTAAATTGATAAATTGTCCCTGTTCCCCTGTCCTATTATATTAATTAACAGGATATAATTTACACTAAATGTTCTTCTTTAAAGGGACAGTAAAGCTTTAAAGGATGAGAACCTGCCTCCATTTATTTGTCAAGATGTTGACAATTTCCAGTAAGTGTACATCACAATCCAAAAATGTTTGCACGACGTCCAATCTAGATTATATGGCTTTTTTTTTTAACTCAAATTTTTTTTTTGTTTTTCCCCCAGAAAATTTGTCAAAGAGCAGAAACAGGTTCAGGAAGATATCAGCAGGATGTCATCTAAGGCAATATTCAAAGTCCAGGATGATATTAAGACCCTAAAGCAGCTTATTTCTGTCAGTGCCAGTGGTCTGCAGCGTCAGGCTTTGGCCATTGACAAGCTAAAACTGGAAACTGCACAGGTAGCTGAGAGACAAAAAAACATTTGGTCTCAGAAGGGCTCATTTAACCAGTGCCAGAAAGGACTATTCAAAACTGATTGCATTTTAAATTAATGAATTCCAAATGTCAACCCTCACTCTAAACTTCTTTTCACATTTTTGGTCACTTTAGGAACTTAAAAATGCTGACATAGCACTACGTACACAAAAGACCCCCCCTGGACTGCAGCATGAAAACACTGCTCCGTCAGAGTATGTATTCAATCACACTTTTCTTTGAATCTGTTTTATGTGAGGACATTTTTTTTAAATTTCCTTTTTTGTTTAGTTATTTCCGCTGCCTGATAGAGCAATTTGAGGTGCAACTGCAGCAATACCGACAGCAGATCGAAGAGCTGGAGAACCACCTAACCACACAAAGTAGTGGCTCTCACATCACACCCCAGGGTCAGGAAAAAAGTCACACATTGCATGATTTTTTAATTTTTTTATTCCCTAAGAACCTTTATATTAAAACAAAAAACATCCTGTTCTCAGACCTCACCATGGCTATGCAGAAGTTGTACCAGACGTTTGTTGCCCAGGCTGCCCAACTCCAATCTGTTCATGAGAATGTAAAGGTCAGCACAAACTGTATGAAATGACGTGTTCACCCTGATACTAAATTCTTTATGCAGACATCTGTAAAAATATGATTTGATTAAATTATGTTGCAAATTATTTAAATATGTTTATTTTTTTGTAAGCAAATTTTATACAACATTGTAAATAAATGATTTGCGCTTTGAAGTTAAATACACGAGTAGAGATGACCGATATGGGTTTTTCAGGCGTATCATCATTACCAACAAAGGGCACCGAATTGAAGCATAGTCGTGGCAAGTTTCAAATTGATTTCTTCATATCGGCTGGTCGGATTAAAAAATAAATACATTTTTTTAAAAAGAACAGTACCTATATACGCCAAATTGTCAAATATCACCTTCTATAAGCAGTTCTATTTTCTATTTATATTGTATTGTATGTAATTTAAAATTACATAATGTACTATACCTGGTTAAAAATAAATTAAATCATTTGAACTTGGTTCCTGCAGCTTCTTTAAAACTCTTAAAAGGCATTGAATTCATTTTCTTTAAAGTAAGGCATTGAAAAGTTTTACATTCAATTTTGAAGTTTTAAAAATTACGTTTTCAAGAGTTAAACAAAACTCCATTTATAGTCTCTTTTGGCACCAATACGGAGCAAATACAGAATTATAATTGTATAAATTTAACATTTTATGCATACAGTGACAACTAGAGGCACAAACAAAGTTGATCATTTTGTACTCTTTCACATTCCTCCAAGCTTCTTTGTTTGCTGGGAGCAATACGGAGCAGATCTCATTGGTTCTCGCAAGATTTCATGTAAATCTAACCAATGACACTGAAAAAAAAGATAACATTTTCCAGTAATTTTTCATTTGCATTCATTCATTTTCTGAGCCGCTTTTCCTCACGAGTCAGGTCAGGTACATCCTACTGGTTGCCAGCGAATTGTAGGATACTTTTCAATTTGCAAGTCTCTCCAAATTTTCTATTTTGTCTTAAGAATGAATCAGAAAGAATTAAGTGATGGGACTTCATGATTCTCTGTGTTTTAAAATGGGGCTTGACGTCATGTGTTTTGGTGTTAGCAATTACGTCATGTGCCCGGGTTTGTTTAATTGTGGTCGATTTCCTCTTGAATTTAGTTTCAAGCAGTCTTAAAAAGTCTTGGAAGCTTTGTAGTATTTGCATGACTTGTACCACAAATTGAGATTTGAGAATCAATAATGGTATAAGGACTTTTTCCCAGTTCATTTATATCACTGTGGTGCTCTCAGAAAGCAAAACAGACACTTTCCATCATGATTATTTTATTAGTATGGTTTCACTCTTGATAAAACAAGTAGTGTAACTTGAAATTGTTCTGCTTTTGTATTTTCAATGTATTTCGTGGTTTGTCTATAATCTTAATGTCTGCTGTTCTTTTTCCCCCAACGTTGTGTATTTTAGATTTTGAAGCACCAGTACCTCTCTTACCGCCGGGCGTTTTTGGAGGACTCGACTGACGTTTTTGAGTCCAAACGGGCGTCAAACAGGAAATGGCAAAGCACGCTGCGTGTGCCCACCGGTCCAGTCCCGTTCTCAAGTGTGCCAAATGCTGCAGCGGTTGCCATGGCAGCCACTCTGACCCAGCAACAGCAGCCGAACCCAGGTCTGACTGCCTACAAATTTTAGAATGTTCTCGGCTAGTTTTGGGGCGAGTCATTCATTGCATTTTATTTAATTTATAAATATGGTGATATTTAAGTCAAACTGAATGGAGGAAAAGAGATGTTCCTTGTAGGGAGGGAAAGAGGAGTGATGGAAAATATTTATTTTGACCTACTTTCACATCTGACACTATATAGGCTAGATTCATAATATCCAAGAATCTAAAGATTGAACTGATAACTCCACGTTATTTTATACTTGAATGAAGCCCACGCAATCAGTATTATGAGAATTTATTGCAATGTGTAGATATTTGGCCCATGAAAAAATGTGATTCTAGATGTAAACTCCATGTGTGGAAGCTGCTTTACTTACTAATTAAATGACTGATTTTGATACAGCTTTTGAAATAGGAAAATGAAGAATTTATTTTTAAATAATATTAAAACTGGTGGTTCCAAAGCAACCCATTTCTGCTCAACAGGGTAATAGGCAGCACTCTTTTAAGAGGCGAAAAAACTCATGGAAATGAGTAAATGTAGTCGTGATCATGCACTGTCAGTTATTCATTTTTCCATTGAAACCATATCAATATTTTAATCAAAATCCAGAAATGTATAATACAAGTAATCCTTTACTCTTAGTACACTATTATCATGTTTATACACTGACCAGTAATATTCCGCTGGCTAAGCACTTCACAGCACAACTTGACAAGCTAAACCACAGCAAGATTACTTGCACAATATGCCGGATAAGTATTTGTGTATAATTTATAGTGAAGAATCAGCAATCAAAGTAGGTTCTAGAGCAATATATCACCTGGGAATGGTTAAAAAGGGAGCACCAGGCCTCATTGGTCAACTACCTGATCAAATCGGGTTTTTTGTAAAAAAATCTGCAGCCAAAGCTTACAAATACGACTGAACATTGTACTACTCTGTCATCGAACTGTTACCCAGATGAGTGCTGTTCATTGATTTCAGTGTAAACGTTGCTATAGTTTTTCAGTGATGACCTTTACTTTAGTGACACAAAGCTGCTTTCTAATATTTTATTTTGTTACAAGAGCACTTTGACCACTGCGTATTTCATGATTTAATATCAACACTTTATGGTTTTGCTCATTTCTGTGAGGGCTAGGCTGCAACCTATACCAGCCAACTATGGCAGTATTTAGGGGACACCCTGAATTTGTCTGCCAGCCAATCGTAGGGCACAAGAAGTTTAACAACCTTTCACACTCATAGCTAAACATAATTTAGTGTTCAACCAGGCTACCATGCATGTTTTTGGGTTGTGGACTGAACCTTCGACCTCAGAACTGTTAGGTGGGCAAGAAAAACTACTACTCATCCTACCCCACCCATGTTAATTTATTTAGGGGCCAACATGAGACATGCAGTTAAAAAAGCCTACTCATTTTGGATTTAAACAACTAAATGAAACATTTTTCTTCATATTTCTTTTAATGGAACAATCATTTAAAAAATAGTCTATAACAAAACAAGTGAGTTTCCATGTCGCATGGGTGCTTTTGATATAACCATTTGATTATTTTTTTCTCTGAGAATATGGAAGTGTCTTAATATATCCCAAATGATAATATTGGTATAAACATTAACCATGCAATATTGATTACAGGGCATTAATTGGCTTCAGTCCATTTTCCAAGCGTTCACACACATTGTGTTGTCATTCACGTCAGGCATTTCCTCTGTATAGCTCTAATATGCTGCTTCTTTGAGTATTTAGTGTTTTTGAGGGTTAAAAGCGCTGCTAGCACACGGAAGTCAAATGCCTTGCCCCTCCCCTGGGATGTTTTGAATGGATTTACCGTAATGCTTAGAATGTGCGGGAAGGCTATTTTTAGGGTGAACATCCGCTGGGTTGATCGCAATAAGTAGCATGCCGGCAAGAAATAAAACCAGTGACTCAACCGGTCAGGGCCATACAAAAATTGAATTTAGTGCACAAACAAGACGCACCGACCGATTGGGCGCATCAACCATTTTAGAGAAAATTTTAGACTTAAGTGCGCCCTATAGGTGTGAAAATACGGTAGTTTTTATATTTAGGTATATTTGACTGACTACTAGTAACAACATATACTGCCAACAGAGTCCCACGCTTATGTTCTCACAATGTGCCGTTATTGCAGGATCTTTATATGAAAATATTTAAGACGGGTGATGCTATAGTTGCGTGACAGGTTACTACGCTCTTCATCTTGCCATTGTTGTGAGACAGGTTACTCTCTTCATCTCTCATAGGCATACAGCTCTTTGCACCAAGTTTGCAGTATTCCACTACAACTTTTCTGAAATGAAGAGTTCATATTTGACTCTTTGGTTTAATAATAGTATTCAGTATGTATCGACCTACCAGTATCTGTTTGTATGTCCAATGGAACCATGGACTGCTTGGAAATGTTGCCATTTTTTTTCTGGCCCCAAACATCTTCATGGCACCATGTGTGGAAGTTAGATGTACCAAATGACTCAGGACTACAAATGACAGCTTTTTGAGGGGCTAAATTGCGCTAAAAAAGTTGTTTTCCCTGTTTCTTTGCACTTGCTTGAAATTGAGATTAGTTATGGTTTGTTTTTTCATTACCAATACGTATTATAATGAAGGGCTCGGAATAATAATTTAAGATTAAGATCTTCCAATTGCAATATTGATAACCTACATTTAAAAACAAGAAAATCCTCACAGAAATACAAGATCCTCAGCAACCATTCAGTCAAAAATATACGAAACGCACATCAAATAATTTGCAGGCTGTAAAGAGCCACACAATCTTCAACAGGTCCAAATAACTCAACTGCAAAGGACAAGCAAGCTAGGTACTTTAAAAAGACAAATGAACGCAATGTGACATGCACATTCCTTGGATCACATAATGTTAAAAATGTAACAATTTCTGGAAACTATTTTAGGCTAAATTTTGTGAATGTAAATAATACATTTGTCGCTCAGTATGCAAGGTTAAATTGGGCCATAATAATAATAAAATAACAGTCAACAAAATGTCCACTATTAATTAGACCTAGGCCTTTAAAAAATATTGGATTGATGAGTACAGATCCCTAAAATATCCCAACCAAATTTCACTGATTTGTCGATAAATTACAGAGTACCTTTTTTAGTTAGCGACGTCACCAAGAAAACCAAAGTGAGTGATATCTTGGGCCCTCCCTGCACGCAGTCTGAAAACTACACAAGTTAAATTAACATGTTTATGGAAAAAATATCCTGAAACTTGCAGCTGTCAAGACACTTTCCTTCACATGGTTTTCAATGTCTGCCCTATAATGTATATCTTGGGATTGAGGTTGTTACCCGCTGTTTTGACTGGCCAGTTCACACCATACTTTGACTATTGTTGTTTAAATATCAAATTGAATTAGTTGTGTGGAAGCTTTTTGATCTTGTTTTCCCTTTGAGGCATCTTTACATGGGATGTGTTGTAAGCTATAGATTTAACATCACCCTCAAAATATTGCTTCAGTTCCACACAGGAGGCATTTTTGTTTGGGTTAGTAGCTGCTGTTTGTGCCTGCACTGTGTGAAGAAAAGGAGCTGAGGGCATAGTGACCCAGAATAAGGCTTCCAAGCTGATTAGCTGTCGTTTGTGAGGGTGTCGTATTCCCTGAGCAGGACTTGTAGGCCAGAAATGGTTAGTGATGTGTTTCTTTGGTTGAAAATAATAGCATTGATCGCTGATTAATCATTAAATGGAAATCGACTAATTGTGATCTTTTGGAGATTGATGGGAGCACCTATACGAAATAGATTTGGTTTATTGTATTTTTATGCTTAATATGGTTTGTTCAATGTTCTCACCTAAGGGCTGCAGGATGATTTTACATTCTGCTTAAATAAATGGTCTCAAAGTTTATGCATGGAATTTATTTTATAATCAAATAGTTGGCAGCCAGAGGAGTCAGGACAAAGTTGTACTTTGGTCATCTTTTTTAACATGTCTTCCTTTTGTAGTAGGCTTGACAATTACTTTGATTTTATGTAGTAACACTGGTACTTCTCAACAAGAGTGCAGTACAACTGTCTTTTGGCTTTTCAAGATTGTTGAAAAAGTCTTTTATTTTAGCTGTCCTCATTTTAACCCAGTCAAATGTGCATGAAATACACACGATAGCTGTAAACACTGTCGAACAGCAATCTATTTAATTGTTTAAACTACTGGTTAGAAAACATGCAATTACTTCAACTCTAACGTATCACTAAATAGTGAGTGTGTGGTTTAGAAGTTTACAGTAACTGGCAGCCCTGAGATGCCAATCTTTGTCTTATCACTTCAGTGCTTTGACATGTATTTAATCATATTTAACCGATGCCTGTTGATAGTGTATTTAATATATAATATGGTGTGCCTTTAAAAACATTATTCAATAACAGTGTGATGTTGTTTTTTTTAACAGGAGCTAGTTCATTCACTCTGAAATCTTGAATCTTTGGAAACTTTTCAAATGCAGTAGCAGATAGTAGTAATTTTACAATTATGTTCTAAACTTGTTTGTGTCTGTAAATTGATTTGCTTATCAATTTGACAATAAAACGTTTTTTAAACAAAGAAAACCGTTGTCCTGGTTTATTTTCAACTGAGGCTAATTCATTAGATTTTGATGCCATAGACGGAGGCGAAAAAGACAAGTTTTGGAGTGAAAGAACTAGCCACATTTTTTTTAATCATTTTGTGCAATTGCAAACTAATGTGTAACTTTCAAAGTCAAACACTCCCCAAGTCATACAATTGATCTTGAATTATCTTTAGGAATTTTTTTGCCACAAATCTTAAATTGAGTAATGTGACGTCACACCCATACCTAAAATGTTTGATCTTTTCTGTTGCTTATTGTGTTTTCTGATTCCAACACAATGGAGTGTTAATGTGAATAGAACTAAAATTCAAGCGTACTGTGACATGAGTACCTTCTCACGCCAATTTATGATACAAATATGTATTATTACAGTCCATAAATGACCAAAAACTGACTAACAGATCTTTAGTTTTGCCATTACATACGATTAAGGTTTGAGTATGAGTAGTTTTTTTCAATAATTCACTTAAGACATCTTGCAATGATAAAGAATAGAGGGGTAAAACAAGTTTTTACATTAATTACGGTACTTTGTGCATATTTCAAAGTGGAAAATGTTCAGGTTTATGAGTATTTTTGTGATGATTTGTTTAGTAAAAGGAGGTGGTCTATCAAAAGCACGCTTTAAATGGAGTAAAGAATCTCTCCGTGTGCCATAGGGACCCAGGCATCCTTGGGTGGAGGGTTTGGCAACCCCTTTGCCACAGCAGTGGGCACTAATTTGGGCTCGACCACTTTGGGAGGTATTGCCTATGCTTTTGTTTTTTTTCTAAAAGTTTGGTAGTCTGGGGTTGCAGTGAGTGTTGACTCTAAGCTTGGCTTGTCACATTCGTCTGTATGCAGCTTGTGCGTTCACATCACTGGAAACCTCCATCTTTGCTTGTGTTCTTATGCACGTTTGACAGCTGTGGACTTTCCGCAATTTCAAAAGCATGCCCCAGACCAAAAAAAACTAACCTAAGTGGCCAGTTTGAATGCAGAGTCTAAACATTTTTTCTTTTCCTCTTTTTGAACTTTGCCATGCTATGTGCTGTCAGTACAGTCCATGTTAGCTTGTGCAGGCTCACCTAGTTTAATTAAACTGCGCCAGGGTCTGACTGACTCTCGTCTCACTCTCCCACAGGTTTTGGTGCAGGGCCAGGATTTGGTGGGGTGGGGCCTGGGGGTTCCTCTTTTGCCTTCACCTCCACCACTAAGCCCACAGGAGGCAGTCTGAGTGCAGGTACATGTTGATTGTAACACCCTAAGCATGATTTGCATGGATGAAGGAATAGATCTGTGTGTATGTTATTGATGCCCCCCTTCCCATCAGTTTCAAAATACAGTGGTACCCTGAGATACGAGCGTATGACAAGATTCTCGTAACTCGAGCGGAAGTTTCCCATTGAAATGAATGGGAAACAAATTAATTCGTTCCAACTCTCTGAAAAAAACACCAAAAACAGGATATTGGATTGAAAAAAATGTTTTATTTCTTATAATTTGCCATATATTGACAAAGTAATAAATAACGAGTGGTTTGATAGTAATAATGTGTTTAATAGGAGTAAAATTAGACACATTTCGCGGAGGGTAGACAGCGGCATGCGGGGGGCGGGGGCTGTTCGGGGGGGGCTTTATCCACGGCAACAATGCACTCGTAAACGAACAAACAAATTTGAATTAACTTGGATAACTATATACAGACACTCAACGTTTAATGTAACTTCAAACAAAACTAAATTCTAATCAAACAAAACTAAATTCTAATCTACGGGTTGATACCACCTGGACGCTCCGCCGAAGTCTTCAAAACGAACGCATCAAGAGTTGTTTTTGTCTATCCTTCAAAATATTTCGATAATGTCGCATACAAATGTCATCACAATAGGATAATGCACGACCACTTGCCAACGAGAAATAGTCTTTAAAGAACGATCGCGGGAGCATCTTTCCTTAGAAAGAATAACAGGAAATACAATAGTTGAGCTTACCCACGTATTGATTGTGGGTAATGAAGTTTTATTCTGAGAAAGGTTGCCATTGCCTATGGGTGTTGTGTGCACGAGTATACTTCATTACCCAGAAAGCCCTCTTTTTGCCCGCGCGTTGTGCGTTTCCTGGTCGTATGAGAATTAATCGTTCCGTGCTCGTAGATATTGTTATACACGAAAGATATGCAAAAAAGACCTGGCTTGGTCGCATCACGAAATTTTGATCGCATGACGGGCGAATTATTCCATCGAAATTTCCCTCGTAAGACGAGAATTTTGTATGACGAGCGGTCGTATGACGAGGTACCACGGTAGTTGAAATGCTTAAACTTGTTTGCAAATGGATTGAACTTCAGATAAAGTTCTTTAATGTGTTTGAAAATTAGGCTAGTTTTTTTCACAGACATACAGTCGTACCTCTACTCACGAAATTAATTGGTCCCAGAACTGTTTTCCTAAGTTGAAAATGTCGTAAGTAGAGCAGTACTTTATATGTAAACTCTAATTCGTTACATGGTCCTTACACAACTCTTAACTAAACCCTTTAAAATTGGTCAGTGTCCCAATTTTGTATGAAAGATGTGACAAACACAAGAAAATTATTTATTTATCTCTTAAAATGAGTAACAAGCAGACATAATCTATCCATTTTGAAATGCAGGGAAACAAGAGGAAGCTAACTAGGCAACAGAGAGCAAACGAACACATGAACACACATCTCATAAACGCAACATTAAGAATTCGAACAAAAACTTTAACATTAAACAACAAACATTGACGTTTTATTTTTTTGGGCAGAATATAATTTTTCACCCATTTCTTACCTTTTTGGATTTAACTTGCCCTTCTGCAGTGCTGGTTGACGGATG
The DNA here is from genome assembly GCF_051989625.1 of Stigmatopora argus. NCBI lineage: Eukaryota > Metazoa > Chordata > Actinopteri > Syngnathiformes > Syngnathidae > Stigmatopora > Stigmatopora argus. The sequence continues at coordinate 5,260,621 of NC_135403.1, forward strand.
TTTTGAAAAAAAATGTCGTCAAAGTGGGCGATAGCACGACTTGTGAACACTTTTTCTGGATGTTTTTTTCCATGAAGACAACGTTTGTGAAATTTCTGGAGCATTTTGTATTTTTGCTGTTGGAATGCTCGCTGCTTCCTCCTCATCCGCCTTCTCGTTATTCCTCCTGTATTGCCGAGTGTTCGTACAATACATGTAACTAAACTCGGCAGAGTTTGTTTTTATGCCCCTCTGTCTTGCTGACCACTTCTTTTCATTCGCACTGTTAATTTTTTGGGGAGGGATGATGATAACAGAAGCAACTGCTTTATCCACATGGAAAAACTCAACAAAAAACTCCCGTCAGGACTCCGTGATGACGAACGGTGGTCAAAAGTACATTAGAAAATCTTGAAACACGGATAGCGATTGTTGAGAGACAGCCAATGAGAGCCCAGTAGAGTGTCGCGAGGTTCTAAAGTGAGAATCAATGAATCCGCAACAATTTCAAAATAAAATAACGGATAAGGAAATGCATTTACTTTTTGGGGGATTTCATAACTTGGATATTTTTCATATCTCGAGGCACTCATTTGCATGTAAAAATCTTTCGTAACCTGTAAATTTCGTACCGGCAGTTTCACCTGGCAGCCTAGCACGGGTTGCAGGGTGCAGCTAGCTCTCTAGACCTATGATGCTTTTTAGGTTAAATGTGCTTCTTATTGTCTGATAGCAAATTAACTATCAAATGTTTATATACTACAGTAAATTTTCACAGGTGGTCCGTCGGCTGAGTGGTTAGTGCATCAGCCTCACAGTGGGAGACTTGGGTTCAAATCCAGGTCGGTCCACCTGTGTGGAGTTTGCATGTTCTCCCCGGGCCTGTGTGGGTGTTCACCCGGTACCCTGGGTTCCTCCCACATTCCAAAGACATGCATGTTAGGCTGATTGGACGCTCTAAATTGCCCTAGGTATTGGTGTGAGTATGAATGGTTGTCCGTCTGCTTGTGCCCTGCCATTGGCTGGCCACCAATTCAGGGTGTCCACCGCCTCTGGCCCAAAGTCAGCTGGGATAGGCTCCAACACCCCCCACGACCCTAGTGAGGATAAAATGGTACACTTGCACCGGTTAAAATGTTTTTTTGTAAACTTTCCATTCTCTGTCTAGGTTTTGGTGCTACCAACAACTCAGGCTTTAACTTCAGTAACCCTGGCATCAATCCCTCAGCAGGACTGACCTTTGGCGTGTCCAACCCGCCTGCGACCGGTTTCGGCACCACTGCACCGTTGCTGCAGCTAAAGAAGCCCCCTGCCGGTAACAAACGGGGCAAGAGATAAAAGACCCAAAGAAGTTTATATTTTGTGCATTTTTTAAAGCCTGATTTCCCAAAAGAATACAAATACTGGACACATTTTAGGGGTGCTTAAGCACTGGAAATGTTCTAGTTTTCCTATCCATAATTTCCCACTGCCTTCCATTCCATTCTATTTTAACTAAGATCTGTAGTCTAATAGGTCTGTTTATTACCCAAAGTGCCAAACACTGGGAATTCCCGTTTAGGGAAAATGATCATTACTCATATAAACATCATATAAATACCATCTTTGAGGTAGGACCAAATTCATTTTAGACATTCACTTTAGTTTAATGATACACATTAACTTGCATTGCTTTTGGGAAGGTCAGCTGTAGCTTATAAAGTTTGAGCAATTCTTGTCAAAGTTTGGTGACATTGCCCCGATCGCCGTCCAGAGAATTTAATTAGGATTAATAGATTTTTTTTTTAAAGCCTCAATAGTTGAATGCTCGGGAGTTCAGCTAGGCATAGTACTTTTATTTTTGTAAGAGGTACAGTGATGGGTGAAAATCATTGTTAGTCATTGACTCTTGAGAAGTTGTTTTTGTTTCAATTTATCATTGGTCAAACTGCAGTGCAAGTCTCAAGGTAATCAAAACTTAGAGATGCATTGTTCAGTGTTTTCATGCAAATGTTTCTGTGCTTATTCAGTTCCATGTGCACAGTTAAAAGTTTTCTTTGTATTGTTTTATTTTTGTCAATTCATCAATGGTTTAATGTTGTACTTTTATTTTTCAATCACTATCTGTACACGTATTTTGAAAAAGTTGTTTGATAATAAACTTTCATATATGATGTTTTGACTGTTTGTGGCATGTGAAATGTTTGTGAATGAAGTTTATCGCGGATATATTCAATTATCATTTTGCAACCCTTTTAAATAGGTAATTTGGGTGTAAAAATAAATTTTGATTTAAAAAAACTCGAAACCTACAGGCAAATATTCTGCAATACTGAGAATGTGTGGGAAAAAATACAAAATTATCATTTTTGGGTTATTTTTTTCGCTATCAGAATTGTGGATAAACATTTGATAAAATTTAACCATTCGTTCAAATGAGTGGTTTTACACAATATGGAAATTGTTTGCTAAATGCAGTACTCACCGTGCCGCCAGGGGGAGACATTGCGCCAGACAGAAAGTGACGAAGATTAATTTGCGAAAAAAAAGTTTGGTCCGTTGCTAGGAAACCGTGCTGCAAATGGCCGGTTAATGTAGCAAAAAGAAAACCTCTTCACCCCAAAGATTTATAAACGTATCGTTATCCTGTCAAGATTTCCAGCTCAACTACACACGAGGTAAAATATACGTTCACAGAGTTTTCTATATTGAAACATTATAGGCACCTGCCGTACTTACCAAAAATCATTTTAAATGCTTAGTGTTTTTGTTATTGTTGGTTAAAGTCATTATTTTTACATAACATCTGCAGTAGGCGTGATTATTCACTCTACGAATTCATTCTAAAGTTGTCGACAGCTTAAAATATTAGCGAAAACGGCTGTTTATAATCAATCACCAGAGCTAATCAAGATAGGTCGACGCGACCGTGACATCACCGACGATTTATTGTTAATCAAGGTGTTCGTAATATTGATTGATTTTTGGATATGCTACCTAATGAATGCCACTCTATTCATTTCAAGTGTTCCTCGCGTAGCAGTACCACGCTTCAAGTAAGTTATGGATGCACGCTTCGGTGCGTTAAATTGTGTTATCTCGCGGTGGTTGTGGTTCATTGGAATACAATTGTGTTTGCAGCCATGCCTCCACCGGAGACGATGTTCTGTTCCCAGCAAATAAACATCCCGGCGGGACTTCCGGAAGTTTTGAAGAATTTTTCTAAAGCAGCCATCCGAACTCAGCCCAAAGACCTGTTAGTGTGGTCTGCAGCGTGAGTGTCTTACTTTTTGATAGCAACGTCCCAAATGCTCTCTCAATGAAGACATTTTTTAAATCAATTCAGAATGCACACCACCTACTGCCATTGTTGGCTGCATACCTATCAACCTCGGCCAATTGCTCCCCTTATTAATGATTACAATTCCCCTTATTAAGCAATAATAAAAACGTACAAATGCAACCCGAACATATTTACTCACATAGGGCGCACTTAAAAGTCTAACATTGTCTCCAAAGTAGACGGGTGCCCAATCATCTCATCTCATTTTCTGAACCGCTTTATCCTCACTAGGGTTGTGGGGGGTGCTGGAGCCAATCCTAGCAGACTTCGGGCCAGAGGTGGGGCACACCCCGAATTGGTGGCCAGCCAATCGCAGGGCACAAGGAGACAAACAACCATTCACGCTCACACTCATACTTAGGGGCACTTTAGAGTGTCCAATCAGCCTACCATGCATGTCTTTGGAATGTGGGAGGAAACTGGAGTACCCAGAGGAAACCCACGCAGGCCCGGGGAGAACATGCAAACTCCACACAGGTGGACCAACCCGGATTTGAACCCAGGACTTTAGCCGCCAGGCTGCCTGAGCCAAAAGTAAAATACTAAAAACAAAAACATTTACAAGGTGCTCTGGCATTCAAGATGTGCTAATACAATAGTAACAAACCACCAAACTGGGATAGAGTCCGAACATCTGGAGCAGGAGTGCTCAAAGATCTACTTTTCAAGGAGCCAACTTTGCACGATCTACCCATTTTTTCCAGGCCCCTGACAAAGCTCAGCAGTTATATGCTGATTATATATATATACCTGATGCCAGCAAGACCCAAAATAGTGCAGGCAGGTAGTTATCATGCTTGGACTCGCGATAGCGATGTTTCCCCAACTCAAGTTCCATGTAAATTTTTACTACAAATTCACTCCTTGGATCGAATCTCTCATGCGATCTACCAATAGTAGTTTCACGATCGACGTATTGAGCACCACTGATCTGGAGCTTCATTTTAATATCTGGTAGCTAGGACATGTCGCTGCAATGATCAACCTCTTGGCTGCATTGAATATGTTAGCTGGCCAATTTCACTTTGATTTGGTTTTTTTTAGAACTCTGACAAAATGTAAGATATGAATCACTTGAGTTTATTGATTGTTTTTTTATGTGGAAAGTAAGAGATGTCTGGACTTTATTGATATGCCTCTTGAAGGCTAAAATCAAAATACCTAGTTGAAATTCTCTCCAAAAGAACCAAGTCTAAATTTAATGATGTTAGGCGTATTTTGCGAGTTCAAATACTGTATGATATTCTTGGAGATTTTTCTGCCAATTAACTGATGTAAAAAATGAATTACAGTATGTGAAACACATTTTTTGTTCAATGGAATATCAATAAAAGAGTTAATTAACCCTATTTTTTTAATCACATCACATCTGGCCTGACTGACATCAATAAATGATCAAAACTTGCATTTGAATTGTCTAGCTTACAACAGCTGATCACCTTGTGATCACCTTGCATACACCAAAATCACCTCCGATTTCCCCTAATCACAAACAGATCTGATTTATAATAACAACAGTAATAATTCAGCCAGTCCTTTATTACCTCATGAGGTGGTAATAATGTGATTTTTTTGTACTAATCCTGGGTTCATATTTCACAGCTACTTTGAGGCATTGGCTAAAGGAGAGACTCTGCCTGTCAAGGATAGGCTGGAACTGAATTTTGGCAACCAGAATAAAGATGCGATGTTGACTCCAGGCCTGTTGAAGACGCTTCACAAACAGGTAGGTTGATATTGTATCTATTATACTGATGAACGTGTCAGACTTAGCTTTTGTTAGAGTGCAAAATATAAATTTGTACTGTACATTTCCAATCTTCTGATTACGGTTGGACTCTTACTGACCATATTTAGTATTAGTCATTACCTCAGTGATACTACCTACCCCATGTGCACCATTTAGGGTTTAATGCAGCATGAAATTATCTTGTTTCTTCTTCACAATGCATATATTGCCGTACTGCCCTATGTATCATTTTATTTTTCTGCTCCAATGTGTACTGTAGCTTTCTACTGCGGAAACATGTGGCAGAGAGGATTTGCAGGACAAATGGAAGGCATTGTGTCTGCCCATGGAACAGCTGGAGGACATGTTGATACTGGGAAACTTTGACATGGAGATCAGTTGGATGCAGTTTTTCGCACTGGGCTGCAGTGCTCTGGGAGATGTGAGCTTATTTACATTTTATTTTATTTGAATAATTTAAAGAGGGTTATACATACATTTAAAAAAAACTTTGGAGCTAAAAGGCTACACTGGATGCCTCATGGTGTAGTGCTTCACTCGCCTGATTTTGCTGCGGGCAGGCGTGGGCTCGATTCCCGCTTGTGGCGGTATGATTGTGAGTTTGTATGGTCGTGGTGCCCTATGGCTGACTGGCGACCAGTCTAGGGTGTAGTCTGCCTTTTGCCCAAAGACAGCTGGCTTAGGCTCCAGCAACCTCTGCAACCCTTTTGAGGATGTGTGGTATAGAAGATGAATGAATGAAAGGCTACACTGCAAGTGAAGAGTAACTTATTGCAGTCAGGGCGAGCATTTGCAGGTAATCCTCACTATGACGCTGACACTGAGAGACAGTAAATTTCAAGCTTGAAGAAATCTCGTGAATGGTGTCTTCAGTGACAATTACGTTGTGGAAAAGATAAAAGTAGATGTTATTCCACACCTTGACCACATGGGTCCAGTAAAGCTATGTATTCACCATGCTGTGCTGTGTGTTCCAACCTCGAATGTATATTGTCGTTTTCAAGTCTCTCAAGACCTCCCTCAAGGTCGCCTGTGAGATCCTGACCGAAGATGAGGAGGGAGGAGCCGCGAGGATCCCTTTTGAGATATTTTCACTACTGTGCACGTACCTTGCTCACCTGGACCCGGATATGCCACGGGGCCACGTCGACGGCTTCCTCACAAGCCTGGAGCCACAAGTGTAGGTTCATTCTGTGTATATACATTCATTCATTTTCTGAACCTCTTATCGTCACAAGGGTGCTGGAGCCTATTCCAGCTAACTAGGGGCACCAAGCGGGGACACCCTGAATCGGTGGCCAGTCAATCACAGGGCAGAAGGAGACGGACAACCATTCACGCTCACACACATGTATACTATACATATTTATATATAGTGTGTCAGCCTCACAATTCTGAGATCAAGGGTTCGATCCCCGGACCCGGACCTTCTGTTTGGAGTTTGCATGTTCTCCCCGAGCTTGCGTGGGTTTTCTCCGGGAACTCCGTGTCTCCTCCCACATCCTAAAAACATGCAGCGTAGGCTGGTTGAACAATATAATTGCCCCTAGGTATGAGTTGTGAGCATGAATGGTTGTCCGTCTCCTTGTGCTCTGCGATTGGCCACCAATTCAGGGTGTCCGCCTGGTCCCCGAAATCAGCTGGTAGAGGCTCCAGCATCCCTTGCAACCCTTGTGGGGATAAACGATATAGGGAAAAATATATATAGATATATGTGTGTGTGTGTGTGTATATATGTATATATGTGTTTGTGTGTGTGTACATGTATATATAGATGTATGTGTGTGTATATATGTGTGCGTGCGCGCGATTGCTTGGGGGTACAGGCCCTGAGCCAGCCACCCTAAACCCTAAAGGGGACAATTGATATACTACAGTAGACGATAAATGGATGCATAGAGGGTAGTAATCATAAATGTGAAAATATATATGCCCAATATTGTCGAGTGGTTTTTCAACTCTACAACTGAAAATTCTGTCCTCTGGTCTAAACAACTCCCAGTCCCTTAGGGAGTTGAACCTGCAGCCAAAGTTGGCATTGTGAGTCCTGATGCGATGCTTTCTCAGTCCTGAAAACAAAAGGCAGAATGGATTACCATGTAGTCCCCACCCACCTCACGGAGTTAGTACATTAGTGGAAAGGAAGAAAAACTCAACAAAATGACAGCATTCCATTAATAAATAGTTTGAGCAAGTAGTCCTTCTAGCACATTACTCCAAATTGTTCCCAATTACGAATTAACATTATTAGGATTGGCAGGCTCAGTGAGGCTTTATCCAACTAACACTGTTCTGTTTAAAGTCAGGTTAGAGCGTTTTAATGAACAGCAACAGACGGAATTAAACTGTCAAATGGACTTCATTGCATTTTGCCTTTCTCTACTGGCAAATAAGCATGTTATAGACAATTTTCGTGATGTAAACATAACAGAAAATCTGTCAGTTTGCTTTCAAGGTTGAAAAGCACACATACTACACTCGGTACACTTTTTTATAATGACCTTGAGTTTTTAGAAAGTTAAAACATGAAGTAATCCATTAATTCTATGTCCACTAGCAACCCTTGTAAACATTGTAAACCACCTCTTGCTTTTTATTTAATTAATATTTTAAATGTTTTCATAACATTTTTGAAATACCGTCAATCGTTATAAAATCAAATTAACAAAGTACTGTGAGGATTTGCTAAATCTTTTGCTGAAAGAGGTCGTGTATCTGCTAAGGAAGAAACTACTAGTTTGATGAGAATCCACAGGAATTAGTTTCCAGGCAGTATGAAACAGTTCATCCACCGGAAGCATAAGCACTCCACCCTACTATTGCGTAGTCACCCTCCCTGGACCAGAAAATAGCATGATTCATAAACAGATGACAAAAGAATATAAACATGCTTTTCTATACATTTTTCCCTGCCTTTGTTACTAGTTCAACTGTGGCAAAGGTCTGCTCTAAACTCAATGAACTCAAAGCAATAATTTATAAACAGTTCAAAAGCTGTCATTGTATCTATGAAATTATTTGTATTAAAACATAAAGGACAAAAAATGCTTCTACAGATCAAGATAAAAAAAAATCAAAACAAGAACTTTGTCCAAAAACGTTTTAGTGGAGTTGCTCTATTGTGCCTAGATTTTAGAAAGCATGACATCATGGTAAAGATTTAGCGGTTTAGGAATCTTGGCTTTAGTGAGGACTTTGTTGCTCAACAAAGTGGTGGTTGTGTAACATGACGTACGATTGAGGCTACATGTATCTTACAGAGAAGAGTTTTTGTAGAGAAATACATTCAGTATTGCTGAAAATAATCGGATATATTGATTCAGCAGACAGCTATTTACTTATGTCTTAGTAAGGTATATTTGCGTTTCTATACTTGTCACACTAATTTTGGGGAGTCAAAGTCAACTTGTGCCAGTGAATGTTTATATATTTACACATATATACATATATATGTATATATACATATATGTGTATATATACATATGCACACATATATACGCGTATATATATACATATACACACATACACACACACAATCACATGCACATACACACACACATGCATGTACACGTACACACACGCACATGCACATGCACATACACATGCACATTCACATACGCATACATGTGTATGTGCACGTACACATACACATTAATATACACACACAATCACATACACACATACACACATACACACATACACACATGCACACGCACACATATTATGGGAAGTGGATTTTAAATGCTGGCAAGTCACGTCATTTGATGCAAGTTACATCTGAGCACTGCTATATTCATAGTAATAGACCATGTATATAAACTTGCACATTCACATTATCTCAGTTGTTTTTAATTTCCATATTTTTTAAATATCACACTGACATTTAAAAAGCTTTGTGTATGCTATTAATAGTGACTGAATTATCATAGGGGCTAAATGTAGGTTCATGTTAAAAAAAAAGTTTTGTATTGCAGGAAAGTGCAGCACGGGATGATCAAACCTCTTGACTTCATCCATCGGGAGGATATACAGCCACCTTGTAACTCATCAGACTAAAATTGGGCAAAATTGTGCCATGATATGAGTAATATGCAAACACCTCGCTCCATATGCTGAATGACATTCAGCTAAAAAGAATTCTTAACTGAGGTAAGTACATCTGGATGACTTGATATCTGAGAGCAACTCCTATAAGTACTGGTTTTAACTGTCAGTCAAGCACAACACCTCCTGCTTCCCTTTTTACCTTATTGAACATACGGACATCATGGCCAAAGAAGATGCTTAATTTATCACTGGTACAGCACTAATGCTCATTTATTCAACAATTAAACAGTAATTTCCATGAACTCAATAATATTGAGCTGTTGACATGGATGTTATCGCTCGCTCTTATGTCCACACGAGGTGATAGTTTGCAATTATGTACTGTATAATTATTTTTTATTCAGCTTCAGGAAGATGCTAACAATAAATTATGATACAGGTATATGTGTTGGCTACATTGGTTTGAGACACATGACCAAACATCACTAAGAAATAATATAATTACTAAGTGTCGTTGTAGACTGATTGAAATGGCTTCATTACTGTCTAAATTGCTGCCAGTGGAACATTAGACTTGTCTTTGTTCACTTGGCAGCTCAATTGAATTAAATGGCCTAAGCTTGTCAATAGGCCTTTTGTGATCAGTCTTTAATGTGAAAATAGTGGTAGTTCTGGTTAAATCTTAAAACAATCAGCACTTTAGCCTTTTGTGGCAAATGCTAAAGAGGAAAAAAATATATTACGAAAGAATGAACAAAGACAAACTAGCATCTTATGCTGCATATAACACTACTAGATTTTTAGATGTGTGGGCAAGGTCTTACAAGGTCATGTAAAGTCATCACTGCTGCGAAAAGTTTTTTTTTTTTTTCATTTAGAAAATGTCAAAGTACAAGCACTGGATGTAAAAGCAACATGGAGTGACATTTTGTTAATTAGGGTTTGTGCTTGGAGAATGTCATCAGACGCATTTCATTGAATCCAAGAACGAATAGTTGGACAATTGGGAATATAATACATAGTAAATTGCTCTGTTGCTGATGTCCAAAATGATCCAAATTCCATACAAAATGTGAATTTGTTAAAAGCACTGTAATCGTTATATTGTTTACGAGATATAAGTACAGTATTTTTAACCAAATGACAGTTATACATTTTGCCATCATACAAACATAAAGTGAACCTTAAAGAAATTTTCGGTACAACAACATGCTATGAAACCTATATAATGATTTAAATTTACAGTCATTTTATTGCTTATTGTGCACTAAGCAGCAAGACCATTTCATGTTTTATAATTCTACTTTCCTCTTGCTCTCTGTCATACTGTGGTTGAATCACCCGAAAGAAATGTTAGAAAAGCAAATATCTACATTTAAGATTTCAACCATAAAGATTGCATATGTAATGATCAATTACTATAAGGTAAAACAGTAAGTCCATTTGTTAGACCTATCAGCTATTCAATAAGATGGTACGAATATACAGACCTAGTGTCCATATACAGAATGATGACACAAATGGAATAAATAGCAGGGCTGCCAACTACTCCGGAATTTCAGGAGTTTCTCCGGAAATACAACGCAAACTCCGGGACACCGGACAACCTCCCTAAACTCCGGAAATCCCCCCAAATTTTCACTAATTTATTATTTTTTTGAAACAACCAGTTCGGAAAAGTACCAAATTTCCAATTTAAATGCCTCAGAATTCACACCATCGCTGCGGCTTCCGCCTTTCCACTCTAAACCGGAAGAATTCGGTAACACGAGTAAATTGTGAATCATCCGAGTTACATGTTCTGACGAATAATTCGTCCTGTGCGACTTCAGCGTGGCAATCGATTCGAAATCAATTTAACATTTACGTTTTTGTTTTTGTTCATAATGGAAGTAAGTACCATTAAGGCTAAACCACCAGTCTTTTGTTTTGAAACAAATCCTATCATTTATTGGGTTGTTCTAAAGGAAGTAGTACTATCCAGCACTGGTAAGTCTTATCAATATGCCTGCTCGGGTTAAGTGCAAAATGGATGGCAATTTTGATGAAACTGCTAATAAGAAACCCAGACACTTGCAGAAGTTTATTGGTTCATATTCGACGAAATATCCCATATTGAAGCCGTCTCCAAAATGACTGACATTTACAGATTGCACAACATGCAAGTGCAACTTCAGTGTGACATATGTTGCAATTACTAACGCATGTAGAAGGACCCAAACACAAAGATAAACTTATTTTCATTATGCTGTACTTTTTCAATAGTTTGCAAAAAACATAATATTTCAATTAATGTAAAAACATGATAACAGTTTGATTTAAATTGTCCTACGGTTATTTTTTACATTTTATATCAATTTTGTGTGAATCGCATTCACTCCGGAAATAGGACAAGGCTACTCCTGTAATGGGGTCGACGGAGGTTGGCAGCTCTGGAATAGGTTGTGACTTGTTCCGAAAGAGGTTGTTGCTGGCCCCCATAAATAAATTACAGCTTCCTACTTATGGTTAGTTTGTAACTGGTCTGTAAAGTACAGTTTTGTTTGTTCACAAAAATAGCCACGTGATAGCCATTACGTTTTATAGCCCTCTGTGGCCCACTGAATCACCCAACAAAATGACTTTGGTTTGCTTTGAATATCCATGAGAACATTGTAGATCATTGTTGAATGCAATATTGATGCTGTGTCTAAAATTGTGTTAATTGCTACTTCTTTAAGTTACACATTGAATTGTGTGTGCATAAAAAATGTTTTCTTCCCTCAACATGTTTGCTTTCAATTTCTTAAATTGGGCTTCAAAAAATTCTCACGCAAAATAGAAGGTAGGTAATCAGTCGCCAGCTGAGCGTGAGTGCCACCTTTTAAAGGTGTCAGGGGCTACCGTCATTGATTGGGAATGTTTTACAACAGCAGTGGAAAATCAACTGTGTTTTCTGAATGTCCTCCAATTTACAAAGTCAGTATAAATGTTTGCATTAATAAAATTTACAGTACCCAGAGAAAACCCACGCAAGCCTGGGGAGAAAATGCAAGGAAGGGCCGGATCTGGGATCGAGCTCAGAACTGTGTGGCCAATGAGGTGAACCACTCGCCCGCGGGCCTACCATTTTTCTACATGAATTAAATATTACCGTACTTTCTATAAGGTGCACCTTCAATAAAAAATGAAGTCATTTAGTTAGGCTTTACAATGAGGAAAATACAGTATTTTTTTTTAATCTTCATTTCTCTGGGTACTCAGGTTTCCTCCCACATCCCAAAAACATGCATGGTAGACTGTTTTAACACTTTAAATTGCCAGATATGCGTTTGAGTAAGTGGTTGTCCGTTTTCTTGTGTCCCACGATTAGTTGGCCACCAATTCATGCCTGTCCCATGCCTGGTGTCCATAGTTAGTTGGGATAGGCTCCATCACCCCCGCAACCCTTGTGAGGATAAACGGTTTGGAGAATGAATGAAAGATAAGCCGCCTTCTGTCAGGATATCATACCAATTACACCAGACAAATTGTTATCCCAGCCAGAGCTTGTACGAAAGATTTAGTTGTCTGTTCAATGCTGTTGTTGGAGCCTCGGAATAGCCTCCTAGATTAGTTTTGCTCGTGTCTTCACATCATTGTGAAGGATTTCACTACCAACCACACTGTAAGTACACCAACTAAACACTTTTACAATTGTGAAATTGCCGTCATAACAAATTCCAGGACACTTTTAGAACACAGTAGAGAACATATTTTAACACACACCCAGGTACAGACCTTTGCTGTCAGGCTTTCCTGAGGGCAAGGCATTCAGCTTTAAGACAGTTCAGTTTTCTTTTTACAGTGTATCTGCTGGACACCAGACTTCTGAATGTTGATGATAGACATGAATGATTAAGTGCTTTATTTTTATATTTAATTATATTTCTACTAACTTGACAATGTGCTATTGATAAAACTTTCTGATTGTGAAAAAAGTTGTGCTGTAACTACTTGATGAAGAGATATTTATTTTCTCTACCACTTAGCCTCACAAGGGTCCCTCGAGCCTATCCCAGGTGACTATGGGCACCAGACGGTGGACACCCTGAACTGGTCGTCAGCCAATTCCAGCACAAAGAGACGGACCACCGTTCACGCTCACACTCATAGCTAGGGGCAATTTAGAGTGTTCAACTAGCCTATATGCATGTTTTGGGGATGTGGGAGGAAACCAGAGTACCCAGAGAAAACCCATGCAAAACCGGGGAGAACATGCCAACTCTACACAGTGAGGACCGACCTGGGATTGAACCCTCGACCCCAGAACTGTGAGGCCAAGCGCTAACCACTCGGCCGATGAAGAGATAAACAGCATGCAAATATGTACCCTAACTGCTAAAAGTGACTGTCGCTTACACAGCAACAACCCAGCTGGTACCATAGCAATGATGGGCGAGCCGCAGGAGATCAATTTCAACCCTCAGCGGGGGCATAGAACAAGGTAGGATGTTAATAGGCACACACTGGAACTAATGTACTTGTATTTTCCGCTACAGGTGTTCAGTCGTGATGCACTTAAAAGGGTAATAGTTGTATTCTCCCTTAATGATATGGTAAAGTTACAATGGGTGGTGTCAAGGGTTATTTTGAGTCCACCCGACTACCACCAACCTAGTAAGATCATTGCGACTTTCGTCTTCACTTTATGGAAAAACAATGTTCAATTTTCTATTTTGATTTTCTAAATATATCCCGTTTTATTCATTCAGTCATTTTCTGAACTGCTTTATCCTCCCTAGGCTTGCGGGGGTGCTGAGATTAATCCCAGCTGACTTCGGGCAGGAGGCGGGGGACACCCTTAATCGGTGGGCAGCCGGTCGCAGGGCACGAGGAGAAAACCATTTAGAGCAGGGGCCGCGTTAACGTCAACTCGATTTCATGTGGGCCGGACCATTTTAGATATAATATTTAGATTTTTTTTAAATAAATGGATTAAAAGAACTGGATTAAAATCCCTAAATATTCATTTTTTATAGATCTAAAACAAAGTTTATTTTAGCTTTTTTAATATATATTTTTTTAGATTTTACAAAATGATTTTTGAACTAAAAACACAGAAAAAATGATTTAAAAATGACAATTATTGATTTAAAAGGGGGAAAATCAGTAAATTTAATATACATCTATACTCTTCATTTTAATTTGATCCTAAAACAGAAAGTCGGCACTCATTATTTACTTTCCTGGGCCACACAAAATGATGCGGCGGGCCAGATTTGGCCCCCGGGCCGCCACTTTGACACGTGATTTAGAGTGTCCAATCAGCCTATCGTGTATGTTTTTGGAATGTAGGAGGAAATCTGAGTACCCGGAGAAAACCCACACAGGAGCAGGGAGAACATGCAAACCTCACACAGGTGGACCGACCTGGATTTGAACCCAGGACACGAGAGCTGTGAGGCCGACGCGCTAACACCTGCGCCGCCGAGCTGCCCTATACATATTTATTTACATACTTTTGGGGAAAATAAGTGACTTGAGTAGATAAATCGAGTGTTTATGGAATAAAATTGTATTTCATACAAACTCAAACAAGAAGATTTAGTGCTACAATAACAAAGATCCTAAATCGCCGTCGTAGGAACGGGACAACGTCGTAAACCGAGTACAACTGTACTTTTATGGGAGGAGGACAGAAGGAGGGGAGGGGGAGAGGGTTGTCGTCCCGGGGCCATCTAATCGGATTAGGAGACGGCATGTTCTCTTTTGTGTGTCTCTCCCCGCCCAACATCTCATGTTTGGATGCACAGTGTTTTCAATTGATACTTATTGTAAACGCTCTATTCATTTATTCATTGAAGGCTCCACTCACTCGCAAGACTGATGGGCACCCGGGCGATATGACAGTGGACCACCCAAGGAGTGCATGAGGAGTGTGTACCGTAAACTTTTGGGCCCAGACATTTTTGGAATTGGAATCGAGCCTGGTGGAGAAGGCCAGTCCTATGACCGCGCCCAGATCGGGGTTAGATGGTGCTGATCACGGACGACAGGGATGGGGGAGTCGCAGCGTCGCTCCGGGTCAAGCAACCCCAGCAGCAGCAGCACAAAGCCGGCGCGGGCATCGCTCAGGTCCACCCGACCATAGTTGAGGAGGACGACCACCTTGGCTCGTGTGAGGATGACGAAGAGAACGATGATGATGAGGAAGATTTTGAAGAAGTTGACTTCGAGGACTTGGACGACACTAGGAGCATCGCGTCCGATGACTCCTTCTACCCGCCCGATGATGATGCGTTCGCGGACTCCGAGCGCTCCACGTCGCCTCATAACCCGGAGCCCGTGTCGTTCTTCCGGGCGTGCTGCACCAACAACGCCTCTATCGTTCGGATCATGATAAGGCATGGACTCAGCGAGGACGAAGTTATGCAGGAAGACCGTAACAACAGGGTACGTATGTCGCTCATACATATGTAATCACTTTTATGATGGCCACTTCATGTATACACAGTAGTTTTGTTAGAGAAAAGTCTGGTTTTTATTGGTCGGAGTCTAGGGTAAGTTTTGCACTCAAGCTGGTTTCTGGCGAGAAAATAAATAAATCTTTCAATAAATGTTTTTTTTAACCAAAAGAACAATTATTTAGAAATAAAACTTTGACTGAAATGAATGAAAATTTAAACTCTGGACCAGTTAACCTCACGGGTTGCGGGGGTCCTGGAGTCTATCACAGTCATTAATAGAACTAGAATTGGGTTCATCATTATTAAAACATTGACTAAAATGAATAAAAATGTAAGATTACATAATTAATATATATTAATGGGGAGGCCCGGCGGATGAGTGGTTAGCGCGTTAGATTCACTGTTCTGGGGTCCTGGGTTCGAATCCAGGTCGGTCCACCTGTGTGGAGTTTGCATTTTCTCCCCGGGCTTCCGTGGGTTTTTTCCGGGTACTCCGGTTGCACCCCACATTCCAAAAACATGCAAGGTAGGCTGATTGCCCCTAGATATGAGTGTGAATGGTCCCCCACCTCTGGCCCGTAGTCAGCTGGGATAGGCTCCAGCACCCCCGTGACCCTAGTGAGGATAAAGCATTTCAGAAAATGAATGAATGAATATATATTAATGATCACTCCCTGCCCTACATTGGATACAAGGTTGGCCTATTAAGAATGGATGGAATTAGCTCACTAAATAACTAGTGGATAATAATGAATAATAATGTGAATAATAATGAATCTAAGATGACACCGAAATAAAATATTGCATAAACATTTATACTTTAATCTATAACTGGCGCAGCAGTTATTTTGGTTGATTTTAGTAGTGGACCAGTTCAGGGTGAAGTCAGCTGGGCAAGGCTCCAGCACCCCACGACCCTGAACGAATGAATTACACTTCATCTTTATCTTTAAACATTTAGATAATTAGAATAATTAGGAATAATACAATTTACAATGGGCACCCTGATGGACGAGTGGTTACCGCGTCGGCTTCACAGTTCTGAGATTGAGGGTTCAATCCCCAGTGGATACTCCGGTTTCCTCCCACGTCCCAAAAACATGCATGGTAGGCTGGTTGAACACTCTAAATTGCCCCTAGGTATGAGTGTGAATGTATGATTTTTCCTTCTCCTTTTGCCCTGTGATTGGCTGGCAACCAATTCAGGGTGTCCCCCGCCTGGTGGCCTTAGTTGGTTGGGATAGGCTACAGCACCCCCGCAACCCTTGTGAGGATAAGCGGTTTGGAAAATAAATGAATGAACAACTTTCAAAGAAGTATTTCAAACATTTATACGTTGATTTATTTTCATTTTATCTCGAAATGACCTGGCCAACCTAACTATAAGTGTCATTGTGGGCTTTGACCAAAACCCTGATCAGTAAATACCCATGCGGTCATAATAATGACTGACACAACCAGCCAAATAGATAAATGTTGCATATAAAAGTGCTTTAGTTTCTACTTTTATTTTAGGGCTACATCTTGCTGACACACTGAGACAAGTTCATTCAGTGTGCTTCTGATGCTGGAGAGAAATAATTAAGCCTCAGCTTTGGTCAAGGCTTAGGGGACTATTTTAGGGCTTTGAGAAAGGATACAGTCTGACCTCCTTGGAATACTACTCTATACTGTACTTTATTATCATAGGAGTGCCTTGATAAATTTACAGGAAAAAATAAATATGTATATATGTGTATGTGTGTATATATGTATGTATATATATATATATATATATATATATATATATATACATATGTGTACATATATGTACATGTATATGTATGTGTGTATATGTATATATATATATATATATATATATGTATATGTATATGTATGTGTGTGTACGTATATATATATATATATATATATATATATATATATATGTGTGTATATGTATATATATATATATATATATATATATGTGTATATGTATGTGTGTATGTATATCTATATATATATATGCGTGTGTGTATATGTATATATGTGTGTATGTATATATATATATGTATATATATGTATGTATATATGTATATATATAGGTATATATATATATATGTAAATATATATGTATATGTATGTGTGTATGTATATCTATATATATATATGTGTGTGTGTGTGTGTATGTATATATATATACATACATATAAGTGTATATATATACATATATTTCATTTTCGGAACCACTTTATCCTCATTAGGGTTATGGGGGGTACTGGATCCTATCACACCTGACTCCGGGTCAGAGGCGGGAACACCCTGAATCGGTGGACAGACGATCAAAGGGCATATTACAATGAATTATTAAAGAAAAAAGGGATGGATAATGAGTCTCCGCATGATTGACGATTATTCATATACTCTGTAAAATGAACCACATGGTAGTGGTAAGAGTTTTTTGGATCATGTAATTTCAATTCCTTTTTTAAAGATGTTCACCTATTTAAATAATCAAATCAGTTCTATATAATTAAGTGATCTCTTGACTGAACAGGTCTGGAGGTCATCAGGCCTGGGGTGTGGATCTATTTATTCTCCTTGTTACCACAATCACACACCATTTCTTCAGACAGAAATAGAATCAAACCTCACTCTTCAATGTCCCTGTAGCCATACTTTCTTTTTTTTCATTCATTCATTTTCTGAACTGCTTTATCCTCATTAGGGTCGCAGGGGGTGCTGGAGCCTATCCCAGCTGACTCCGGGCCAGAGGCGGGGAACACCCTGTATCGGTGGCCAGCCAATCACAGGGCACAAGGAGACAAACAACCATTCACACTCACACTCATACCTAGGGGCAATATAGAGTGTCCAATCAGCCTACCATGCATGTTTATGGAATGTGGGAGGAAACCCGAATACCCGGAGAAAACCCACACTGGCCCGGGGAGAACATGCGAACTCCACACAGGTGGACCGACTTGGATGTGAACCCAGGGTTTCTTGCTCACACTCACAGGCACGCTGAAATGTGTTCACCCCCCCCCCCCCTTCCACACGGAATCTATCCAGTTTAAATGAGGCCACTGTTCTCGTTAGCCCCCCGTTCTCCTCCTTTCGACCACATTTTCCAAACCGGGTGAGCTCAGGGACAAGGAAGAACTAATATAGAATGTTTTTAGATTATATGTTATAAATGTTATTGTAGGACAACACCCAGTGATTGCAAATAGCGCACCTAATGTGAATGATGGGAAAAATTAAGGTCATGCACATGTGATTTGATATAGCTCCAGGTTAACACATTCATTATTGACTGGAAATGTCCTCTGCGCTCTGATCTATGTACTGTTATATAATGTACTTTTTAAATATTGAAATTTTAACTTAAACCCAATGGAAGAAATAAATGGTAAAACATTTTGGATGGATGAAGAAGTATAGATACATTTATTTAATCAGTAGTTTAAAAATGTTCTACTGTATATTAATGCTGGATACATAATTACATGCCTCGTCGAGTGAGTGAGCGTGATAAATTGTTCTATTTCTGGCAATGGATCATCTCCAGATTATTCGGTGTGCTAATAATAACATGAGCATAATTCTTTGCATGATCCGATATGCAGCCTAATCCACAGAGACAGTGATTTCAAATGAGGTAAAAAAATAATAATAAAAAAATAGCTTGTTTGTGAGTTTTATATACATTCTATTTTATTATGAGGGTCGAAATGAATGTTAAGTTTCACGATTAACATACATAAAGTTTTGATGATTCCATCAGTAAAACAACTGGGCCAACACCCATTTACAAGATGGCCACAACCCTAATACCCGATCCCCCCAAAAAAATCACAGAAATTGATGATTATGAACAGAAAAATATAGAAAACTCAAAAGGGAAATGATGTTTTCACTTTATTGCCAGTTCATCTGTATGTATATTAGTCCATGGGAATGCCATTTAAGATTTTTCATGAAATATTGATTTGACGGGTGCTTGGAATGTGGTTAAATTTGATGAAAACAGCATTTGCCACAAAAGAATTGTACAGAAGAAATTATCATTTGCATAGAAAAAACACCAAGGCATACATTTCTCCAGGTTTAATCACAGCCATAAAAATATTTCACTGTAGTTGCTAGTGGCTCATGTTTTTAGAAAACTGCTGGAAGAAAGCCCATGCAAGTACAGGAAGAATATACAGAGAATTCAAACCCAGAGCCTATGAGGTGTGAGACAAATGTACTACCACACTGCCTGAACAAGTGTTCTTTATAATGCCATACAAAGTTAAGCACGCCCTCCCAAAATAAGATTCTACACACAATCTCTGCCCTTACATAGACTTGCCATTATTATTCTCTTAAGTGTTGTTTTCTGTATTGAATTTCATCATCATCATCATGAAGGTGTAACATTTCACAGAGAAACTAGCACGTCAATAAAAAAGCAAGTTGGAATTATATCAATTTCGGAGTTATGATTTGCGTAAGGCAAGGTTATGCGAGGCCAGCAGGAATCCAGTGAATTGGAACACAGGAGATTAAATGTCAGGGAGTAGATACAAAATCTCCATAAAATAATCAAAAAGCATTCCCCTTGCCTGCATTTTCCTTGGAGTAAATGAAACGATTCTAAGGGAGCTCTCATGTCAAGACTGCGTTTCAATTCACTTTGTGAGTGGTCTTTTTTTGCCGGGTGAGAATTAGTAGCATCCTCAGATAAAGTGCTCAGAATACACCCATTCATAAGCAGTGATAGGTATCCAAAACAATAATAACAGTGCATTTGAGTATGCAACTGTGTTTATGAGCGAGTCCAACCAAAGAGATTTGTGTAGACCAATACCAAGCATTTTATGCGAACTTTTTCCAGACAATCTAGCAATTATTCCTTAAAAACATTCCTCCCTTGTTGCCCCAAGGCCCCCAGGCCAGACAACGCTAATGTACTAATTATACTTGCATTAGGCTGACAGCATGGTTTGTTTTATTAGTTAAGTTGTTTGTTTTACAACATGCCCATTACATCTGGGTTATAAATTCTGGCTGAGGAAGCTAGCATTATGAGGGAAATGCTAAAAATCCAGTGCATGGAAATGTGTATTTCACAGCAGTTCAAGGGGATTGTTTATATATGGAATTTCATGGTTACCCTTAAATTTAGGTTCGAAGAGATAGTTCATGTTGATGCTCCAGGACCTGCCCAAGCTCTCTTTTGAGTTACAGGTGAAACTATATTTAAATAATGGTACTTCTTGGCGTGACCGGACGTTTGGTCGCCAGACGTTTGGTCGCCCGGACGTTGGCGTGACCGGACGTTTGGTCGCCGGACGTTTGGTCGCCCGGACGTTTGGTCGCCCGGATGTTTGGTCGCCCGGACGTTTGGTCGCCGGACGTTTGGTCGCCCGGGTGAATATAATTTTGAGAGCTGGTTTCAACAGTAGATATTTAGATATTAAACTCTCTCTCATGAATATAATTTTTTCAACAGTAAACTCTCTGTCATGTTGTCAAACGTCCGGTGACCAAACGTCCGGGCGACCAAACGTCCGGGCGACCAAACGTCCGGCGACCAAACGTCCGGGCGACCAAACATCCGGGCGACCAAACGTCCGGCGACCAAACGTCCGGCGACCAAACGTCCGGCGACCAAACGTCCGGCGACCAAACGTCCGGCGACCAAACGTCCGGGCGACCAAACGTCCGGGCGACCAAACGTCCGGGCGACCAAACATCCGGCGACCAAACGTCCGGGTGACCAAACGTCCGGGCGACCAAACGTCCGGGCGACCAAACGTCCGGGCGACCAAACGTCCGGGCGACCAAACGTCCGGCGACCAAATGTCCGGCGACCAAACGTCCGGCGACCAAACATCCGGCGAACAAACATCCGAGTACCCATGGTGTGGTTGGACCCAATACTTTACTGTCGTTGCATTTTTTGTTGTTGTTGGATATCATTACATTAACAGTACAGTGCTTTGAAGCTGAATTTTGGCTGGGTAAAGACCTGTCAAGTCACACTTAAGTAGTTCTTGTTGTTGTTTTTCACACTAACGCCGAAGTATCAGTCCATCGTCAGTCATGAATCGATTGTCTTTCTTAAACTTAGTACCTATGTACGAATGGCTAGTATCTATCGATCATGGAGGCCTATTTTTCATTTTATATTTTTTGTATCAGGGCTGATTAATCAATTTTGGACTGATTGTTGCATTAGTTTTGAGTCAGTAGAGTGCAAGCAAGCGCTTATCCTAGCTAATTCCGGGCACCAGACTGGGGATACCCTGAATCGATAAAGAAAAAAAGAAAATATGTGAGGGCAGAAGTTAAATGCAATTTTGGGTGGTACACTGCCATGCTATTTTAATTGTGAATACTTTATTAAACACCTGTGCTGTCTATAAAGCAGTATTGTTTTTATGTATGTGACAAGTACAAACTGGCCTTGTTTTTTTTCTCTCTGACCACCTTTTATGTTGTTTTTTATGGCCATAGATATCTGAAAAACCTTTATATTTATATATTTATGTATATATGTATATGTATGTATATATGTATGAATGTATGTATATATGTATGTATGTATATATGTATGTATATATATATAGGTTTTTCAGATATCTATTGCCATATAAGTCTATTGTTCTTTAAAAAAAAAAATTACTGCATAGTATTTTTGCTTGAAAATTGTATTTAGCATTGTATATTTGTACGATACCTACAATTCTCATAATATAGTATCTTATAGCATATAGTATTCATCTATAAAGTAAAAATGTATAATAATCAGTATATATTTATAGAAAAAAGATATTTGGTCAATGAGTGAATGTTAGAATATATTATTAAATAATATTAAACACTACAGGTATAACAGTATACATTACAATTATGAATTATACTACCAGTATTATGGTTGAATCAAAGTGTGCCCCTATGAAAAGTAAACTAAGAACCTGTACATCATCAATTTTGTTTGTATTGGCCTATGACTCAACCAGAAAAGTGCCCAGTTTTACTTTTACTTTCAGCTGATTTTTCATGGGTCATCTCTAAGGCAAACACAAATTCCCACTCCCACACAGAGTGACATTCACACATGCGCATGCAAACACAACCTCCTTTTCTGGCACGAAACATCAGACAGAGAGTCTTGCTTATTTTTCCACTGAGTTCACCATGTCTCGGTTTGCAGTGAAAACATGTCGTATAAATTCACAAAAGTCCTTGCCTCCTATCACTGCTGTGTTTGTTCTCTGCTTCTTTGCTTTTCTCTCATTTTTACTTTTTGAAATTTCAGACGGGGTTGCTGGTTGCTTGTTACCAAGGTTATGTTGATGTTGTCATAGCGTTATCTCAGTGCCCGTATGTCGATGCTAACTGGCAAGACAGTGAAGGGAACACAGCCCTCATCACTGCAGCGCAGGCAGGTAAGTCACTTGCATTCTCACCCTCTACACATAATGATAAAATGACGCTTAAGAATGTCCCCTTTATGTCTTGTCTTTTTTTCAGGTCACATTACAATCACCAACTATCTGCTCAACTACTACTCAGGCTTGGACATTGAGAGGAGAAATTGTCATGGCTTTACTGCTCTCATGAAAGCTGCCATGCAGGGCCGCGTTGAATGTGTGCGCTCACTCATGATGGCAGGTGAGGAGTATGTCTTTAGTCCGGGGGTGGGCAAATAATTCTACAAAGGGCCGCAGTGGATGCAGGTTTTCATTCCAAACCCATAAGAGTAAACATTTCCACCAATCTGGTACGATAGATATACAATCAATGGATTGCAGTCAGATGCTTCTCATTTCAGGAGAAATATAATTGGTTAAACTGTCTGTGTTGGATCGGTTGGAACAAAAACCTGCACCCACACCGGCCCTCGAGGACCAGATTGCCCACCCCTGGTCCATACTCTACGTCAGGGGTGGCCAAGTCCGGTCCTCGAGAGCCCCTATCTAGTCTGTTTTCCTTATCTCTCTCCTCTACCACACCTGAATCGAATGATCAACTCATCAGCCAGCTGTCCATTCTAACTGTGACCGGACGTTTGGTCGCCGGACATTTGGTCGCCGGACGTTTGGTCGCCGGACGTTTGGTCGCCGGATGTTTGGTCGCCGGACATTTGGTCGCCGGACGTTTGGTCGCCCGGACGTTTGGTGGCCCGGACGTTTGGTTGCCCGGGTGAACATAATTTTGAGAGCTGGTTTCAACAGTAGATATTTAAATATTAAACTCTCTCATCAATATAATTTTGAGAGCTGGTTTCAACAGTAGATATTTATATATTAAACTCTCTCTCATGAATATAATTTTGAGAGCTGGTTTCAACAGTAAATTCTCTGTCATGTTGTTAAACGTCCGGCGACCAAACGTCCGGGCGACCAAACGTCCGGGCGACCAAACGTCCGGGCGACCAAACGTCCGGGCGACCAAACGTCCGGGCGACCAAACGTCCGGGCGACCAAACGTCCGGGCGACCAAACGTCCGGGCGACCAAACGTCCGGGCGACCAAACGTCCGGGCGACCAAACGTCCGGGCGACCAAACGTCCGGGCGACCAAACGTCCGGGCGACCAAACGTCCGGGCGACCAAACGTCCGGGCGACCAAACGTCCGGGCGACCAAACGTCCGGGCGACCAAACGTCCGGCGACCAAACGTCCGGCGACCAAACGTCCGGGCGACCAAACGTCCGGGCGACCAAACGTCCGGTCACGATGTCTTTCCCTCAGGAGCCACTCTGAACGCACGGGATTGTGGCCGTCAATTGACCGCTAGGGAGTGGGCCTTGTTCACCGGCCGCTATGAAACTGCCTGGGTGATGGGTCGATTGATGGAACGGTCCACTCCAGATCAAATGTGTGATGCGTACAGGTAAAAATCAAAGTTTCCCCTGTTGGTTTTGTTCTTTGACTTGCTTGAATGGCAGCTCCATTAGTATTACAGTCATGTCACGTTCTCAGTCTAGAATGGCCCCCCTTGGCCTCAATGGTGGCCAAAGCTCGTGAGCCCCGAGGCTGTCTGAGGCGCTTGACCGACACGATGCGCGACATCTTCAACATCGCCAATTTGACCAACCCCGAGGACGCTGGCGTCATCGACCACCTGGTGTCTGTGACGACAGCCGTGAAGAGCCCTTTCATTGCAATATCTTGCCATACGGTGAGTGGCCGTAAAATCGATCACCTTTTCCTAGTTTTAGTACATAGTACACTAAACATTACATTTAGAATATATTGTATAAATAAGTGATTTGTAACCATGTTGTGGTATCCGTAGATAATTCTAAACCTTTGTCCTCAGTCAAAAATGCACAATAAAGAGTAAAAAAAAACATGTTGCAGAGGATTAGAAGGCATTTTATCTGATCAGAGACTAGAAGAAACATTACGCATTTTAGTAATAATTAAATGGGGAAAAAGAGGATAGATAGCAGTCTATTAATGTGACGTAATAACAGTTATTCGGATAAGTATAGCCTAAACCAGGTGTTTCCCAACCTTTTTTGAGCTGCAGCTGCATTTTTTGCAATTAATTTTTTTTTCAAGGCACAGCTACATCTGAAAATCTTCTAGTTAGAAATTATATCACCTACATTAGCAATATAAAGTCGTTCTCATCAACGTTTAATCACCGGGCATCAAATAAAACCCCAAAATTATTCCAAAATCAATTTTTATTACACCGAACTAATGTCACCAAAGTTTATCAAACTCTCGATCTCACTCCAAATTACTACCAAATCCATTAAATTCTTCAACTTTAGTATCACTTGCTGCTTGATGCTTTGAACTCGGTTCACTTGTTAATTTTGTGGGAATTCGTGGTCCTCTTGATTTTTTTTGTCACTCCTTGATTTGGGTTCACTTATTGTGGGTTTTCTACCCATTGATTTTTTGGGCTTCTGGGTCACTTCCTCGTCATTTGCTTGTCAGAGGATCTCAACATTAACTCTGGTTATCTGCTAACCTCTGGTTGTAAAGAGTATGACTAGCATGCCTTTCTTTTGGCGGTCAGTGTGATTTTTTTTGTCACACCTAAGTGACTTTATTTTCACTTATAAGCAGGCCCACCCAAAGTATGAAAAAAATGTGTAGTCCACTTAAAGTGCATAAAATGCAATACCTTTATCCCTATGAATAATTGGGCAAGACTCACTACTATAACATAATATCTCTCATCTCATCTCATTTTCTGAACCGCTTTATCCTCATTAGCGTCGCGGGGGGTGCTGGAGCCTATCCCAGCTGACTGCGGGCCAGAGGTGGGGAACACCCTGTATCAGTGGCCAGCCGATCGCAGGGCACAAGGAGACGGACAACCCTGCACACTCACACCCATACCTAGGGGCAATTTAGAGTGTCAATTTAGGGCAAGGTTGTCAGACTCGGGTTGGTTCGCGGGCCGCTTTTACGTCAACTTAATTTCACCTGGGCCAGACCATTTTAGATATAATATTTAGATTTTTTTAATAAATGGATTAAAAGAACTGGATTAAAAGCCCTGAATATTCAGTTTTTTGTAGATCTAAAACAATGTTTATTTTAGCTTTTTTTATATATATTTTTAGATTTTACAAAATGATTTTTGAACTAAAAACAGAAAAAAATGATTAAAAAATTACAATTATTGATTCAAAAAGGGGAAAAATCAGGAAAATTAATATACATCTATACTCTTCATTTTAATTTTATCCTGAAACAGAAAGTCAGCACTCATGATTTACTTTCCCGGGTCACACAAAATGATGCGGCGGGCCAGATTTGGCCCCCGGGCAGCCACTTTGACACGTGATTTAGAGTGTCCAATCAGCCTACCATGAATGTTTTTGGAATGTGGGAGGAAACCAGAGTACCCGGAGGAAACCCACGTAGGCCCGGGGAGAACATGCAAACTCCCCACAGGTGGACGCGACTTGGATTTGACCCCAGGGCTGTGAGGCCAACACGCTAACCACTCGCACCACCGGGCTGCCCTATTACATAACATAACATATAATCACACTGTGTTTACATGATAACAGTGTTTCAGCACTCACTACTATAATAAAGTGTACTATTACATAATCAGGTGGCACAGAGATTTTAATCCCTGATGGCTTCCGGCATTCCCATTGGAGTTTGCATGTTCTCCCCGTACCTGCGTGTTTTTTCTCTGGGGACTCTAGTTTTCTCCCACCCAAAAACAGGCATGTTAGGCTGATTGATTACTTCAAATTGTCCCTAGGTATGAGCAGGTCTATGCTTGGGTTGTTATTCTCTTTGTACCCTGCAATTGGCTGGCAACTAATTCAGGGTGTCCACCGCCTGCGAAACACTGAGCTAGCCTAGGGATACCCCACGACCAATGTTCCCTCTAAGCTGCGCGCGTGCTTAATTGCGCACTACTCTCGTCTTCTCTGCGCACAGCAAATCATATGGAGCGCACAAAATAAAATCCCCATTTATTATTATTATTTTTTTTTTTAGCTGTGAGGCCGACGCGCGGACACTCATCCGCCGGCCCGCCCATTCATAGATATTAATCATTACATTTTATTATTACTAAATCATTTATGTGTATATATAGCGAGCAATGATGATGTTGCTCACACCGGTACTCAGTGTGCTCAGGGAGGTTGTCTTTCTCCCCAGACAAACAAAAAATTAGAGGGAACATTGCCCACGACCCTTGTGAAGATAAGTAGCTTGGAAAGTGAACGAATGAATTATATAATCACACTCTTTCAGGTGTGCCCTGAGAGCCCCCCAAGTGTGGGCAAACGGCGTTACGCAGTTCCCGAGATCCTCCATCTCCAACGCGCCAAAGAGCTCAGCGCCATCAACCCGGACAGGGTAGATACTCACCTAAAGCTGTTCCAAAACTCACGGGTGACTCTAGTTCCCAAGCCCTCACCCGGTAGGCGGGCCAGCCTTCAGACTCCGAGCACGATGCCCCGAGTCAGGACCTCCAGCCTGGGAATGTTGTCTGATCATGGAACTGAGTTACGAAGGACTAGCCTTCTGCCTCTGCACATGATGCTGAGGAGATGCAGCGTGAGGCCGGGCTTTACCATCCCCAAGGTCAGGGTGTCCAAGGCCCCTACGCCTACTTATGAGCCTGACAAGGTTCGCAGGAAGAGTTGTGCCAAAGATGGAGGCAGGCACTTGCTGCAGATTCCTAAGTGGCGATATAAGGAGCTCAAAGAGGAGAGGAGGAAAGCTGAAGAGGCTGAAAGGAGGAGGCTGGAATCTTTAACCAAGAGACACCTCACTGTCGGGATTAGGAAGTAGTCATTTTTTATGCACGCTATACCAAAAACAGCCAATTGGTTGGGCATTATTCGACTCAGGGTGACTAGATATACCAGTTGTATTCCATGAACTTGTGTCCATCAACTTGAAATGGATGCATAGTGACATTTAAGATTATCACCAGCTGTAGAATTGCTAGCTTTATTAGCAATGGCAAATATGGATTACCCAGGGTTTTTGATACTTGAAAGTGTTTTTAAGATTATTTGTCATATTTATTGTTTTAAAAGTAACCATCACGGCCGGGCCAATGTTTTATAACAGTTTGTTTACATTGTTCTTTTTTTTCTTGGAATTGGAGCCGGCCGGAAAAGAACTCATTCGAACCCAGCAAAACAACATATAATTATATTATCTGAAAATAATACAGAAATATAATTATATTTGTACTGGAATATTTTTTCCAATACACTAAGCACAAATGGCAAATGCTGTTGCAATATATTTCAGTAAAATGGCAGACATTGGTAATCACACTGTATTTTGTAATAAACTATTTTGCCATCATTTAAATGCTGCCTTATCATTTCACAAAAGATGTAATATATATAAATATACAACAGCAGACCACAAAACATTTCACGGTTCCACCTTTATCGTGGCCGGATGATTCGCCTAAAGACGTTTCGCCGACGGACGTTTGACAGACGGACAGGTTGCCGAATGGACGTTCCACCGAACGGTCATTTGGCCGTTTGGCCGAACGGAGGTTTCGCCGAAACAGGATTCGCGCACTCGCCCCGCCCCGGATCGTGTGTGTACAACTTTTTCAACCTCGGCGACCTGTCCGTCTGTCAAACGTCCGTCGGCGAAACGTCTTTAGGCGAATCATCCGAGTACCCTGTATTAAGATGATTCACAATTCAGAAGTCTTGTTCTGAGAGAAAAAAAAGTGATTTTTTTTCTGGTATTGCACTATTTGTTACATTTGCATCTAAATCGAGTGTACGCTAAAGTCACCTTGAGTGCAATTTTTTAAAATCTACTCATTCTTATTTGTTTTCTGATACTTACAACAAGATTTTAGGAAGAAACCTTTAAACCAGCCATGCACTTACCAAGTAAAGCCAGCGTGAGCAAGCAACTGAGGCAAAAAGGCCATTTTGCACTTTGTACAATGATTGATACATGATTGCACATAATTCCAACGGGTGACCTCGACAGTCGTATTAATCTCGGAAGCATGACATAATATTTAGGTCATGACTGTTGCTGAACCAGCTGTTATCTTCTAGTGTAAACTGAGATTATGACTAACACCAGACGAGCCCTCCTTTTTTATATGACCCAAATCCCTCATTAATTCAGAGAAGGATACATTTTAACAAGATGAAGCAGTACAGAGGATGCAGCCATGGTAGTTATTAGAGTGTGTGACCATGTGATGCTAGTGGAGAGCGTGGGGATTGAAGACAGACAGCATGACCTCATTCTGGATCAGCACTTTCAGGAGTGCTGAGTGGGAGTTTCAGGTTGGAACATTAATTGCAGACCCCTGCCGGGTACTGGTGGAACAGCATGTTAGAGTACTTTTTTAATGTGGCACAACCTGAATTGGTTGCCAGTGAATCTCAGGCCACAATGAGACAACCATTCACACTCACACTCTTGTTTGAGGCTGTTTATTCAATTGATGGTCCTCAAATCAAAAATTGTATGACAGTTCATTTCAATGTTATTTACATCTACTAATATTACACAATAAGCAGTTTTTTGCCCGCACAGACTTCATGTCACCAAAAGTCAATCCTTTGAAAAACCAACAAGTTCCGGTTCACGAAACATTAAAAACACCATGATTAACTAAATCTTGTGGTATCATGTATTATTTCCTCTCCTAATATTACTTCAATCTGGTCATAGTACACGAAAATCAGTTTTGTGCTCACAGATTTAACGTCAGCAAAATTTCAAGTCTGTACTTCCGCTTCAAGTTACATTAAAAAAAGACAAATTGACTTTAACCTATAGTATTAAGATTTGAATCTTGTAATAGTATAATGTTCGATTTTAATCTCGTATTATTAAGATTTTTTATCGGAATATTACAATGTTTGTGTTCTTGGCAAATCATTCAGAAATTGAGTATGGCCTTAACTTAATTCCTATGATATATTGGTAATACATTATGACCTTGTTTGAGGCTGTTTATTCAATTGATGGGTTATCATAACATGTCAACCTCGGTCAATGGCTCTCCTTAATAGTGATTGCTATTCCCCTGATTAAGCAATAATAAACCTTAAAAAGGCAACAGGGCATATATTTACTCACATAGGGCGCACTTAAAAGTCTAAAATTTTCCTCAAAGTAAAGATAGTGCCAAATCAGTCAGTGAGCTTTTGGTATGCACTAAATTCAAGATTCTGTAGATGACGCTGACATCTTGACTGTATTGGTACATTGTTTGCTGACACGCTATATTTATATAGGGGAAAGGCAATTTTGGGCAAGCTAATATTAGTTTGTCAACTAATATTAGCTCTTTTAAAATGATTGGACAGTTTTTTTTTCTTAGCAGGTGATGCCAGTCAATTTGTTTCGCAACACTAAAGCCTCACAGCTCTGGGATCCTGGGTTCAAATCCAGGTAATGTCCATCTGTGTGGAGTCAGCATGTTCTCCCCCGGACTACACACATACACACGTACACACGTACACACGTACACACGTACACACGTACACACGTACACACGTACACACGTACACACGTACACACGTACACACGCATACGTATACATATATATATATATATATATATATATATATATATATATATATATATATATATATATATATATATATATATATATATATATATATATATATATATATATATATATATATACATAAAAAAGCCTACTTGTCATCACACCCAGAAACCGCGTATGACGAAATTGGTGGTGCCTCTCCATAAGCTGCGTTTACTCGGCAAAAGACCTAAATAAGTGATAGTTACGGACTTGTAATTTGGCATTCTGCTGTTATGGATACAGGTCACTTACCTCTCACTGTCTTTCACTTACCTTCAGTCAGCTAGGAGGAGGCAGATCACCACCCAAACATCTTTTCATATTACCTCAGAAGGGAATGTGTGTTGTGTTACCGCAAATTTAGAGTTCTGATGGATGTGGGGAAAAAAACTGTCTTTAAGCCTATTTGTCCGTACTTTGTGAGCCGCTGCGTCAGTGCGCGCCGCCATCTTGGAAGATATATATATATATATATATATATATATATATATATATATATATATATATATATATATATATATATATATATATATATATATATATATATATATATATATATACACATATATATATATACACATATATAGATGTATGTATATGTTTATGTTATGTTACGAGCGCGTTGTCATCCAAAAAGTCTCTCTCTGCTCTCCTTGCACTCCGCATTGTACTGAATAATGTCTCATTTCCTTTCTGAACCGCTTATCCTCACAGGGGTTTGGGGGCAGTGTTTGCTGGACCCTATCCCAGCCTACTACGGGCACCAGGTGGAGGTCATTCTGACTTGGTAGCCAGCCAATCGCAGGGGACACGGAGACAAACAACCATTCGTGCTCAAACTCTTCCTAGACGCAATTAAGAATGTTCAAACCGCATGGGTTGAAAGTGTGACTGTGTCCCACTTGGAAAAAGTCTGAATTGTAGGGTCAGATATTTATACACAGACACTGCGATTAGTTGGGGAAGGCACCAGCACCCCCGCAAACCTTGTGAGGATAAGCCGAACGGTAAATGGAAGAGTGAATGAATATATTACGAACAATATTATTAGCTCTTTCCTTTTTCATGGAGTCAACCAAAGAATTTTTATAGACTATGTGACCTTTGAAAGTTATGACTGCAGAGGAATACATTAGATTGATGGTTCTTTTAAAATGATTGGACAGTTTTTTTTTCTTAGCAGGTGATGCCAGTCAATTTGTTTCGCAACACTAAAGCAAAGTAGATGCACACTACTTAATATTTTAGTGAAATAAAGTGCTAGATGTTCCAATACTAACTGGCAACATAAATCAGGAATGCTAGGGCATGCATAACTTTTCACTTATATGAAGTGACTTTAGAAGGTTTTTGCTTGAAACATTTCTATCGCACAGGTTCTCACCCTGTCGACCTCCTTAGATGTGCCTCCACTGCACTTTTTTATTTTTTTTTACTCTTGGAAGCAATGCAGACAGCCTTTGATCACCAGCACCTTTAACTTGGAATGAAGAGCATTTTAGAAAACAGACACTTATTTATGCATTCAGCACATTTGAAAAAGAATGCGGGAAGGCTTCGTAGGCTGCCACTTTCAGAGTGTTAATATAAATATTGACTATTTTCTTAACTCTGCTGTCGATCTTAACTTTTGCGTTTTTTTTACTGAGGATAACTCAAAAGAAAACTTCACAATTTGGCATTCAGGGCATTTTTGAACTGAGTAAGCTAAGAAGTAGGCCACCTGGAGTATGTAAGCTTGTTTTTGGCATTGGCGTTCAAGGTTCAATTCCACCTGCAGGACATGCAGGTTTGATGCGGCAAAGACGGGAATCAGCTAAACATGAATTTTCTATAAAATAGCCCAGTTATTGGCCCATTACTGTCAACAAGAGGTGAGTTAAATGTGTGTTTGGTGGCATCATGCGCAGGGTAATTTCTCTCCATTATTTCGATGATGTTAAGATTGCTGTTTGGAGCCACAGGTAATTAGTTTTGATTGCCCGTGGATCCCTGTTTAATATCCACTTTATTGTCTTGCTCAGTTTTCAGTTCTTTAGAGACTCAGGAGCAATCATTTCACTGTATTTCAATGATCTTAATTTTGTAATTGTCTCATGTATCTTTAGTTTTCTTTATAGCATAGTTAAATGTTTAATGAAAAACAAAGTTACGCAAATAACAAATGAAAGCTGCACAGAATATAAAAGGTGGTGAGGTGTATCTTTTGCCAGGAATGTTGATCTAGATTGTAAAGAAAATAACAACCACATTTATAGAGACAATTCAAAGTCGTCCTCTTTTTGAATGA
Source organism: Stigmatopora argus (assembly GCF_051989625.1). NCBI lineage: Eukaryota > Metazoa > Chordata > Actinopteri > Syngnathiformes > Syngnathidae > Stigmatopora > Stigmatopora argus. The sequence goes on from NC_135403.1 coordinate 5,293,478, forward strand.
CATAAATCCCACATAAGAACAGACACTCTACACGAAAAAGATAACCAGAAGTTTATTTGAACCCCAAAAGCTCTCAACTGGGGAAAACAGGATTCGGCGGACCGGTGGAAAAGTGGTTAGCGCATCGGCCTCACAGTTCTGGGGTCGAGGGTTCGATCACAGGTAGGTCCTCAATGTGTGGAGTTTGCATGTTCTCCTCCTCCCATGTCCTAAAAATAGGCGAGGTAAGCTGGTTGGCCCCTATGTATGTGGGTACACGGTCGATTGGTCGCCGGTCTTTTGGTCGCCGATCTTTTGGTCGCCGGTCTTTTGGTCGCCCGGAAGGTAAGTGATAATTACCATTTAAATCGTTGCTCAAATTCCCTAAATACAACTGTGAATTACTATTTAGTCATACTTAATGCCGTAGTAATTCTTAGGCTAAAGAAAAGCTCCAAATTTCCTGGACTTTTATTGTTTTTTGTTGGAGAACTTGTTAAGACCCTGACTGACGTAGCTTCTTAAAGGGACAACGCATGTACATACAAACTCTTAGACACTCACACGTCGGCTCAGTGAAACTGCTCATGGCCATTGTTGGCTTTTATTGATGCGTAGACCGTGTTGTTTTACCTTGTTTTGTCGCCGGTCTTTTGGTCGTCGGTCTTTTGGTTGCCGGTCTTTTGGTCGCCCGTTGTCGCGGTCGGGGCGACCAAAAGACCGGCGACCAAAAGACAGCGACCAAAAGACCGGCGACCAATCGACCGCACACGATGTATGAGTATGAGCGTTAATGCTCTGCGATTGGCCGGCCATTCAGGGTCTCCTTCACCTGGTGCCCATAGTTAGCTGGGCTAGACTCCAGGACCCCCTGCAACCCTAGTGAGAATAAGCAGTTCACAAAATGAATGAACAGAGGATTCGATGTTGAACCGAATCATTTGCATGAATTCCCAATGCGGAAGGATTGCCTGAATTTTCACTTTGTAGCGAGAAGTTGTCAAATAACAAAAAGAATAATGTGGAAAGACATTCTCGAGGAAGGCTTGCTACATTTGCAGCCGAGCATCCAGTTGGGAAAGAGAGGAAAAAGTGCAATTGCATTACTTCTAGAGATATTAGAGGAGTGGAAAAAAGATTTAATATGCGGATTGCATTACCAAACTCCACTACTGTTGCAAGTTTTGTTGGAACGCAGGAAGTAATAAAGTGGGAAATCGTTCACAAATGGTGAATGGTCACATTGTGCATTTTTTATTTTGATGTGGTTTTGACAAATCCTCAATAAAAATGACAACAAAAATCTGATTTCTTAATTGCATGTATTTAATTTCATCAATGCAATGAAACATAATTCATTAATATTGTCATGAAGTTAAACTTGAGGCAGTATCATACAACAGGAGTCATGTAGTGCCTTGTTCTCTACAGAATACACTTCAGGGAAAATAAACATGAAATCATGAACTCTCATGATGTATTTGTGGCTAACTTTTTGATAGGTGTCTAATATAAATACATACAGCATGTGCTGCCTTCATTTTAAGGCTTTTAATTATTATTATTTTTGGTTTCAGACATTTGTTTGTGTTTTTTGTCCAATATGGCTCTCACAATTTTGGGTTGCCGACCCCTGGTCTAGGCTCCTGAAGATGGGACTTGCCCTATTCATGCATATTAGTGTTACTGCTGGAGAGCCAGGTATTTGCATTTGCGCATTTCAGTGAGAAAGTTGTGTCCAAGGCATGATTTCATGAATTTGAGAGCGGTGTATGAACCTGTCAGCTTTAGCAAAAGCATTCACCTGTGACGTCCTCATTCTGTCTGTCTCCTAGACTTCAGCTGTGTGCCGCCCCTCTTCAAGGCCAGGACACACACACACACACATACACACACACTTAATATATCAGCTAGGTGCAGATGCTGAGATCACTGACTTCTGAAAAGCTTCCTACCAGAGCAGTGAATATACACTTTGAGTAATGAATGCTCACCTTGCTAAGTCACAGCTCTTTATATGTACATCAGGGAAGAAAAGGTCAATGGCAAACTGAGAGATCATCCAAAATGACACATAAAGGAGAAAAAATGTGCTTTATTTGAATCTGTGTGCTAGTTTTCAGCTTTAGTGACATTGAAAGTCAATTCTTCTGGGCACAATGTGCTGGTACTCGGACGTTTGGTCGTCGGACGTTTGGTCACCGGACGTTTGGTCGCCCGGACGTTTGGTCGCCCGGACGTTTGGTCGCCCGGACGATTGGTCGCCGGACGTTTGGTCGCCGGACGTTTGACAACATGACAGAGTTTACTGTTGAAACCAGCTCTCAAAATTATATTCATGAGAGAGAGTTTAATATCTAAATATCTACTGTTGAAACCAGCTCTCAAAATTATATTCACCCGGGCGACCAAACGTCTGGCGACCAAACGTCCGGGCGACCAAACGTCCGGCGACCAAACGTCCGGTCACGCAGTGTGCTTACATCTGAACACTGAAAGTTCCACTTTCCTTCTGTTCTGTTCAATTGTGTGTACCATATTTGCCAAAGGACATACAAACAAATGGACGGGTGATTTTTATCCTATTAAGGGGGCTCAGGGGCTATTTTAAACTAAAAGAACCATCAATTGCCTTTCTGTTGTGCAGAGGTTTTTTTACTATCACGTGGATTTGTGACTTGTTAGCGGCCCAACTAGAACCAGTTTGGATTTCTACTGGCGTGTTTTGCAATTCAACTTGACGTCAACCCGCGAGACTAATGAGGATAAAGCGTTTCAGAAAGTCTTGAGTGATACATTGACAAGATTACTCAGACTGGTTCGATAGATTTATTGTCTCCATTTTTTATGGATTTAATGCTGTGCTTACATAATTTGAATTACCCAGATATTTACAATTACCTTTTAAATGCAAGGACTACATCCAAGGACCAAAGCCCCGAGGCCTACCAGTAACTTTGTGGCAGGATTTGTTAAGGAGGGTTTATTGGTGAAAAATAACTCAGCTGTTTACATTATCGTCTGTTTTCATTTCCCTGCACGCTACACACAATGCATTACATACATGTAGATTTATTCCAGGCGAACCCATCCTCAGGCGATGTAGATTTATTTCGAGGAAACCCATCCTCAGGCGATGGTCTTAAGAGGGCATATAAAATGCATGGGACAGCATAATAATTATTACGCTCTGTCTTTTGTAGATTTTGAATTAGCCCACAGGCTGTTTGGGATTATTTCCGAGTTTGTTATGGCTTCCAGAATCACTCTGCCAACACATACAAATAACTCCGTTCACATGCTGCGCGGCTCTGAGAACAGCCTGAATGAGACAAATATCAAACATTTCGAACTCCGCTCAGCAACATTGACTTCAAGTTAACATTATCCATTCCAGACAGCTCCTGCTGGTGATTTGCATGCTCACAGGAAGTTTTATTTTTTATTTTTTTTTAATCTTAGATAGTTATCAACCAGGCTTCTTGCTGCAGTAAGCATAAAGACAATTTCGGGCAAGACAGGATTAGTTTGTCAACATTAACCAGTTTCAAAAACAGACAATCATGCCAGTACAGCAGTAGCATGACTGTCTGAAAGCAGCTTTAAATATTAAGAACATTTTAAAAACATATTTGAAAAAATATTTTTGCTTGTGCACTTGCATGGATAAAGAGCCACTGACATTTGCTGTGTGGTAGAATTTTGTCCTATGCACTGGATTACCTTACTGCCATATATTATTTCATAAATGTGTTCAAAATTTTGGACTTATATATATATATATATATATATATATATATATATATATATATGTATATTAGTCCAAATTTTTTATTTCATAAATGTGTTCAAAATTTTGGACTAATATATATATATATATATAGGTATGTATGTATATATGTATATATATATATATATATATATGTATATATGTATATATATATATATATATATATATATATATATATATATATATATATATATATATATATATATATATATATATATATATATATATATATAAATTGATGAATTAGATATTTATGTTTATGTTACGTTACGAGCACGTTGTCATCCAAAAAGTTTCTCTCTCCTCTCCGTGCACTCCGCATTGTCCTGAATAATGTCTCATTTTACTATTGAACATCATAACCACTAGATATTTATTTGTTACTCTGTTAGCAGATGGTGAACTGGAACCAATATTTTTTTTCTATTGTAATATCCTGTTTTTGGTGTTTTTTCAGAGGGTGGGAACGAATTAATTTGTATTTCGTTCCTTTCTATGGAAAAAGTTGATTTAAGATATGAGTAAATCGGCATACGAGCTCGGTCCCCGGAACGCATTAAGCTCATATCTCAAGGCATTAGTGCATATACGTGTGGGGGCCCCACAATATGGCAGCCAATAGGGCGTCATTGAACCATAGTCACGTGATATTTGTAAGTAACAGATTTGTGATATTTTAAAAATAATTGTAGGCAATGTTCAGAAAATACATATTTAAGACTTCCTTGTATATCCTAGTGGATATTTAAAGTTTTTTTAATAGCGCCAGTACATCCACGTCTTTGTTAACAATGTATAAATAAAGTTCCGAGAGGGGGCATGTCCTGAAAACTTGACTTACGTTGGACCAGTGACGTCATGACGCATAGTTCCCAAACAATCCTCAGGAAAAAGCCACGTTGACGACTGTGGACTGGAGTTCCGTCCTGAATTTGGACTGAAAACCAAGCGAGGACAATCTAGTGTCAGCTAAGATTGGGCATCAAGGCACTTCGACGTCTAAAACATGTCGTCCCCACCGAAGGAAAAGATCGAAACCAAGGGTGGACATCTTCCTGCAGGTAAGAATGCTACTGTTTTGTTTACAGCCTTCTGTGCATATCCATGCCAAATTAACTTTTTTTTAAAAAAATCAAATGTGGTATTATGCACTAGTATTTCTATATTCGTTGCATAGTACTTTTATTATACGATTGACAACACCGCGTTACCGACAATGCACGCATGTGTACTCTAATCAGTGCTAATTTTTCTAGCACGTTTGTACTTCCGGATAAAGAAGTCATGCGCTATTAGCCAATCATTCATCTCTTATTGCATGGTTATTTTTAAACGAATGGTTGGAGATTTGGTGGAAAAGAACGAGATTTTAATGATAGTATATGATGACGTGGAGGTCAGTGATCAGGGAGACGCGTGGACAGGCCACGGCGCCCTCAGCAGCTGCACTGATAAAACTCAGATAAATACAATGTTGACCATCTCAGTTCAAAGTTTAATAGTACCAAGTTCAAAGAGCTACACTGCATACACCCGTGTTTCACAACCTTTTTAAAGCTGAGGCACACTTTTTACTTTGAAAAAAATCTCAAGGCACACCACCATATGAAAATCTCATGTAAAATTAAGAATATATAGTCATACCTCTACTTACGAAATTAATTGATTCCAGAACTTTTTTTGTAAGTTGAAAATTTCCTAAGTAGAGCAGTACTTTATATGTAAATTCTTTAATTGGTTCCACATTCCTCATACAACTACCAACTAAACCCTTTAAAATTGTTCAAAATGTCCCAATTCTGTAAGAAAGATGTGGGAAACACACACAAATGAGAGAAAATGATCATAAAATTATTTATTAATGTCTTAAAATGAATAGGAAGTATATACAGAATTTGTCGCTACTGGTTCTTACCTGCTTGCTTGGTTTTAACTTTCAAACAAATGTCATAATGGGCGATCATACGACCAGTGAAGGATGTGCTTTTAATTTTGGGGGGATTTCGTAACTTTGATCTTCTGATCTTGAGGCACTCATTTGCTTTTGTAACCTGAAAATTTCGAATGCAACAGGGCATATATTTACTCACATAGGGCGCAGTTAAAAGTCTAAAATGTTCCTCAAAGTGGACGTAGTGCCAAATTAGTCGGCGAGCTTTTTGTATGCACTAAATTCAAGATTCTGTAGATGTCGCTATATGACGCTGACAGCTTGACTGTCTGGGTACATTGTTTGCTGACGCGCTATATTTATATACAGTGGTACCTTGAGATGCGAGCTTAATGCGTTCCGGGACTGCGTTTGTACGTCGATTTATTCGTACGTCGATTTTTTTCGTACAGTGATACCTCGACATACGAGTGCCCCGACATACGAGCAATTTGAGATACGAGTAAAATTCTGAGCAAATATTTACCTCGAGATACGTTTGCCGTCGCAACTCCCTCGTGTAATGTCTCTACGAGCACTGGGCGGAGCGTTGCATTTTTTTTTCAGTGTTTTTTCCCCCCGTTAGTCGGTGCAGAATATCTTCCTGAACAAGAACGCGCACGATGAACACATTGACATCTAGAAATTTGAGCATACGAGATGGCTCCCGATGCGGCCGCCTGGGTGGCCGAGTATGCGAGAGGCTGCTTATGAGAACACCATAACTCTGTATTTCTCACCGCATGTCCCTCTTGAAAGATATCTACGAGCACCAGGCCATATAGCTTGCATAGTGGGCCTTTAAGAGATGAAATGAGAGTGATTTATACTTGGTAGTAACAACCTCTTGAATGAAACTTCTTATCTATTTGTGTGCATATAGTGAAGGCTGGAGGTATGAGGATAGTGCAGAAACACCTGCCTCCTGCTAATCCGGAGCCCCCACCTAAAACTGATGATGATGATGATGAGGAGGAGTATGTGAGCAGCAGGTAAGCCTCACTGGAATATATATTCCAGTACGTATCCTTTATGTACAATGTGCCGCAAGAGACCGAATGTAAAGATGTGATCTATACTTGCTAGACCTTTGCTGGGTTTCTTCCCACCAACTGTTGAGGTGTTCTTGAGCAAGTTACCAACTCTGCACCTCCAGCTCAGGAGTTGGAGTGCTTGTATTCCCTATCACTCCAAAACCAATTTTCTGCATAAGTAGTACGTTAAAAACTTTCCAACTCGTACACATGGTTCTCATTAAAAAGATCCCAAGACACCACAAAAAATATAATTTTGCAAATGGTTGCTCCTAAGAGGGATTTTGCACCTCTTACCATCTACTTGAGAAGCATTTACTTTCTTTCACTTTTGTGACAAGCATTGATAGATGACTAAAGACCCATTTGCAGTAAATGCATAATTCTTAATTGCTGGCTTATTAAATAGCATAATTTTCCACACACAATGGGTGGAAACTACTATACTAGACCATATTTAAGGAGCTCTTTATTTTTCTATCATCATTTTACCATTTTTATGGTTAAAGTAATATATCATCTTAGTGAAATCCTAGTTATGATTCTAGTGATATGTAAAATATGCATATGGAAAAATATTTAAACCTTGGACTATGTATGGTCATTTCAAGATGCCTCTAAATTAGAATGCTTGGGATTTGTCAAGTGAGAGAAAGCGCTCATGGTGCACAAAAAAACTGAATGATTGATAAGGGAAGTCTAAGGAATTCTAAACTTATCACATACTATTACTATTGTCTAACTCTCAAAAAATATTCACTAAGTAAAGCAATCCAATACAATTACAGTTATAATCATAAATATGTACAAAAGCCCAGTGCAGTAAATTTGGGGCACTATTCCCTTCATCTGACACGTGTCACAGTATAGCAGTAATTCACAACATGGGGGTCGTCAACAGGGGGTGTGGAGGCTCTCATAATTTTAGGGTGTTTAATTTTAATAACCATATAAGAAAGAACTTAATATGTATATTTGAAAAAGAAGTGCTTCATTAAACATTGATTCAGATTTTAGATGAGTGTAATATGTGGCAAATAAGGATGCAATTTTTTTTATTTAGAAAAATAATGTCTTTACAATGTGCATTTATTAAATATTATGAAACGTATATTAAAGTCACTGCAGTATATTTTCAGACTGTTGATTTATTGCAGTGGGTGTGCTGCATATGGACTTAATACAGATGGTTCAGAATCATTTTTATAATCCTGCCACTTTTGTGCAATAATTTAATGTAAGGCCTGGTTAGTACTAAATATCTATAGAAACCTAAATTACACTTTAAGTATTTCTGTTGCATTCATTTAATGACTGAAAGTATTTTTGTAATGCTTCCTATTATATCCTATAGATATCTTTATTTATTTTTTGCAAAATATATCTTTCATTCACTCTTTCTGAACTGCTTTATCCTCACTAGGGTAATGGAAAATATATGCCTTTATGTTAAATATTGCAGGTAGACAATTCTTTTTGTTGGCAGAATAAAGGCAAATTAATTTAATTGCAAACTAAAGTGAGGGGTTGAAACTGTCATAGCATATTTTTTCAAATTACAGAAAAACATATCACCATCATTATATAAAATGGCCTATATCATAATAGAGGATTTGTCCACATATTGCACACCACAACATTATCAATTTTTTGACGTGCCAAGCATGGTGAACAGCAAATGTGCAGAGAACATTGCCTCCAGTCCAATAATTTTATTTACATTTTCTCAATCACATGGTACTTATACCAAATTATGCGTATACACTTACCAACCATAGTATCAGTACAACTGCACAATTTAATGAACTGCATATAGATGTTTTTGTTACTCAAAAATAGAAATACAGTCATACTTCTACTTACGAATGCCTCTAGGTCCAACATTTTCAGGTTATGATACCCTTTTAATATGCAAATGACCGTTTCAACACACAAAAACAAGATCCAAGTTAAGAAATCCCCGAAAAAGTAATAAATGTATGTCCAGTATCTGTTATTTTATTTTGAAATTGTCCCGGTAACATTGTGCCCTGCTCTACTTCCACTTGGAACCTCCCACAACAACAACAGCTTGTTGTCACAGAGTTCTTTTATTTAAAATTTTTGGTGTGAATAAAATGAATAAGCGGCCCTGTTATTCATCGAAAACTGTCAGTATATCAGTAAAACCCCCACTCAAATTCTTCCCTCCATGAGTCACACTGATGGACGTCAAGCAGGTAGTTTGTGGATAAATTTCACATCAGCTGTGACCAGTGAAGCATTGTAGTCAGGGAGCACCTGCCGAACCCAATCTAGCTAGTCCAGATGGACAGATGGGGCAAAAGAAAGAGAGCTGGTGAGTTGCAATTACAAGAAGTCATGTCTGTGTTTAAGAAATATATATTTAAAAAAAACAGTATTTTCACAATACGCAAAGTGAGTGAATTTGTTTATAGAGATAGAGATAGAGATCTATCGATCTATCGATATATATATATATCGATATAGATCGATATAGATATAGATATATAGATAGAGAACGATAGATATAGATATATAGATCGAGAACGATAGATATAGATATATAGATAGAGAACGATAGATATATAGATAGAGAACGATAGATATAGATATATAGATAGAGAACGATAGATATAGCTATATAGATAGAGAACGATGGATATAGATATATAGATAGAGAACGATAGATATAGATATATAGACAGAGAACGATAGATATATAGATAGAGAACGATAGATATAGATATATAGATAGAGAACGATAGATATAGATATATAGATAGAGAACGATAGATATAGATATATAGATAGAGATATATAGATATATAGAAAGATATATAGAGATATAAAGATATAGAGATGTATAGATAGAGATATAGAGATATATAGATGTGTATATATAGATATATAGGTAGAGATATAGATATATATATATATAGAGAGAGAGATATAGATAGATAGATATAGAGATATATAGATGTGTGTATATATATATATATATATATAGAGTCATTTATATCTCTATAAATCTCTACCTCTATATATATATATATATATATATATATATATATATATATATATATAGAGGTAGAGATTTATAGAGATATAGAGATATATCGAGAGAGATCGAGATATAGATAGATATATAGATCTCAAAATCTGAATTGTAAATTAGTTTTAATAACAGTTGGTTAGAGCTTATGTCTTGGAGGTGATTTTTCAAGGTGGTCTCCATAACCGTCAGGCAAGACTGTAAAATTAGTCGGCTGCGCTCGTTTGTCATGACAAGGTCGAGCTGTGGACTGGCTCTCTTCGTCTTTTCCTTTGCCTCCGTCCCTTGCTTTTAGTTTATGCTCTCCCACCTCCATCCCGATTTCCTCCCATCTGACAATCTATTATTATTATTGTTATAAAGGTGTTTGGTTCCGTATGTCCTTCTTTGCCCTCTTTGCTTCCCTTAGGCCCGCCACACACTGAGCAACGCAGCCAAACTCGTGAAATATAATGTGATGGAGCACAGCGCAATACGCTGCAGCTGCTGGAAAATTTTTGACCTTGGCCTCAATCTGGTTTTGAGGTTCTCCAGTGTCATACTCGAGACTATGGAGCCACGTCTCTTTGTGTGACCCAAGAAATCCTATCCATCAAATTGATACTTTTTTTAAAATACCAAATTGAATATGTTATCCCTCTTTATTTATTTTTCCTTAACTGATGTGGCCTGCGATAAAATTAGTTTGACAATCATCTTCTATGGCCGATATAAAGTTTTGTAGTAGGTTTTTATCGCAATGCAAAGACATGGGGACGTTATCAAGGAAGACAAAATTTGCCGGAAAAGAGAGTGGGTATTTTGAAAGGCGTTGGTCAAATCCTTCAACCATTTTAAATGTATTGCATCGTCAGCTATTATTGTTCAATATATGCATCAGTACATTTTTAAATTAACTGTGAAACGCAAATGGGGAGACACAGCAAAACAGTTAGCTAAGCCTGCACACTCACAGTTCAAGTCAAGTCCAAAAGCCTTTATTGTCATTATACAACTGTTTAACGAAACTAGTGGCGCTATTCTACAAAGTGCGTTTCCCAATAAAAACATAAATGAGTAATTTAAAAAAGTCACGATAAGATAATAGAAAAAAACGTAGAATATTGTAAAATATTGCACACCCTGAAGTTATTGCACAGAAGGGATTGTGTGTCGTGCTAATGTAAGTTCAGAGCCCTGATGGCAGTCACGTCTTAGGCAACACCATTTTTCCTCAGTGTATTTTGGCCTGCTTTTTCCCTCTGCTCCATTTTTCTGTTTCCCTATAACCCACCATCCTACCACCTGACACGCAAGAGCTGTTCGCCCCACACTTTGGCTAGGATGAATAGGTGCTGCTTAAGCCCTTGACGACTCTATCCAGTGTACATTTTTGTCTGCGACTGAGTAATGTTGAAGAGCTTGCGTACTGTAAATGGTGTGTTCAGACAACTTGGAGCTTTGTAGTTGATCTCTGTAGAGGTTCTGATATTTACCTGGGTAAATTTAGCAACACTTAGAATAAACTGTTACCCTCTTATGCTACATTACACTCACACCCAACACATTTAAAGCCCATGGCCTAAACCCTGGCCAATGTATGTTGTTTTGTCTTTGCGCATAACTTGTCTTTTCTTATTTTCAGTCCTCCCAAAGCACCAGTGATTGTGTCTGGAGTGATTACCAAGGTAAATGACACACTTTTAGACATGTCCAGACAATTTAATTTGAATGTAGAGGAAATAATAGGTTTTATAATCATAATGGAAAAATGTATTACCATATTTTCTGGATTATAAGTCACTTTTTTTTAGTTTGGCTAGGCATATCTGGGGCGACATATCATGTTATTTTCACTTTAATTCGCAAGTGCTGTAAGCCTGTGTTAATTATTGACCTTTGGCAAACGCTCCGCCCCCAACAATTATGGTTGCTAACCTCGCAAGCTGGGTGACGCCAGACGTATACCGGAGGGTAACATTTTATATATGTATATGTATGTATATAGTAAGTAGTATACTCCTCTCGTATTGGAGAGCAAGCTCCACCACGCGTGCACCATTCTTCACTAACGGGGAAAAACACGCCAAATTCGACACGTTCGCAATCTGCCGTCAGGGGTGTTAATCTGGAGTTTCAACGTCATGGCTCTCTTAATAGCAAAGAAAACCAATAAAATATAAAAACCAACACGCCCCCATTGCCGTCTGCTGGATTTCAACAAAAATCGGCAGGCTTTTGAATCTGGCCGTTCAGAAGGGCCATGCCAAGTTTCACCGTTTTTTTTTGTTTTTTTGACAGAATCACAATTCGAAAATCAATAACACCTTTAACCGGTATTTCCCAAAAACGCTGTTTTCAGAAAAAATAAAGTCAGCGTGCAAAGAAGCGCTAGGACGAATTGGGGCAAAACTTGGCGGCGTCTTTTACCCCACGCTCATACTATTCATTGGCATACCATGCATACAAAGAAAAAAAACACAAGTAACAACAACTTCGGTCAAATCTCGACTTTTTCGAAAACCCACATCCCTGATTCATCCTAACCGATTGCCTCCAGCCTTACAACACAGCCTGCGCAGAAGTACTAATGTTAGTGGGCAGTGAAAAGGATGTGTGCTTCCCATTAAAAAATACGGCCTGCACACAGTGAAACCGCACGTGGCCACGTTATGCGCGCGTTGGGAAATTTGAACAGTATTGATTGGCATCTCCTACTTTGACCCCACACACACTTCTGCTTGTTCATAGTAAATGCAATTGATGAACTTGGGTTTTGAATATTTGAAACTGTGTACATTTTCCTTCTGTGTTTTCATGTGTGGGAAATATGAATAAAAGATAAGGGAAGAAAATTGGAGCAGGGAAGAGTTGCAAGTAAAATCAAACAAATTGAAAAAGAAGACAATGTTCTGACAGTAGAGTTTTCTTTTCATGTTTTAAAATTGCAATCCCACATTTTTTTTCGAAT